>NC_133584.1:37809863-38121808 GCF_964106895.1 Numenius arquata
CATCCATAGGGACTATGTGAAACACGTTCCAGGCCCTGTGCCCTAAAGCAGGTGTAGTTTTTCATACAAAGCAGAAGTGGTTCAAGCAGCAGGACCCACACCAGGGCACAAACCCTGGTGACAAATGCACTCTCCTTTGAGGGAAACTTGAGTTCAGGATGCTGCTCCAAACTCAGAAGGCCAGAGATCTTACCACAAGTCGTTGCCTTACCAGCTGAATAGCCTCATCTCGGGATACTTACTGTTATGAGACATCTTTTCTTATGTAAGTCCCCAGATCTTTCTTGTATGAGACTAACTGTGACAGGAATGCTCTAGGAATACCTGCCACATCTCACCCAAAGGCAAGATAGTTGGAGAATACGCTGCTCGGGGATGCCCCAGAGCTCAGTGTTCAAGCAGTTTGGCCTTTAGAGACTTATTCACATGTCCACAAAATACAGATAGACATTCAAAAGGGATTTGACAGTCTCAGTGGTAATAAAATGATGGAATTGAGTATCAAAATTGGCATTAATAAGTCTAGGTCTCTCTTACAAGATTAGCCTCAAGGTTCTCTACGCTGTGAAACAGGAATCCTATTGGTTGAAATACCCATCTATTCAATAAGAACAATATTTTCTAGGAATATTTTGAGAAAAAAATGTTTAAGACTCTGCTATTATGGTGATAGGGACTGAGAAGTACACTGAAGGGACATCTAAATACAACAAACAGTGACACATGTAACAATAAAAATATGAGATATCTCAATACCTGCATTCAGTTTGTTCACTGCTTACCTCTATTTTCTGTCATTTTTTGTGGGTTGGGATTTTTTAAGATTTTTTGATAGGAAGGAAAGGTCAAGTATTTCTGAATAAAAGGACAAAAGATAGCTTAATAAAAATATATAATAGTTATCTAGGATAAAATTGAATATGCATATATAGAACTTGTACAATAGTGAGTTAATTGTATTACGCCTTCACTTAGTGTGATGTGACATCAGTGCTGTGTATAGAGGTCTGTGAAGTAGGAAAAATTTAATATGCTTTATAGTGGGTTACCCATATTGGACAGATATCCCTATTAAGGGGAAAAAAAAAAAAAAAGAAGAAAGGAAATAAAAAATGACTTGCTTATCTAAGGGACATGAATTTGTTGGATTCAGGGACACAAATAAGTGGTCTACATTTGAGTTTCAAGGATGTTGTTCATAGAATGTAATTTTATTCTGTGTAACTTGTAAATAAAATAAACCTTTTCTTTTATTTATAAGCAGGGTGACTGCATTGTTACATTAAAAGCAAGGAGGATACTCATGGTTGTGTGATCCAATGCTGAAACATGTTAACACTAAATGGAATATAAAAGGCAGGCTAAGAGAAATGGAAAAAGAACTTTTAGTTATGTAAAAGTATTTCCCTTACCTACACACCCTCAAAGGAAAAAAAAAAAAGATCAAAATATCTTCTTTCTCTGAGAGATTAAAAAAGTCGTAAAATTCCTCTTTAAATTACTTCGATTTTGCAATTTTTTGTTTGTAATAGTATCATAGAATCATCTAGAGATGTTTGTGACAAATATGCATAAGTTTTAACGTATGTTTTTGAATCAAATGTCAAAAAATCTTAATATCCTAAAATGAGTGATATTAATATCCAAATGGAATTAATATATATTAGTAAAATTTACTGGTGGCTCCTATGCTGCATATATTGCTGTACATACACAAGGAGAAGTCCTGAATTGTGACAAACACCTGTTATCGTGACAAACACCTGTTATCGTGACAAACACCTGTTATTGTGACAAACACATGTTATCCTGACAAGGTAGATCATTACCATTTTACAGATGAGATATTTGATTGCATTCTAATGCTGTACTTGAACAAAGTGGCCGAGATTGTGGGGGTCTTTTGTGTGTGTATGTTTGGAATCGGTGATCTCAGAGGTCCTTTCCAACCATTAAGATTCTGTGATTCTGTGATTCTATAAAAAGTAAGTGTGAATGACAGCATTTTCTGGGATATTGGTACTTTGTCCACTGCAGGGATAAGGCCAGGGTTAACCATGATTTTATCTGTGCTGCCTAACAAAAGTTCCTTTCAATGAATACCAGCAGCATGTACAAGAGAGGTGTGGGATAGAGGAGGCTGCATGAGAGGGATGTAAACATCTAAATTTTTTCCAGTTTTTACCCAGAAAATAATTAGCGCACACATGCCAGTACAGAGCCTGGGAAACACTGCTGCTCCCATTGCCATAACCAAAGTAACTTGTGCAAGATCATGAAGCAAGTCAGTGTCAGAACTTGCATCATGACTGCGAGCTCCAGACCATGGTCCTTGCCTTGAATGTGAAAGCATTTCAAATTGTTTAAGAACTAATCATTTGCTAAATCATGAAGAGCTAAATAGACTGCAGTCTCTTTTGTGATTCCCACTCTGTGGAGATGAGCACATGAATGAAATTGTATTCTTGCAAGCAATATATTCTTCAATAAAAGCAATTATTCCAAAAAGGTAGAACCAGCAAATTAATTAAGAACATTGAATAATAATTTGATTTAAGATTTCTCTTCAACCATGGAAATCAGAACTGCTATAAAAGTGCTAAAATTAAACATCTGTGTCAAAGAATCAGTCTGGATAAATAAATCACCAAAAAGACATCTAAGAAATTATATGAAATCTGAGGAATCTGACCACTGTGTCAACCTCTGACTTGTGCCCAGAGTAGGAATTGTTGCTGGCATGCTAAAGTTGAATAGTGATATTTTTTTAATGACATTCCAAACTTTTTTGCAGTCATTGAAGATGAGAGCTGGAGGATAAAAGGTGGGAGAAAACTATTAGTATGTGTATCTGTTTGTCAGTGTGCATGACATGGATAAAAAGTAGGGATTTCTCTTTTTACCATATAAAAAGAATAACTTGTTAGTAAAATTATGGCAAAACCACATGTTTTTACATAATCTATGAAGTATTTGAACATTTATTTTTATAAATTTTTAATATTATGGGCTCAGCTAAGTTGCCCACAAATAGTTATGTAAAACCATTTGCTTACTTAGGCTACCTGGGCTACTGGATATCCAGCTGGAGGTGGCAGATACAGTTCAAGACATTGGGAACACCTCCTCATCTGGACTTGCACTTAAATAAACAAGCATGATACCTTAGGGTATCCCAAACGACACTAGATGCCCACACGTGGACAAGTGCATCAAGCCTCTACTGTCTGGTAACTGAAACACTCTTTATTCTCCACTCTTTGTTAATTGGAGACCTGGTGTCATTTCAGACAGTGTAGGCTGTTCCACTTGGCCTCAGTAGAAAACTTGTAAGTCTGAGTAACTTCTATAACATCTGTGTCATATCTGGAAGCCCCAGGTGTTTGTTTAAATACCCTGCAATATCTTAATTGACAACAGGCATCTGTACTTAGGAAATTGCATCCCCTCTCTAGGGTTTGGTTGCCTAAACAGCTCTCTAGGACCCATTGGGTATATTGACTACATCTTTACAGCATAACATGGGAATTTAAACACTCATCGCACACATAAACACTCACATACATGTGCCTGAATTTAGCTATTTCAAATTTAACATGAATTCCAGCATAATAGTTATATCAAGTTGCTTCCAGAAGTCCCAGACTGGGGCATGTCTTCAACATACATGTTGCAAGCCCTAGGAATATTTCAGAGGAACATGAGATGGGCATGATATACCATAAACTCCCATAAGATCCCCTGTAATCTTCATTCTTCTAACATATGATTTTTTCCTTTATCTGATCTTTGTCAGGTATTCCCTGTGTACTCTTCCTCTGCCCCCCCTCCAAATAAATGAATATTAAATTATTTTCAGCATTTCTTTCCAACACTTATTAGCACAAGCTGGGAAGAAGGCAAAATGAAGCTCAGTACTTTACATATGTGTCTTTCAGTGCCTGTCTGCATCAGAGTTTTTCAGTCAAAAAATGCCAGGCTGATCAGCCCTCATTCACCTGGTTCACTTGAGTTCAACGAGAAAAGGATATTCACTGCTTCCCTAAAGAATCCAGTGTCAAGACTTACTAGCGTGTTCTGTGGACAACTCTTCCTGCTGTTTGCAAGAGGACCCACATACCCACGGCTTTGAAAGGAACCAATAGGAATGGCAGAAGAGGAGAGTACTCCAAAATACTCAGAGACTGGTACATTCCAGGAGGAGCTGAAAAATCCAGTATGAATTTGAGAGCAGCAAATCTTTCCCAGGGAACCAAGTCAAAAGATGGCATGCTTACCACTATGTGACATACAATTTATCATGGGAAAAACAAAAAAAAAAAATATCTTTTTCCAGTACTTTTTTTTTTCCTTATAATACATTCAATCTATGGGCAAAAATAGATCCTCAGAGCAAGTACCCCCAAGCAGTAGTCCCCTGACATTGATTCCATCTAACATTCCAGAAGTCACACAAGATACTGCAAAAAGTATCTTGTCCTTCTGCTGGCTCATCCTGGAGTACCCCGCCAAAAAAAAAGGTGATCTAAGAATGTTTTCTGCATTTCATAAAGGCCTCCAAAGTATTTGTCTCTCTGAGACCAGAAATTGTTCTGAAAAATACAGAACCAAGTCAAAAAGAAACATCCTTCCAATTTGATCTCTAAATCAAATTAGTGGACTGTCTGACCAGGAATTTAGGCAGCTCTTCTCCTGGACAAAGTTTTCCACAGAGAGCTAGCATCAAAGGATATTCCTTTCTGAAGGCTGGATCTCTTGCAGAGTCTAATTTGGAGGTGGCCCAACTAATTTTTTTTTTCTCAGACAAATACATGTACTGAACACAATGAATGATCTGCAGATCCTTTGAACTCCAGCTATTCAAAGCAGAAAAGAAGATGCTCCCAGACTCTTTACAGCATCAAGAGCACTTCTGAAGATTATGCTTTTTCTTTTCTCTTGGAGGCATTTGTTTGGAGAAATGGCTATTGACACAGACAAGAGCTTCTCTCTTCAGAATTACTGCAATTTATGCAATGGGGAATCTAAGGGTTTTTTGGACATGGGATTGGAAACATTGAAATGGACTCTGGAAAATAACCTGTCTGCCATTTTTAGAGAGAGCAGCAAGAATAGACTCTCAGGAAAGAGAGAGAGAGGTTAAATCATGACCAGCTGTCCACAGAATAAATTCCTAGCCATGGAGCCCTCTTCTCTTTCTTTTTAGCTCTATTTTAGTTCACAGATGCATGTCCTCTCTGTGCTTGTCTAGAAAGTTTATGAAAGCGACTTGGGCCTAGCAACGTGCGCAGGACAAAAGAAGAGAGCAAGCTTATTTGCTATGGACTTTCTATGTGGTTCTGAGAGCTGTGCTCTGACCAGGTTCACAGTTAAGTGGCTGATCAGTAAGACAATACCTGCATGGACTGCACTATGAAGACGAGAAGAAAAGAGCAGACAGTTGAAGGAAGACAACAGCATAGGCAGGAGACTCATGCAGCATGGTAATATTTTGAATCCTAATACATGCCCTTTCTCTTTGAGGTTTCTGTAACTGTATGTTCTTGCACGGTAGCTGCCAGCAATCTTTATAGCTGTTCAGAAAAGTAGTGGTGGCCAGAACAAACTCTATGATTGCTGGGATAAAAATATGAGAAGCACAGAAGCATGATGAAATGGGTAAAAAATGATGGGTAGGTGTGAATAGTAGCTGTAAAGGACAATGGGGCATACAGGTGTGTTGAGGATGCAAGGCTGTTCAAAGTGTCACCTGGAGGCTCACACGCAGCTTGTTATTAGGTATGTTTGGGTTAATAGTCCCAGACTTGATTTTTAGCAGCACAGATAGAGCTCAGGCTCCATGAGGAAGGAAGAGGGATAAAATATCTGAAAGTCAATGAGACAGAGTGGAGGAGAATGTAGAAAAGAGGTATAGCCATTTTAGTCATGACAGTCCACACAAATGACTCTCCATTTGTCGTCCTGGGGAGGACTCAGATTCTGAGACTGAGAGCCTAGCCTGTGACTTTTCTGTTGTGCAGGAAGATTTCCTCTCAGCAATCACTCTCTTGGGGGTGTACTCCAGAAAACTGGCAGAACATGGCACCTTGCATGATCCAAAGTGGTGAGACTATGTGGTGTTAAGGACTAGTACAGAGACAGAGTATGCAGACTTTCTTTTCTGCCATATGGAATAAGATAAACTTAGAGCAATGAGGGCAGATAAAGAATTATCAAGACAGCTTGAGGACGTGCACTGGGCAGTGGTCCCATAAGGCCTGGGAACAGACTTTTATTGTAGCCTTTCAATAAACCATTTTCATTACACCTTTCCATACTCATTAGAATTTTGAGTGCAATGTCTGGAAATTTGGCCCCAAAAATATTGCTGGCATTCAGCCATATGACATCAGCTTAGTCTTAGAGAGTTTGATGCTATTTCACCATCGTTCAGAGGAAGGAGCTCTCTAAAGCTCATCAAAGAATAATTTCCAGGTCAATCAGCAATATATAATAGAGGTGAGGGGTTTTTATTTTAATTGCAAATGTCGGAGATTTTTTGTTGTACCACCTGAGGCAAATTAAACACGTGTTCATGCTCGAGTATAAAGAGATTTAGTGAGCAATGCATTGGGCAGAGCCCCACCACCATATGTGGTTCAACAGGCAGGCTGCAAATATGTGGCACAAGCCGATGCCTTACGTACACTTGCACCAGCACCAATCATGGTGTTACAAGTCAATACTGTGACACTTGTACAAAATTGTTTCCCCTCTGGCACTGCCACTTCCAACAATGGGGGACACAGATCCAGGCACTTTTTGCAACCTTCACCACTGTGCGGGTCATTAGAAGCAGCCTAATGTGGTGACAGAGCATGTTTCATCTGAAGCCCTTCAACAGGACACAGTCTTCAGGTTTCAGGTCATGGCATGGCACATCAGTTGATACAGTAAGTAAATCTTGGACCTGTGAAGACACTGCATAATGGAACTCGCCTTTTGCACAAGTGGCCAATCAAGTGGGCTGCACATGCAAGAGTAGGAATCAAAGAGAGGGGAGCTATGAGTCTGCCATCATGAGATTTGCATGCATATTCCAAGTGTAATGCACAGCCAGAGTGAAACCACGAGCTCTTTCCTTCTGAAGCTAGTTTTTGTCATTTGGTCAGGTATTCTATAGAAATGGAGAGGTCGGGGTTAAGAGCTACAATGTTTAAAAATGTTGCTTGAGAACCCTCAAGGGCAGCTTGCTTGGCAGCAGCATCAGCATCAGCATATGCATTGCCAAGGCTTACTTCATCTAATGCACCTGTGTGAGAACAATGCATCACTGAGATAGTAGTAGTGAGCATAATAGCGTATAGTAACTCCAAGATGAGGGGCCCATGAGAAAAGCAAGCTCCAGAGGAGGAAATAAATCCTCGGTGTTTCCAGATCTGACCTGTAGAATTACAAACCTTAAATGCATACCGTGAATCAGTATAGACATTTACACTTTTTTCCAATGCGAGGGTACACGCTTGGGTGAGTGCAACAAGCTCAGCAGGCGGTTCGCTTGAAACTGTAGGGAAGGAAAATGTCTTGAGAATTTTGAACTGGAAGCAAACAGTACATGTTGCAACTAGTTTGCCTCACGAAAGAGCTATCTATAAGGAGGGCGAGGTCTGGGTTGAATTGATAAAACAGCAGATTCTGGAGTCAGTTGCCTTTCTCCTCTGAAATAGCATGACTCAGATACTCAATCTCTTGCTTGCAGAAATACAGCTTCTTTTGGGATGTTTTGTGCCCTTTATTGACCAAGGCACGCAGTAGATGGAGTGTGCCCTCTTGGTAAGCCTCCAAAGAGGAGGAAGCTACCAGAAGATCGCCCACATACTGTACCAAGACTGAGGCACTTTGGAGAGTAACAGAATCTAGGTCTCGTTTTAAGCACCGAGAGAAAACAGTAAGGATCTCACAGTACCCTTAGGGAAGTCTGGTCCAGGTGCACTGTTGTCCCTTGTAAATAAAGGCAAACAGAAACTGTGAATTGAGGCATAAGGGGATAGAAAAGGTGGCAGAACATAGGTCAATAACAGCAAAATGAGTAGCCTCTGCAGGGATGGAGGTTGGAATGCTCTCAAGGTCAGGAATGACTGTGTGACTCAGAATAATAAAAGTGTTGATTTTTCACAAATCTTGGTCAAACCTCTGGATTTGTCTTCCTTTTTCATCAAATTTCACCTCTTTCTTTACTGGTGAAATGAGTGTGTTACAGAGTAACTTGGTTGGTATTAAGATACCTTGCTCCTTTAAGGAGAGGATGATGAGGGAGATGCCATTCTCAGCTTCCCAAGCAAATGGATGTTGGGGAACTGCTGGGAACACCTGTTATCAGGTATCAATAGAATGGAAAGCCCACACTTTGGAAGAAACCTGTGAGAAGAGGTCCAAGTCAATGGAGGTGCCTTCAGACTGTAGACCTTCAGCCGTTAGAAGTGTGACCAGATTTCTGGTCTGATGATGGGAATGCCCAACTATACACCATCTTGGGAGCAATAAGTTGTGGCTCCTAATTTGCACAACAGATCCATTCCCAGCAGGTTCACAGGGGAAGCTGGACTGAGGAGGCCTCCTCACTCAATGGGAGAGGAGCAAGTGAGTTGGTCCAGATATAGCGTGAAGGATAATGTTTCCACCAACCTCCACAGCATTAATTATCTTATCATTTGGTTTCAAACCAAATTAGAGAAAGAAGCTCCAGTATCAATTAGGACTTCAAAAGGAGTATTGTTTACAAGCAAGGTGACAGTACAACCAATTTGAGAGACATTATAGTACTCCCAATGTAGATTTACTTGTAACCCTGCACCACATCGGTATAAGTGAGGGTGTCTAGCATCATCAGTGTAATTACAGGGATATCTCCCTCAGCTAGATTTTGTACTGGAACTGCTCGTTGGGCTACAGGTGGAGGTAGTGCACTGGGGGGCTCCCAAGTGTCCAAGAGATCTTCAGGATGATCAGGACATGGAGGTAGGACTGGTGTAGTGGCATTGGACACTAAGCTTGGCTACAGAAATTTAGGTGCTGCAGCTGAAGTTTGAGAAGGAGTCTTTCTTTCATTTTCACCTGATTTAATCTTTCCAATTTGTTATTCCATTCCTGTATTATTATCCTGTAAGCTAACTACAGTGAATTTCTCCCAGTGATTGTTCACTTCTTTGTCCCACAAAAGCCAAGCACCCATTTGCCTTGGTTTGTTGTCTTCTAGGCAATGGTGAAAGTTAAGGTAACTTGTTCAGGTCAAAGGTTCTCTCACCTGGAAATTGCAGTTCTGGTTTGGCACAGGTACAGTTGTTCCACTGGTGGGCAGGTTGGACCATATGTGGTCATGCACCATAATTGTGGCACACAGAACCTAACAGGTGTTTCAGACCCAGACAGGAGGAACCTTAACCCACTTTACAAATTTGTTTTCAATGAGGGAATACAAAGCCAAGGTCTATTCATGGCAAACAGATAGAAGGAGAAGTTTGGGCATCTTCGAGAAGACAGAGCTTCAACTTTATCCTCTCAAAGGAAATATTTTCAGAGCCTAGGCTCATTTGCCTAAACAAAAGCCATTTTTCTATTAGCCTGGGCCCAAAGGACTCTTTATAATCCACAAAAACTGCTCTGGGGAGTGATCAGAGCTTTCAGCAATCTCAAACATGTTCGGGGATCAGGACACAAAACTTACCAGAATTCAGTTCCCAAAACAGCAAACATGTACCCTTTAATTTCCCCCCTGATCTTTACCTCATAAGCAGAAACTAAACCAACATAGGGTTTGTTTACTGCTGACTTGATGGCCAGGCAGGAGACAATGCAGGGGAGAGGGCCATATGCAAGTGAGATTTTTAAATGAGCATCTCTTACCTATTGTGATGGCACTGTGCTGGGTCTCCCCTCTGGTTCCAGTCTGGTTGCCAGTGTACAGCAACCCCACTTCTGACACCAAATTGTTGGGGAACTTTTGTCATACCCCTTGAGGTGAATTAAACATGTATTTATGCTGAGTTTTAAGAGATTTAATGATCAATGCGTTGGGCAGGGCCCCACCATCACACGTGGTCCTGTAGGGAGGCTGCAAAGTTGCGGCACAAGCTGATTCCTTATGCACACTTGCACCAGCACCAATCACATAATTACAAGTCAGCACTGCAGCCCTTTCCACCTGATCTGTGAGGGAATTTATGCTCTCTTTTATGGAATTGTTCCCCCTCTAGCATCCACACTTCCAGCCAGTTTAACCTCGTTCTGCAAACAGGCCTTCTTGACTGCTAAACAGGGTAGTTCTTCAGTCCCAAATTATTATCGCTGAGTAGTTACCATCTGAATTTCCCCTTCACAGGAATGCCTAGAAGCTCAAGGCATGGATCAAAATCCCTCTGTGCTAAAGTCCTGATGAACACAGAAGAGACAGTCAACCTGTATCAAAATGTCTGCAGCGTGGTTTCCTGTGTGTTATTCACAGGAGCAAATACACTTTAAACAATGAAAACATAGCAGAAGTTAGCATCTCTACTAAAAAAATTGGGATAACAAAACAGAAAAAATGTAGCAATACTGTATTTAGCATGTACTAGTCACTAAAATGAAGATTTCCAGGTCCTAAGTTATATATTTTAATTACAGTATTAACTGTGCCTGTTCATAACGTTGAATTTTCTCTGCTGTTGTCAGATATGCAAGTACCTGGGATCTATAAAAGTAGATGAAGAAATGCAAAATAAAAAAATACCTTGGTTTTATTATTATTTTCTTCTAGTCTTATGATTCTTTCTCTGTTTATATTTTGTTAACTTTTAATTCACCAGGCTTTCCACAAATGTTGAGAAACAAAAATTTCAAAAATTAAGCAAGATATTTGAAAAAGAAAAGTTTGCATGCCTAGTTAATCAAGATACTATAGTGGTCACCTATTATTTTGCTGATCTACCATTCACTATTAAGTGACACAGCTGAGTTATGACTACACATTATCAAGAGCTGAATTGTATTTGCAAATAATTTCTCCTAGTAAAGGCAGTCAGGAACCTTTAATTTATCCAGAAATTGATAAAGAAAGATAAAGAGATTAAACTCATTAGATTGTTTTTCATTGGGAATTACTAACTAGTTGATAGCAAAGCTTCTATTTTTTTCACCCCACTGAGGTTTTGTAAAAGTAGAAAATAGTTTAAGCTGGTTGCAACACTAGTATCAGACTGCAACTGAAATTGAAGTCTCTCTCCCTCTAGGATGCGGAATTCGTAACCCTTGGGGTTTTTTTCCATTTTTCATGGTTTATTGGCTGTTGAGAGTCGGTTCTGAGAACCAGGTGGATCAAGGAAACACACACAGTTTAGCAACTAAAGATGTGTTACAGCAAGAGCAGCTGTCAATTAAAGTTTAAAGATTTAGCAAGGTACCCCAAAGGAGTTGTCTTTCAGTTTAAGTATGGAGGCAATTTGAAGCATGCCAGCTCGCTGGTACTTGTGGCTCTAGGAAAGGAAAAACAGAAGCTAAGCCAAACACAGTTTTGGTAGCAGCAGAGAAGTACTGACTAGTCTAATAGTCAAGGAGTAGATGCTATTCCTGAAAAAAGAAATACTATTCTTTGATTTTGAGACGCCAACTAAAGATTGTACAACTGCTGGTTGCAATTTTTGTAAGCACAGAACAGAAGTTTCTCTGTCTGTTATTGACCATTCTGTACACTGCAGTGATTTCTTAGCTGAAACTCTGGTGATCAGAGACTCATTCTCATTATAGTTTACTTTCCTATCACCTGGTATTTTAGTCCTTGCTTAACTTCCCTGGTGCTACAAGGTAGTCTATTAAGAATTGTAGAATAGAGCGTTACTATGCTTTAGCATACATTCCTCTGCCCTTCCTTTCATTAGCTTTGCCAGCACTCTCCCTGGAGCCTAGGGCTGAAACAAAAGAATTCAAAAAGCAGAACAGGAGGTACACGAATGTCTGCTATGAAAAGACGCTAAGAATTCAAGGGATGTATTTCTCATTTAATGTTTCTCTGACCATGTATGAGATCTTGCAGCAGACTTCTGCTGAAGCTCTTTCCTCGTGGAGTTTGCAAGAGTCCTCAGTTTTTATTAACTTCAGGGAGGGGTACACTGACAGAGAAACACGTACTGAATTATCTATCGGTAGAGTGTGGAGTGTGGACAAATCAAAGAGATAATTGGGCTCAGAAAAAGATTTCATCTTTTTTTACAAATACAAGGTGGGAAACTGAGTGGCTCAGTACCTGACACCACAGAGGAAACAGCCGTTAGAAGGCTGCTGTGTTGGATGGGACAGGAACAGACAGATGATAGCACAGGACTGGTCAGAAAGAGAGATCTTTACAGCTTCTCATCAGGAATGAGAGACACATATATCTCTTTATTTACCTCTTCCAAATGGTCCAAATATGCTTACTTCTTATTCAGAATTTTTAATTTGTACCTTAACTGGCACTTCTGGATGACCCTCTTACAAAGAAAACACTGATAACTTTTGGAAGTGTTAGCAGTCTTACTGATTATTACCTGTATTAGGTAGCTAAAGAAAGGAGACTTGAACTCCTGACTAAAGAGATACATATTCAGCTGTCACTAGACACCACATAAACTACAAGAGACATGTATCTACCATAAGTTTCAAGAAAAGTATACTATAAAAAGCATCAAATAGATTTTTTTGCACTTTTCATGCCAGAAAAAAAAAAGGCTTACTGCTAGTGAACTGAAGCCAAAATATGCAGCGTTAGGATCTCTTGTGATTTTGCTGAGCTCTAGACAACACCTACATAACTGAGTTGTTTTGCTTCAGGACAAGTTACATCAATCAGCAGTTTCCTTGTTACATTAGAGACCCTTGGGATAACACACAAGTTAAATGCCATTATCCTCCATTCATAAAATTAATCCCTTCCAAGAGTACCTTACAAGCATATGTAATTTAGATGCACGTGAACACTTTGTATAGGACTATTTACTAGAAAAGATGCCATTGTAAGTACTGACGTTTGCATCTTGAAGCTGTCCAACAAGTAACAAGGCAGACAGTAACTGACTGAGGGGAATAATGTTCAAAATACACCTTCTAATAGGATCTCAATTGCCATGAAGGTGAGAAATGCAGCTTGGGCACAAAGGAAAGCCGTGTGGGGTGATGTAATCCTCAAGTCTGAGTAGTATATATAATTCTGCTACCTAGATGCCCTTTCAAAACACTAGATGGACAAGTAGTTAACAATGGAGCCTCTCTGCAGTGTTTCTTAGCCCTTTCTTGCTCTCTTCCTTTCAGCTCATTGGCTTTGCACAACAGGGCACTTATCGTTACACAAAGGAGATCTGATTCCTTTCAGCTGCCCTCCAGTGCGCCAGATAAAAGGACTAGACTTTCCCCAAGCTGCCACATGCCTATAAATGCTAGGAGTTAACTCATCTGATAGGATGTCCTTTGCCCAGGGGTTCTCCAAAACCCTATTGCTAATCATTCAGGGTCATTTACATCTCAGTTACTGTAGCTAGCCATTAACACTGGAAACTCTTACCTAAATAAGGGAGGACTCCCCTGCACATTACACAGCAGTCAGCTTGTTAGACTATAGCAGAAGCAGTTATGCTAACCCAAATAAGTAACTATTATTTATCTACTACCTGTACGTGGTCATTCTGGGGGTTGTTTTAAAAGTTTAAAAAAACTACATAAAACTGCTTCATTTTTTTCCCTTTGTCTTTCCCTGTAATCCACGTAAAACAGGAGAAATACAGTAGCATAGCAGATGCGTATGTTTATGACCGCAATTATCTGTGGAATATTTAAGTGTATCTGATCTATCTAGATGCAGTGCATTTGTGTTGAGATTCATTTCTTATACCTGTACATCCTTACTACGGCATATGAACTCCAGTATTAAGAGAGGACCCTATAGCCTAGTTTGTGCTATATCCTTCACACATCTGTTTAAGGGGCAGCCAGGATTGCTGCATGTCCCAAAGCAGGTGCAGGAGGATATGTTCTGAATAATGACCCAGTAATTCTTGCACCTGGTGGCAAAGAGATGACTGTAACTGTACTATTTAAAGGATAGAGATTTCGTCTTTGAACATATGGAGAAAACCAAAAATGATTTAATCTCAAGCAGGGATAATAGAGGCTAGATCTGTCTGGAAAGAAAGGTCACAAGCACTTGACCATATGTAGATGCTAAGAAAGTGCTGTACGTGCATTGTTACCTAGGACTGGATGCAGATGTGATGTGGGTTTGAGACAGGCGTTTCTACAGCTGCTGTCCCAGTGGCAATACTAATGGCACACTCTCCCAATATACCCACTTTACTATTTAGGATCCAACAGCTGAAGACCTAAAATCATCAGAAAGACACAAGCCCTCATAAAAGACATCTTCCCTTAGTCAGAATACTAAAGAACATCAGATAATTTTGATCTGATTGAGAGATCAATCTCTCAACTTTGAATACTCACGGGGTTTTAAAGAAATAGGAAATGTCCTCACAAAATAAGGTGAGGTGTTCACTTTAAGTACTCTACAACCTTGGCTTTCCAAGTCTGCCATCATCTTTACTACACTTAACAAACAAACATATGACACCTCTTAGGCTTCCAGGGACTTTTATTTGACAGGTCATGTGCATGGTGATTCAATCAGGAACACATATACACACACCCCAAAAAACTACCTCTGTGAGTTATTCCCCTGGTGATTACAGGCCATGATATCACTAACAGCCACAGAGAAAATTAATTAGGCCACATTTTTGAACCAGTACATGCAACAGTGCACAAGCCTATTTGAGAAACTGGCATATAAAGATTTGCAGTTCATTAAAGGAATTCTGTTTCTTCATAATCTTCCCATCCATCACTCTGAGCCTTGTCCTTTTCCTCGTGACTTTATGAAAATCATACATGCAGGCTACATGCAGGTACAATGAGGGGCTTGCAGTGCAACAGCTCCATCTCTGCCAGGGGATGTGAAGCAGACAGAGCAGCAGGGTAATGGGGGAGAGGGAAGGGAAGGTAGCAGAAAATGCCACCTTTTAGGCTTCCTTAGATTGAAAGCTGGTAGAAAGATGGAAAAGCTTTCTATTGAAATAAGGCTTTAATAAGAGTCATGCCTATAAGCATTATATATTTAACTTCTAAAAAAATAGAGTGTCTATCTTTTTAAACTCCACAAGTTCTACAGTGCACAGTTTTGATGAATCTCTGTCCTTTTGACCCTCTGGGAGATGACAGACTAGTGATGTTCATTACACCACCTGCCTTTCAGGGAAATTCTGTCACCCTGTGTGATTGCTGAGAAGGTTTATACACACCCGAACCTCTATAAAGCTAGAAGGACTGGAAGACAAAACTTGAGACTTCTTCACAGTTGATTACACAAGGCATTACATGGACACCCACTAAGGTTATTTACAAGTACTCACAGAAATAGCTTAAAGTTCATTCCCAACCCCAGGGCTTACCACTGGTTTTAGAAACTGCTGCTAAGAACCTATGCAGTCGCAGTGAATTCTTCCCAGTATCTAAAATCAGTGGGCTTTCCATTCACCCTAGTGTACCAGAATTGCACTAACACAAGCAGACAGAGCGTACCCCACACAGAGCCTCTTTTGTCTCATTCCAGAAATGCAGCAGAGGTTTAGCTTCCCTACCTGAGATTTCCTGCTCGTCTCTGCTCCAGCTGTCCCCACTGTAAGGACTAGTGAGGGTAGAGACATGGCTATTGTAACAAGCCTAGAGACTCTTGAACCTGGAATACAGGAGAAATACGATATTTTCCGCATTTTCCAAGGAGGTGCCTAAGAATCAGAATTTATGTGTTCAACGTGTTTCTATACTCTACAGCACCATGCGACATGGAAATGAATGGGCTGGGTACAGACAAAGAAGCAGAAGAGCTACAATAGTTCAGTGCTGTGCTCGAGATATTTTACTGAAAGTGAATTCACGTACATTGGACTAAACCCACTTGGGAACACTGCTTTGTCTGTTTTACTCTCTACAACACTGACAGCAATTTTGGCACAAGAAGATAAGAAAGAATAAACAGGAAACATGGCTAAATTGCTTCGTGTAATTTAAAGTTAAAATTTCTCAAATTTCTCAAAAAAATAAAAATAACATGTTTCCAAAGAACACACAACAAAGCTAAAAGTTCACTACTAAGGTTGCAAGCCTGGAAAAGTTAGGAAATTCCAGTATAAACTTAAGTTGGCCTCCTTTACTATTAATTACTATTTCACAAATTATATTTTTAATACAATATTTTTCAGTCCTCTGAAACAAATGTTGCTTCACGATGGTTATTCAATCTTGTATTTTCTCTTCATTGTTTTATAATCCGCACCCTACATAATACTCATGATTCAAACCCTTTTCTTAAGACAAGCTTATTTTCCTCTTGGTCTTTTCAAGGGCGCTTGCCATTATAGTTTGTGAGACTGAAATATTTTGTGAATGATTTTCTAATGGCTGCCATGTGAGGTTTGGGGCTATCAGTGTTAGGAACTGACAAGTCAAAACCAGAGGTATTTAAAGTAAAGTTTTGAGTATTCAGTCTCAGAAAATCATGGTTTGTAAGGCCTAGCACTAATTCTGGTTTATATGATTTTCCAGACTTAGTCAGGAGCTCTGTCCCTCAGAATTGGGGACAGAGTCCAGTTGTTGTGGAAGAATTAATTTGTTTTAATTGGGGGCTAACTTTTTGCTTTTCCTCTTACCATTTATCTAATTCACAAACTACCACATTCTAGTATTTCACCTTCTGAAGAAGGCATCCTACAGAAAACAGTTGTCTTTCCTTGAATGACCTTAACCTATATTAGAGCAAATCTACTCAGTATGCTATATTATGCAGGAACCTTGCAGAAGAAATCACTAGTAATCAAGCCACAACTGCCTTGTCAATTGAAAATAATGAGAGTTTCACAGGCAATCTCAATCCTGACATTTCTTAAAATCTGAGAAGTTGACTTTGCAACCAAAATAAACTTCTTTTAAGATTTTTTTATGTGCCATGTCCTATGTGTGATCATGTATCAACTCTTCACCAGCACAGTTAGAATTATTATCTCTACTGCAGAGACACTTCTTCAAAATGAGGGAATTATAGCAGACTTCTTGGGCCCTAACCAGAAAATAAGTTCTGATAGCAGAGGAAAGGTGAGACTTGAATATTGCAAGCTTCGTACTATGGCAGAGGAATATGGTCTTGTCAGCAAAAGCTTCCTTTCAATTTTCTTGCAGTGTAAGCAATTTTGTTACACTGTGCCTCTACTACTTTTCGTGTCACTTGTCCACCTTGGCCTCCTGTTCCCATTTTCATCTAACTATTTAAAGTCTCTTTTCCTTCATAAAGTATGTCTTACCTCTTATTTCTACCTGCTGGGTTTTGTTTTGTTTTGTTTTGTTTGTTTGTTGGTTTGGTTTCTTTTTGTTTGTTTTGTTTTGTTTTTTCTTTTATTTCCACACATCGTCACTCATTCTCTCTGATTCCTACTGCAACTTCTCAGTCAACCTCTGCCTCAGCTTCACATTCACAGACCAGGATCCACATTATTCTTTTGGACCCTCCTCCCTCCACCTCAGTTGCCAGTCCCAGCTTTCTTCCTTTTTCACTCCCTCAATCTACAATAATTGTCCCTGTCTACCCTCTTCAAGTCCTACTGATGTCCCTCTGAATTTAAATCAGGCAGGGTCCTCCTAAATCCAACAGCCCTAAAGGCAACTGGTTGACAACATAAGGGAGAGGGTGTCCTTGCCCTTACTTACACTGATTGTTTCTGCTCCTGCCTGCAGCAGCCCACAGCTGCAACTGCATTGAAAATCCTGCTAAACTCTGAAAATGTCAGCAATAGAATATGCTCATGTAATTGAATCTATGAGATACAGAACTGGAAAACTATTAAAATTGTACTGAGCAAGGGTGAACTGCCTTTTTGGGGGGGACCTAGATGACCAAATTCATAGAAGACAAAAGGCTTCTTTGCTCTTACACCTCCTAGCCAGGTCCTTTCTCTAATTTATGGTGAAGCTGGAGTTTTCACAAAAAGAAAACAACATTAGTTAATCCTTAATTAGGAATTCATAGATGTGAGGGTGTCAGGCCTGGTGCTCATACTGGAGCTGTGGATTTGCTTATAGAGAGGAAAGTGCAATACGGACTCAGTTTTAAGAAGAACAAGTTCAACTGCAATCTATAAATTTAAATGTGACCATAAAACCTCATAATCAAGAACATGAATTTTTCAGTCAAACATGAAGGATATAGACAAAGAGTCTATAATCTTGAAGTTTTGTGAAATATTTCAACTTAACTCCAATATAACAAGATTTCAGTTAGGTAATTCTGCATCTTTATATTTTCCTGAACTAGTTGAAGATTTGCCCTTTACAGTCACTGGAAAGAAATGAGCCCTCTTTGGGTGTAATTCATCTGATCTATACAGAAATTATACTTTTAGATGAGAGGTATTGTGTTTGTTTTCCTCTGTGCTGTACCAAAGAATCTGAGGGTGTTTCTCTCCAAATGCACAAGGTCCCCATCTTTTGTAGTTTTTAACAAATTCTGTTATTTACACCTGTGTATATTTTCCACTTGCTGAGTGACTGAGTCAAAGTCATAGGTGTGTGTAACTGTGGAAACTGAATTCTAGTTTCAAATGCACTGGGCTGCTTCCTGGAATCCCTTATATGCTCTTAAAGCTGATAAATGGCAACAAGAGCTTGTGATTTTGGCCAGGCACTTTGTGCCCACTTTGGGCTTTGCTCAGATAAAGCCAGAAGAATAGAGAGCACTTCCATAGCTGCAAGGCTGAAGCTCAATGTCCTCAGTGAGGTGAAATGCTTTACTCCTCCTTTATGTAAAGGTGTATAGGAAGAATGGATCTTTTTCCCCAGCTATCCCAACACTATAATAGAGTGGAAATAGTCTCCCGGTCCATGGCCAGTCTCTTTTAGTTTTTGCTTTTCCAGAAACACCTGAATATGCAAGACACAATCTGGCCTTAAGTACGTCTCTCTGTAAATAAACTCTGGAAAAAAGCACAATATTTGAGTTTGAAAAAGAATTTACAGGCCTGAGGCCATAAAATTTCCACTTGTAACCATTTGTCTTTGAATCTCTGCTTTAGAGTGCTTTTGTCTGCTTAAGAAGTTTTGAAACAAACATGCAGGCTGAAAGGGTGAAGTATTATTTGTCCCTTGGTGAATCCTCAAAGGAAATCAGACAAAGGAATAAAGTTTTGTAGCAGATGAAAAATTCCCCTACCTTTTATTTTCTCCCTGTTTGTATCTGGTTCTGTTGATACTTGAGACCTCTTATGCATTCACAACAACATTTCTCAATTTAGTGAGCATGCCATGGCAATTGATTTAGACAATGCAATAGCTGTGACAGCAATCGGGAGGCACTCCAAATTTAAAAAGTAACAGGACACGCAAAATTGAAGCCTACTGACTGTTTTTGTGATAATTGAATTTCATTGAGTTTTAGCAGTGAGAAATGAGCAATAAAAAGGCTGTTTCCAGCCACAGTTCCAGGAAATGGCTAGGGCAGCATGCATCAGAAAAATATACATTGAACATTTACATGCAGAAATCATCTGAGTTACCAATTCAGCCGAACAAGCTTCTTTCCTTCTTAGCTGCAAAAATAATTTCAAAATAGAATAGGCAAGCCTTTGAGATAAAGAATTAAAGATAAAAAAGGCTGAATAATTTTGTATAGCTCCAGGACTGCAAATTTGCTGTGTGGGCAATTTAAATACGTTCCATCCTGAACAGTTGTTGTAAATGAGGATCTCTTTGGTTGCAGTTTTTCCAGAACAGTTCCTGAGGAAAGATGTTTTCCTGGTGCTTAAAAACTTAATTTTTCACAACTGAAAATGTGCATTGGCTTTTTATGATGTTTGAACTGGTTGCTCTTGGAGTGATTGTATTCCTGGGGGTCACTCTGAGGTCTTGTTTTCAATAAGAACAGTAGTTCTCTCTACTCTTAATGCAACTCCAATTCACTCTACTGACACTTAGCACTGGTTTGAGAAGAACAGCCTTCACACCTTCAGAAATGGCAGGTTAAGGAGTCGCACAGAATCTTTTGTTCTTCATAGGAAACAACAAAGCTTCATAGCACACTGTCCAACTGATCTGCATTTCTGCCAGTGGAGTGTAGGCAGGATTAAGCTAGATTGGATACAATCTCTGTGATACAATACTCTGTGACTGTTCCTTTGATTACAAGATTGTTTTCTCCCATCCTTAAACAACTTCTCCCTCTATGTAAAGCAGTTCTTCAGAAGCAAAGGTTTCTTGCCTCTTTTTTACTGACTTCCGTGCAGATTTCCTGAGTTCAATAGCTTAAAAGAGGATGATTAATGAATATGTGAAGAAGACTCTGATCAAAATCCAAATAAAATAATGTTTGCCTATCAGATGTCTGACCTGTTTTACAATAAGGATTTTTATGATTGGTGAAACTCCAGGTAAGTGATGCCTTAGAGCTTAGCCTTTACACTATGGAAGCACATACAGCACTTGGAGAACAGCTATAGGACCTCTGTGTCTTGTACTGATATTCAGTCCACTGGATGCCATAAGTTTCAGTAAAACTGTCAAGGGTTAGGATAAGTACCATTGATTGCACTGATTGTAAACTCAAATATCTAAGAGAATGGTATTGAAGGGAATCAGCAAATAACATTTTTTAATGTATCTGGCTGCTACTTGAGTCATGTTGTATAATGAAAGAAGATTTATATGGTTCTCGAAATAAAATTTAGCTCAGCTACTTTTTATCACTTTTAGCAAACGATGGTTGCATAGAAAAGCTTAAAAAGAATAAGGCTAGCTGAGAGGGGTTTTTTTCCTGAATAATTGCTGACTAACCTGGTTTAATATCTTTCTTTTATGTATTCGTAAATTCTACTCTGTTACCTTGAAGAGGGGGGAAGAACTGATGAGAATTTAAATCTAATTCATAGTAAAAGATTTGGGGCAAAACTTAATCAACTCAATGCATTACCTCTGCATAAATAACTGACTTTTTTTCCATAGGATAAGCTAGTTATGTATTGCACTGATAGAACCGTAATCATAAAAAGAAGAAAAAAAAAAAAAAAAGAAGAAAAATGACTTACACAGCCACTCTTCGATTTTTCCCATGGAACTTTTACACAGGAGTCAGTGCATAGCAGAGCTGCCAGATTCAAAAATAGAAATGCCTTCATTACTCATTCATGCAAAGGGAATGAAGCAAAATGTGGGTGAACATACAGTTGGACAAGAAAATCCAATAAGAGCACAGAGGAACAACAATGGCAGCATGGGGAACCATAAACCAGTGTTGATTGGCATTTACCATTAATTTGTATTCTGTGTGTGATCCAGCTGATGAGGCACTGGGAAATAATGTATGTTTGCGAGGCAGTGTTCAGAATTGCTCTGCCACCATGCCAAAGACCTGGTGAATTGAGGAAGTGTGACAATTGCCAGCTTTTTGCTCAAATGCAGAATCTGACTTTGAGAGATCAGCTTCCCTCTGTCATAATGAAAAATAGAGATCCACAATGGTACATTTCAAGAAACACAGGGATTGTAAATGCAAGCCAGCTGGGAGAAAGAAGAAAAAAATCAGATAGTTTCTATGGTGTAGAAGCTGAAATAGGGTATAAATGCAAATACCTTTCTGTCATGGTAACTTTGGAGGACACGCTTAACGGGTAACAGAAATGCAAGTAACTTGAAGGCATTGAATTACTTCTAAATTCTGCACAGAAAGCAGACTCTAGTCAGCCCCCACACTTTTCGCTCTCTCTTTTCAGGATAGGTTAATATGGAAAAAATCAATAGGCTATTAAAATATTTTGAAGATGTATTTCAAACCAGTTCTGTAGATGTATTCTTATCTACTGGCAATGCACACGTCTGTCAAGCAATGACAAGACTCTTTTGGAGAAGTTTTTCAATATTAGAATAAATACTAGAACGTACTACTCTGTAAATGTCAAGAGTACAGGCAAAAACCTGCAGGGAAGGTTCTTTTTTTTTTTTTTTTATTTTATTTTTATTTTTGCTGAGTCTGCCCCTCTTTTTGGCTTGCTCAGAGCACAGGTGCACAAGGCAGGAAGGTTTCCTTGCATGCTGAAGAGGAGCAGGCTACTTTACTACAGACTCGCCATGGTGCCTCTGGGTACTCGCTGAGGTACCAAAGGCTTTAACGGACAAAGCCTACAGCCCAAAGCGGCTGTGTATGCTCTTTGTTATAATAAACCATAGAGCAATACATATTTGCCAGCTGCACTTGTGCTTTTGTTTACTGCAGCTACTCAGTGGCTTGTTAAATCTGAAGGAAATCTCTATTTCCTTGTAAGGTGCATCTCATCAGAGTCCAGTGCTCATTATAGAGTCTGGGCTAAAAGGGAAGTACTGATACTGTACTTAGACATTTTGCTAGCTAGACAGGAATAAAACTGGTTTGTTGTTGAATATCAGCAAGTACAAGATGAGTGCCAGAAGGGGAGTTAGGGCTGAGAATCGGCTTTACCACTGACTTGTTGTGTAGCCCTGCTCACATCACTCAGGGGTTAGATCCTGATCCCAGTTATAACTTTTAATACCATAAACCAAGAAGAGATGTTCCTCAAAGTTAAAAAAAAAAAAAAAAAAAAAAAAAGAAAGAAAGAAAAAAGGATGAAATCTGAATCTAGCTCTTAAGTGACTCAGAATCCTTCTCAAGTATCTCATCAGTGATACTAAGGTAATGATATTTACTCACCTTACAAGGAAGATGTGTCAAGAACAAATCTACCTGGCTTTGAACATATACAGTGCTAAGCATTATTAAAATGATGAGACTAAGTAAAACGGTGACAGCAGCTTTACTTGCCACCTTTAGCTATGTTATATGAAGGTTAACATATAGTGAATGTTACGATACACAGTTTGAACATACTGTGGATTGCACACTAAAGAATACCTGTTCACTATTTTCAAAGAGTCAACTAAGTCAGAAATCAGCTTGAATATTTGGCAGCTTCAGAGGGAAACGGTGGCAATTCATTTCCTCTTTATGTTTTCATATCATTTTGTTATATTTCTTAAGTTGTTTTGCCTTATCTTGTTCTGCAAATGACCCTTCCATCTGTTAGCACTGCAGTGTTGTATTGCTGTTGGTTGGTAAATGACCCTAGATAAGTGTGAATTATCAGACTGTATGTTTCTATGCATCAGTTTACATCAGTCCATGGAGTGGATTAGTCACTGCAAAAAAACCTATTGCTTGTGTAGAGAGATGGTTAAGTTAAATCTGACCAAGAGTTTTATTGCTGTATTTGAATAACAATCCCTATTCTGTCTGCATAATAAAAGAGAATCTGTTTCTCCTGGACATCTAACAAACACAATCCTGTTTTAGAGAAGCAAATTCTCAGACTCTCATAACATTTATTACTTGCACTGCCCCCCTTGTAGACTGTAAGTGAATAGTCATATAAAAGTATGCTGGAGTAACAGAGCAGAATATGGCCCTCTCAAAAATATTTGCTCTCTTTATAATCTTCCAAAGTTAACCAGTGACCACTTTATAGTTTTAGTTTTATTTAAAACAAAGACATAAGTTAGGTTTGCACAATGCTGAACTACGTGAAGTATCTAAGAGGAGGTTTCCTTGAAAGGTTTCTGTCTTATTTCTCTATTGAGCCTTGAAATCCATTCAGACATGCAGAGATTCCTGGGGAACTTGAAGAGGATACAGTGCAGAAAGAGGCAGTCTTTCCCCCACTATACCTTACCACCACATGTCAAAAAGAAGTCTGTATGCATCCTGCAACTGTATGGACTTGAAAAAATCTGGGACCATACCATGTTTGTGAAAATATAGAAAACCAAAACCTGAACCTGTTTTTCACCCTGCCAGGTAATCCTGTTCAGACAGTATCCAATGTCAAATAAAGGCCAATGCAAACAGCAGTCAATCTACTGCTGTTAGAGGTAGCTTTATTGGCAGCTACCTCAAAAAAGGATACCAAAAATAATTTCTTATATAACTACCATATCCAAAGACGAAGAATTGAAAATATTTGTCCAAGGAAAGATGCAAATAGAAGTATAAGGACCTAAAAAGTAATAAATGGTATCAATGGGACTACTGAGCATGGATTGAACAATGAGGTTGAAGAGCCCTGCATCTGTAACTGATCCATCTTCACAACTGCCTGCTTCTTTCAGTATGAGTAGTGCATCTTCCCTGCAATGGTGTTAGCCTAAGTATGGCAACAGACATAGGCTGACAGGCAGAAGCTCAACTTCTTTTGAAAAAGAAAAAAAAAAATCCAGAAACTAACTTACCTGAGTGTAAAGTCTCACATCAATTCACTAAGCTTCAAGGAACAGTATTAAGCAGTGAATCATAGTAATCTAATATGTGAATGTGAAGCATACTGTACTGGCTGCTCCTAGGACCATAGAAAGAGAGTAAGATCACTGTACTTGGTGTGAAACCGACCAAGATGCTTCAAGGGTTCTTTCTTCTGAATGTCATACAGATCTAAGGGGTTAAAGCCTAAGTGGATAAAGGATTTATTATGGGATGTGAGGGGAAGAGAATTTGGAGATTGTGTGAAAATTAGCATTGGATGTATAGGGGAAGGACTGAAGGTTGGGAAAAGGAGGGATCAAGATGGACTGAAGAGGAACAAATGTGGGGAAAATAGAGGGAAAATGGGATACAAGGGCCTGGCTGAGTGAAAACAAGCAGCTGAGCCCCTGAGTAACTCCATGTAGGCACAGGTCTTAGAAGAAGCTTCACCCTAACAGTTAATCCTTTCTTTAAGGGATGGCCTGAAGGGATTATTTTGTTGTTGTTTTTGAATTAAGTAAATAGTGAACAGGTAAAATGCATGAATTGTTCTTGGAGCAGGAAGCAGGGTAGCCAGAGCATATCTCATCTTTGGTCCAGAGACTATTAGGTCAGGGAGAGCTGACAATACCCAAACTGAGAAGCCTGCCTTCTTGTGGTACATCGTTCTTTGGAGAAGCAACAACTGTGTGCTTGAGATTCTCTGGCAGGTGATAGTATTAAGCCTGGTGTCTCCTTTTCTGCACAGCCTAAACACTAGGTTTCTTGGCTTGGGGAGGAAGAAATGTCTGTCACACCTACGCTCAGCATGTAGTAATGCGAAAACATGTGGTACCTATATTCTTTTGTGTATCTAACCTATTAATCATTCACAGCACAGTAATACTGCTAAGACCTTTTTCCACACCAGGGCAGTAAAAACAGAAGTTTGCGCTTGTTATAGACCTAGAGCAAACATGTCAATTGCTCTAGCATTCAGTGCCTACCAAAAAAAAAAAAAAAAAAGATAGCTAAATAAGCAGACCAATATTATATGACAACGGCATGGTGCTTTGGTTGGATGACTCATTGTGCCATCACTGTCTGAAGATTCCTTTGTACTAAAATTAGATCACCCAGTTCATGATCTACCCTGGGAGTAAAGATTATAATCCACTCATTCAAACTTTTTAATCTGTCTTGTTTGTGTGCATCATCAGAGTCTTTGTTAGAGAGCTGTTGTTTGCAGATGGTTGCACTTACAGAGCAGAAAGAGCAAGACCTGAAGATAATGACATTTAATTTCCCAACCACTTCTGTAAATCTCGATTTAGCATTTCAGCAGAACAGATTTGTACCAACTAAAGCTAAATAAACAATATTCCCAGATTAACAGAATAAAAATAAGTGCTGTGATTGTTTACTTTTTTTGGCGTAAATGTGGTTTATGATGATGTCTAATTTTTATGACTAAAACACCAGCTTTGCTGTTGCTCTTCCTGATTTCAGTCTCTGTAAACACACTGTAACACTGACCTGAACATCAGACTTTACATGGCACATGCACCTACGTTCTTTTAAGTGATGTGAGGACTGACATTTGCTATTAGCAACACAGAAAAAGCTAAGAAATTTCCATATGATGCCTCTTCAATCACTCCTGAGTAGAATATAAAAAAGGCAGAATATAAAAAAGGCAGAATATTCAACAATGAAGTGTACCAGAAGAAGATCCATGGGAGGGACATAAGTGAACTCATCATAACTCTGGATTTAGCTACTGAAATGTAGGTTCTTTGTACAGCTTTATTTCTTTTCCGTCTTAAGATACATAGTCATCCTCTGCTGAAATCCTGAAAACATAAAGTTATAGATGCGTGTTGTAATGAACTAACACATAAAAAGTACTTCATGTTAAGCAAATAACTTGTTTAAAAAACACTTCAGCAGTAAGATGTGTAACATTGATAGGAACAATACGAGTATCTAGCTGCCAATAGAACTGCATTCACCAGCAATGACTGAATACAGTGAAGTAAATGTCTTTGAAAATAATTATTACTGCAGCAAACCAAAGCGCCAACTAAGTTTAAGACAACAGTTGCAGTAATTTGCAGTTTCTAAACTGTTTCACTGACCTCATTTGAGCTACTTGATATTTACCAGGCTGGGTAAATCACAAATGCAAACATTTTCTAAAGTGTCCTGGGATTGTGGTTGTGCTAACTGATGACTATCATACTTCCTCATGATTATTTTCAGAGATGCTGTTGGGACCACATATCTGGCAGTGAAGCAAGCGTTCCTGGAAAACAGATTCATATAGACTTTATGATCATGAATGAACTTGTAAATTATCAAGCCTACAGTCTTTGATCATATCAATTGCTGGTTTTTAATGTTTTTACGTGCCCATTACATACCTGAACCCAATCAAATTTACTGGGTTTTAAATAACATTACTTAATTAATAATTTCTTTTAGCATACGTCTGAAACTAATAAAAATTATGGCAATACAGTCAAAGAAACTAGCCTGTCTTTTTGAAGCAGCTTTGCTTTATAGCATGTCTTCATGTTTGTTTATATGTTGTCTTCATGTGCTAATCACCTTTTTTTGCAAAAGAGAGGTAAAACTAACAGGAATGGCATATTAATTTTTTGAAGAAATAGTTTAAAATTACTCTTTTTTTTTTTTTGTCTCTTAATCTGCTACACACTAAAGAGGCCAATTTCTCTGCTATAATTAATTTTCTGCCAGACTGTAATTCATATCTGTGCATTCCAACGTTTATTCCGTAAATATATATATCACACTAGTCTGTTAGGAAGTCGGCAGAGGCAAGCCAGCTGAGAATTACGATCAACATGCTATTTCTGGTCAATTTGTTCTGGCAGCAAAATATTTGATAAACATGAAGTTGCATTGTAATTTCATTTGTGTTTTTCCTCCCTGTACATTCTCCATTTCAGGCCCCAGCCTGAGATGTTTTTCAGCTGATCAGTTTTAGTTGGATTTATATTTTGATTTGCCGGATGAGAATAAGCAGCAAGGTAATAGAAACCTAATCCTTTTATGCAGAGTTAGTGAAATGACATCATTCTAATATTTCCACCTAACTGTCTGTTAAACCAGATGTTTTTAAGAAAGATTAAACTGCACAGTTTTGCTTGGAAAAGAGTTCAAAGAATAACAGCATTATACCCTGTTAATTTCACACAATATTGATTGTATAACACATTTGTGGTCAAGGTATATTACAAAAAGGCAATTTTAAAGTGTGACTTTCCTGATGAAACAGACTTTGGCCATTGGAATTCTGCTTGAGATTTGCTGGAAGATTGTTGGCAGATCTTCAGCTCATGCACATTGTTAGAGTTTCTCATTCTGATGGTTAATTTTGTTGCTGCGCAAGTAAACATGATAATTAACCAAGAATGTAAACAGACCAACATTGTTTTTCAAGTATATTGGACCACTTTTAAAGAGATCAGAATATCTCAAACTGTGATTGAGCACTCAATGTAGTATTAACAAATTGATAAACATTCTCATATTAGATAATATTTCATGTATTTCAGAAAGCTTTTGATAATTGCTGAACAGCTGTTCTTTGTGTGAACAGTACAGGTGGATCATCTTCAAAAGAACACTTTATCAATATAAAACACTCAAGTTTTTTATTGATAATCACAGTGTACTGTGTGTAACTTTTAATTCAGATTTTTTTCCTTAAACCGCTTCATATTCTGGTGTCAAAATGTGCATCTTTATTAAGATTTGAAAATATGATGTACATATTTCGTGATATTCAGATCTATTCTAGCTCCTTTTTCTTTTCTCTTTTCAGTTTCAAACCAAGAGGAATGCTGTAACTATTAAGAAGTCGATAACTCTGGAGTCACAGCTGCCACTGAGAATTGTTGCTAAAGTTGGATCTTCTAATATTTAATTTAATTCAGTAATTCACTCTCAACAAGTCAGCTGCCTAAATCAAGTATAATAATTGCTGCAAACAAATGCAGAATACAAAGAACTCATATTTTCTAAATATTCTTTTTAGTTAAAACTGTTTTCTATTCTCCTTTTGCAGAAACCCTCTGCCATTCCTTCTATTCTCAGAAGAATGTTTAGTAATACTAAAAGAGCTATTTGGTATTTTTCAAATATGCTGAGATTGGTTGGTTTGTTGTGTTTTATTTTGAGTGAGAGCATTCAGAACTCTGACATACACGTCTCTAATTACAACTGTGCTACAGATATCGGGATAGAGAATTCCATCTACAGACAGAGGATACGGAATTATGCATGACAACAGATGCTGCTCTTGACCACTTATGTTGCATACTTATCAATCTTATTATTTTGTTAAGAGAGCACTAAGTTTATATCTACACCATACATCATTTTGTAGAGTAGTCTATCCTATACAGCACTTGGTGGTGGTTATATCGGTTTTAAGTGTTGTTATCATATGAAAAGCTGTACCGAACCAAGTCTAGCAAGACAACTGTTATAAAATATCTCTGACAATTTGACCTCTAAATATATTTTTGCTTTACTTCTGAGGACATCAGTGGAATTTGACACCAGGAGTCATTAAACTCATGCTAAAATAAGGTCCAGCACAGGAAAGCTGAATTATGGAGATTCTGAGCACTTTCACTATGGAGGAAGACTAGATAACTAGTTCGGACAGGAAGTTTACAGTGAGGATTTGTCCACTGTAACAGATATCAGAAAGCTAGGCATCTAAACTACTCACATTAGGGTCACTTTTAAAATTATAGTTCAGTTTTATTTTTAACAATTAATAAAATTTCACATCCTCTTTATAAGCAAAACAGGGCTCTACAAAAAGCCCAAGAGTGAATTAGGCTGACAATATAGATGAAACTAAAGAGTACAAAAAGAAGCTAAAAGTCACACCCAAGTTAATGAAAAAATTATTATTCAACAAAAGAAAAAACAGTTCGGATGTTTTTCAGCTCTTGATATGAGACCAAACCACAATGGGAAAGAGAATGAAAAAAGAAAAAAGAAAAAATCAATAGAGATGGGAACCACCTAAAATTAATGCTTTTTAAAGATTGTTCTAAGATAAAATAGGCTTATAGCTAAGCTTATTTGATCACGGATCTGATGCTGTAGGTGCAAAAGTATCCAATATGGGAGAATAAAAAACACTTGCTGCGGAGAATCATATGACAGAACTCAAATAAGTCTGCTAAAATGGGACATGTCAATGTCTTCCAAAAAAAAAAAAAAAAAAAAAAAAAGAAGTCAAAACTGCAAACTGCAAAGGGTTATGTTTCATAGCAGGAGTTTGCAGGCACCAATAGAAGGCAAACCGCATGTTGAAGGAGTGATATGAACTCTAGTTAAGCAGAACTCTTTGGAAGACTAATGGGCAACATTGCCCTGCATGACTATATCCTCATAAAAACAAATAGATACTAATTTCAAGTTGGATATGGGTGTACAAGCCGATGTGCTTCCAGAAGCAATGATAATAGCATTGCTGTAAGAAAAATCCATTTTGTAGAAAATAAATTACTGAAGCTCTAGACTTACTGTAGTCAGAAAATACTTATCGCCACTAAAACAGAATATGATCTGAATTAGACATTACACATTTCACCTAAAAATTCTGAGTCAATATTCTGATACAGGGAAGAAGGCTGTGGCTTTTACAGTATGAGCATGAAAAATTTTGTGCCTGTATATGGAATTTGCACCAGAGTTAGAAGTAAGTAAACTCTGGGTTTAAAATGAGCAAACCATCTTGAAAAGAGGGTGCATGCAAAACAACATAGGGCAGTGATAAAAAAAGGCATCTTGCAGAGATAGGGAAGCTCTCAACAGATTATGCCAAAGAGTAAATATACCAAGACTGTCCCCCAGGCCATGATGCTGGGAAAGTATCCTGCACCTTAAGTCAAAGGATATAAGAAGATTTTAGTAGGTTCATTACAGAGGACACATGGATAAAACTGTAATAGTCTGTATATTTTTGGTCAGTATACAGGTCAGTATAGGAAAAAAAAGATTTCTTCACAGACTAAAAAAATTAAAAATAAATGTTCCATGTCTGACGGATCAACAGGTTACCTTGAAAAACACATGGCACACAGTTGTACACATGCAATATTTGTTGTGGCAGATACCAAGAATGGTCATTTGGTTTGTATTTGTGACATAACTGGTAAGATTCAGTTCACCTAACTTTAGCAGGCAGATTTTGCCCAGAAAGCCTTCAGTGTGTAGTTTATGACCTATTGAATAGTCTTTTCATCTCCATTTATTGCATTGTTTACAGTCTTGATTCAGCTGCCTCAACATGTGCATCTGGTACCTTTTGAGATGTACTAGGATATCGAATATAGTTTTACAGAGAAGTCTCACACAGTTATAGTTTTACAGAGAAGTGGAAGGTTATGCCTTTCTGGAGAGGCAGCCAGAGGTAAGGCAGGACCTAAAGACTCTTAAATGATGCTAGGTAGTCATCTAGTGTGCAGACAACTGGATCAAGGTCTAAATCTCCATTGTCTGTAAAAGTAGTTGTAAACTTATCTCACATTTAATTTTCTACTTGTAGATACCTACATTGACATGTTTTTATCCCAAAGTAAATTCCATTTATCAGGTTTACAACACAGTTGTCTAGACTTCTGCTAGATGTCTAGGCTTCCATTGTAACTAATGGAGGCTTGGTCAACACTGTCAGAGCTTGATTCATTTAGCTGAAGAGATATCTAGTACCCTTTCAGATGTCCCACTGTATCTAAGATGATTGCACTAACCTGGATGATATGCCACAGAATAAACATGAGACCCACACCTTTCTGGAACAGGAGCTGAAGGCTGGAAACAATATTCCACAGTACCAAAACCGGCACAAGGTGGCTGTCCTCAGGCAGCCGAAACCTGGAAGTAGTAAATATAATAGAAATTTGTCTTTCAGTTTTCTTGAGAGGCGGGTATCAAAATTCAGACTTAGACTATCCATCGGTCAATCTGATTTGAAAGTCCTGTTTTATTTAACAGAATTGACTGTAGTATCCAGTGATGCTTCTGAGGATAAAACCCTGAAGAAAACATGTAGAACTACTTTCTGATATTAGAAAAACATTTCCATCATCTATTATCAATTTGCAGAGGATCTCTTAGTAGTAGGTGAGATGTAATTTGAAGGCACTACAGAAAAGATGTTACAAGGGATGTATGTGATTAGTCAGAAACTGAGAAATCTAAAGGGAAGGTCAGAAACATTCCAAACCAAAATAAGACAAGCAGAGACATTGACAAAATGTAATTCTAAACCGAAGCCAAATCAAAGAAACACATCAATGTTGCTCACACATATACACACACACGTACAAGGTAAACCACTCCCATGAAATCAAAGTTAAATGTACCTCTGTCTAATAGACACATATTTTTACTGCACATTTTTCTACCATACCATTATGGCCTTTCACTTGGAATATAGTTTAGTTTTCAGTCAAAATCTTTTATTTTTAATTATTATTGCCACATTATTCAAAATTTTCACTTCAAGAAGACCTTGAATTATGCAGATTATTAGAATTCAGATTTAGATTATGTATATATCTGTAAGGTCTGACAGGTCTGAATGACTGAGAGCAGGAGTTCAGAAGGACCTCAGCAAGCTGGAGGAGCAGGGACAGCTCTGCAGAAAAGGACCTGGTGATCCTGATGGATTGGTGGAATTTGACTCATCATGCACCCTTGTGGTGAAGAAGGTTAATCATTTACTGGGCTGCATTATTAAGGGTATGGCCAGCAAATCAAGTTTATTCCCATCTTCCTGGAACTTCTCTGCTTGCTTCTGGAATATTATATCTAGTTTGGAGCACTACTGTGAATGACAGATATTCACAAATTAGAGAGAGTCTAGAGGAAGATTGATAAAATGCTTAGGAGACTAGACACAGGACAGAAAAAGAGAGCCTGAAGGAACTGGACTTGTTAAGCCTGGAAACAAGAGAGAGAAGGAAGGATCTAACCACAGTCTTCCACTGCCTAAAGAGAGATGATAGAGAACATGGAGCCAAACTCACTGTTAAGGTGCAGTGAGAGGATGAGAAGCAATGGTTGCAGTTACAGTGAAGGGAATTCAGACTAGATACTGAAAAAAAATCTTCATCCTGAGGGTTGCTAGGCCCTGGAAGGGGCTACCCAGAAAGGCTGCGTAATCTCTGTCCTTGGAAATAGTCAGAACTCAACTGGACAAGGTCTGGACAACTTGGTCTAATTTTGAAGTTACCCTTGGTTTGAGCTGCAGGAAGTTGTAGGAGATGTCACCCAGAGGTGTTCTTCAGCCTCATTTATTCTATCACTCTGTAATTATTTAGCGTAATCTTTTTTCCTATGGTAAGCTCCTAGCTAACAGATCTTAATAGTCCAACTTTCCCTGACATCTGAGGTGTCACTCTGTCCTAAAGCAATGTTAGATTTTTCCTTGCTCTGTATTTGTCTACTGTTCCTTGCTACCAGTTTTTCTATCCTTGTTAGAATTATGCTGTAGCGTGTAGCTGAAAGCCAATGCAAGGCAAAAACCTTATATCAACCCTTCAAATTAATCTACATAATTCAATTACAATAATATATTCACATTAATGAAATTAAATTGAAGGGCAGCAGAGAAGAACAGGGGAAAAAAAAGATTATTTGAATCTGTGGCATGGAGGCTAAGGTATACTTCTGAGTGTCAGAAACATTTATCCGATATTTTTAAAAGACTCATGGGAAAAGGGAGTGGAGCTGTTGTATAGTCATATCTGCCTTTCTGCACTCTCTGCCACACAAACCATAAATTCATTGCTGCATAATACCTCAGCTCCAACAGGAAAAGCCTCCCTTCACCTTTAATTCCACCTGCCCCTTCCCACATCTGTCATAGAGGAATACCCAGTGCCCAGGGCAGCCTTTTGGAAGTAATGGTTTGAATTTCTTCAGGTTGAAGAATCAATTAAATGCAGATTCTTCCACTTATGAGTGACTAATACAGCAGTTGACTAATACAGGAAGCAGAGTTGCTGTGATCTTTTTAAAGACTGCTTGCTGAAGGAACTTAGCATGTTAAGAAAATGTATAGATCAGACTTTACAGAGGCTCTAGAAGAATATGTAGTTTCTGACTCCAGTTAATCTTAGCCATTTAGGACACTTGTCCTGGCAGAGGTGTACTACTTCAAGCAAGTGGAGACTATGAAGCCAAGCAGACACAGGGAGCTTAGGGTTAAACCAAGATCAGGCAGCAGCTGGGTGGTTATTTTTGGATGTAAGCACCTCAGTTCCATTTCAGTACTGTACTTTTTAAAGTCTCTAGCTACAAAATGACATCTTCCACACCAGAAGTGATATATAAAAAGTACATCTTTTTTGCCAGAAATATATAGTGACTCCTAAGAAAAGGTAATGTGCTTTATAATAGTGTGTGTATCCCTGCCTTCTAATGGAATCATAGAATCATGGAATCATAGAATGGTTAGAGTTGGAAGGGACCTTAAAGATCATCGAGTTCCAACCCCCCTGCCATGGGCAGGGACACCTCCACTAGAAAGAATAACTTGTCTGTCTACCAAGTACTCTGAACTAATTACAGAAGATCTATGGGAATGAAGAGTCCTTTCATTATTCTTGTCTTCATGTTTCCAAGCAGAGTCACTGCTAATGTGACATCACTGCTGCTTGTGTCCACTCTTTCTTGAACCATTTGCTGAGCTCATTTTTCTTCTTAGTACTCCACTTGTCTTGCATAAAACTTGCTTTTATTCAGTCACACAGCCCTCTTGTTTTGTCGTGCTGAGCTAAGCTGGAAAGACAGAATTCATCTAAACTAATACCAGGGACATAACTGAGTTAGGAGTTTGGTTGTTCCCTTCTTCCTCAGAAGACGATGGAGAGAAAGGCTGTTGCAGTGAACTACTCAACACTAAAATCAGGTAGATGGGATCTCCGTCAAATCTTTTGAAATGATGTCAGGACCAACTTTACACCATCCAATGTGTTGTACTTTCATCTTTACAGTGCCACTTGCATTCTGCTGTGTTCCGGAATCAGACGCAAATAATCGGAAGGAGATTTGCTTCATGTGGGACCAGAATGACCATCATTATGTGACACGTCTCCTCTCAAAGCAAAGACTGATTCCAAATGGCTTTTGCAACTACTCTGCAACGTACACTTCCCCACACGTGGCTTATCATGATGAAATCCATTGATACACACCCTACAATTATTTCTTAATACCAAAATCTAATTAATTTGATTCTCCTAAATACAGAAAGAGCAAGTAAAACAGACTGATACTAAATATGAAACAGAAATAAATATAGGGTATTTTTATAACAGAATGAGAAGTACTATCTCTATAAAGAAGCACTATTCAAATTGCTGTTTAATTTTTCCTGTTTGTATTGGAAATTAACCACTGAAACTCTACCTTTTTTTTTTCCTACTTGTGTGCCAAGTATGATGTCAGAGAGAAAAAAGGAGAGGCAGAGGCCAGGGTTAGAGTGTATTAATCTTTTGTGCTTACATACATGGCCCACTTTCAAGGTTTGATAAGTTCCCAGAATTGTCCTCAGACCTCTTCAAATATATTATCGTTATGTTGTAGTCTATAAGTAATTCCCCCATGTGAGGGTGCCTCTGTTAACCCTGCAATCCATTCTCATTCTGTGAGCCTTGTCTTGCCCTACCAATGCTTTAGTGAGGTAACTTTTGCTCTCAACTATTAGTCTGAGAAACGCTTTCCTTGCCAACAGCATGAAGTCCTACTGTGACCTGCGTGATGTGTGTCTGTTCAGTGCACAGACCAGCAATGATCTGTTGTACGGGACACCTTTTCCTTCCCCTTCCAGATCCCTCCCCGCCCCCCCCCTTTTTTTTTTTCCCAAAATTATACAGCTTTTCAGACAGACATACATCTAGTCTTTGAGGAATGTGATTCAAGTAGAAACAACAGTTCCTTGTTTTTCTGTAAGGCTAACAGTCCCTTCATCTAGCCCCGCTGGACACAAAACAGAAGGACAAACAACAAGCCTGCTTTATCTGGACTCAGTAGGTAAAATCAGTGGAAAGCATAGCTCACAGATATGTACTATAGCTGATATAAGCTTTTGTAGTGACAGCGTTTAGCAGGGGAAGGCAAGGCTGGGAAGACTCTTTTGTCATCTCTGATTTCAGGGATGCTTAAGAAAATTCTGGACGGTCTCTGCTTTACAGATTAGCAGATTCATTTCTTTTTCCGCACGTCTTTTCTCAGGACTTTGGGGCTGAGAATAGAGTTCAGAAGAGTCTTCTGAGCTCGTATCAAATTTGCATGCTTATTACCCTCAGCCATTTCAGACCTCACCCCGCTGCTTTTCAGAGCAGACCACTGCTTGCATGAAGTGCAGTGAAAGATTTATTTTATTTTCCACTGCGGGATTTCACAAGCAGCTCTGCCAACTAGTAAAACTTAAACTTTCATCATCGGGGGACAAGAACAACATACGGTCACGCAGGTGAGACTGCACTAGGGCTATAACATGATATTTCATAGGATTCCTCATTTCTGGGTGGATCTGTCTTTGCTACTTCCCTCACAGAGAGACCTAAATCTCTTTTTCTAAGAAAAGAGCTAAACATTTTCTTTATGTATACCTCTAAAATTCCTTTTTTTTTCCCTGTGGAAGAGGATACACTACACAAGGGTAACATTGCTTGTTCCTTGTTTTTTCAAATCAACAGTTCCTCAGTGATTTCTAGATACAGAAATAAAGAGACTAGCACTCACAGGAAGCAATTTCTTTACTTCACATATTTACAAAATTCTATCCCATCCAATTTATTCTTGACTTGTAGGTCTGCAAGGACTGAAAATTGACTATCTATAAATAAATCTGATATTTTTAGACATTCTTTCCTGTCCATTTTGATCAGTTTATTATATTATTGTCAATGCTACATCTCAGACTATTCCATATTTATTTGAAATGCAAATAGATGAAGAAATGAAAACTTTAATGAGTTCTAATACTTTTTATCTCAGAGAGAAATCTGTAATATACAGAATTGTAAAAATAAACAAGCAGATGGCAGAACAGCTTTTTTGTGTGTGATTGTTATACTTTCCCTTTGTTGCAATCCACCTCCCAGAGGAAACTGTGACAAAAGGCAATTAACTAATTTCACATAAAACCACCATCATATCATTTGTTAGTGTGGTTCAAACCATATTTAAGAGAGAGGGAGCACTAGGGAAAGATTCTGCTTGGGTTTTGTGTTTACAACATGTTAGTCCCAGGCTGTGATAACATTCCCATACTTGTGCTGTCGGGTCTTGCAGCTACTTTTGCCATACTCGCCATTGCATGCAGCATCACGCAGCAATGAAAGAACTGCACAAAGCTGGATCAAATGATTCCACTGTGAATGATCCAAACCGTTTGTGACTGGTAATGGTACCTCTTACCTGGGCCCCTTGCTGGTGAACTTTTCCAGTCTTCTGTTTTATTCTGGTAGCCATACATGTAAAACTACCAGGAGATATTTTTGAAACACCACAGTGAACAGTATGTTACTGACTCTCAGTTCAAACCATCTTTCACATCATACCCTAGCAGCACTGCTTCCCATCTGCCTCAGTGCCTACAGGAGATCAGCTTCTGAATTGAAATTCAGCTGGCTGAAACTAAATCTGAACAAGACAGAAGTGGGGTTAGAAGAAAAAGGGTAACATTTTGAAGAACTAGCCAAAGCTGTGACGACGTCCTCAAACGAGGGGTCTGTTTTCTGACCGTCATGAGACTTCACAGCCTCAGGGTTAGCTGACATCCTCCCAAGTATGAAATCTGTCAGAAATAAATTCTCCCATCCATGATGAGCCAGCAGGCTGTTCCTATGAACATCCTCTCAGATGCTGACTTGGCAATAGCTTTGTACATATTCATGGCTTCCAGGCTCCACAGTTATAGTATTCTGCGCTGGCCGTGCCAACGATAGCCTTCAATGGGCAGCTGATCAAAACTCGTCACCCTGCTTGCTAAGCAAAGTAAGTCAATTTTGGTACATCATCCCAGCGCTGTGAACACTACACTGGCTCTTGAGTGAATGCTAAATCATATTCCTTGTTCTAATTCTAATTCAAAGCCCTAGATCCAGGTTACTTCAGGGATAAGAATTTCTCACTGTGTGAGAAGATCCGCTCCTCAGGGGTGGTGGAGCTATCAGCTAGGCAGGCAATTATGTTGACACAAGGAGCTTTGGAGCATTCTTCCACATGACGGTGGAAACAACCACAAAGCTCACCCATATCCAAGGCAAAGCACAAAATTCATCCCTTCAGAATAAAATTAAATATTGTGAGTGAACACCATTACCCCGCTCCCCCATACACACCCAGTTCCCGGAAAGGCAGGAATGTAACTACAAGTGTATAATAATACAATTAATTTAAGATAATATCTCTTCATAAAAGCTTATGAGGTATCTAGCTGTGGGTCGGTCTGACCAGCAAATTATATGGAATTCAAGTTCAGTACCTTGATGATCTGATACCTTGGTGGAAAATATGGTATAAACAGATTAGACGATCTATGTAAAGATTTTCATCTCAGTGTGAAAAGCACCATGTCCCATTGCAATTGTTTTAATGATTCAGCTTCTCAAACAGCATGTTTTGCATTTCTTGAAGTAAACAACCACTTAAATAATCCTTGATTTGTTTTTCCCAAAGGTGTGCCACATTTCAGCCCACAGCCACTCAATAAAAGAACAGAGATGACTTTTCTGGACTTAATTCAATAAATAAACCTAAACCAGTTTGTTTTCTGTGCTTTCCATGTTAACGTAACAGGCTAGTAAATTAATGAACCTGCTTGGAAATCACATAGCACTTTCAGGCATGCAACTATAGATGTAGATGGGGCATAAAATAATTAGCAGTGAACTGGTACATCCTTAGAGTCATGTTAAGAATGTGTGCCTAGCATTATTTTTCTCTTTTAGTGGCAATCTTAGTTCATGAAATGAAACAAACCTTTATATTTTAAACAAGAGAAGTAGTGAGAACGCAGTCAGCAAACTGTGGTGCAGACAAATATGACAGCTGGAAAACAAGTTTGAAAATAGAGGGACAAATCTTCAGTTAGTGCAAATTGACATACTTAAAGTCATTACCTTGGCTGTAACAACCAAGCAAGTATGAATGCTTCGAGTTTTAACAGAAAGCAAATCATTTGGGGCTAAGAGAAACACATAGATAAGCCTAAATCTGGCTGCCCTTTACCTCCCAAACCCCACTTTTAGTCTGAAGTTCAATTTCCCATCCAGCCTGCTGACTTCTTTTCACAGAGTTGCAGCTGCATTCAAAGTTTTGAAAGATTTGATGCACACAAGAAAGAAAACATAAGAAACAAACCAGTTTTCTGAGATATCACAGGCTTCAGAAAATCCTTGGTTCTGTGGACTTCATATGTATCAACAACTGAGCAGAATCCAGTAGTGTGAGAGGTTTGATTGCTTCCTTACACATGTAATAGCATCAAGTCCTTGTCAAGGTTAAGAGTTTTAAAGTGCATAAGAAAACTAAGGACCAAGGAAAAGAAAGGATTTTGTTTTGTTTCTGATGAATGTTAGTGACTATTAACAAAAAAAGTCCCCTAGAGGATATTGCAGATTCATAATGAGGACTGAATTTTAAATTAATAGCAGTTACAGTTACCACAGGAAATAATTCTCAGATTGTAGAGAGACATATTTCTCTATCCTTTCTGCAGCTCCCTATGAAGCAAATTTTTTCACCCACAGCCAGGCTGTTTTTATTTTAAAGTACAAGAATGTGATACTCTGTGAACACTATACATTTTTTAGATTATAGGGACAGATGAAAATTTCCCCATATTTTATCAAAGAGTTTTAGGAGGTAGTAGTTGTTGTCATTGTCCACAGAGCCTGCCAACCTCCCTGGCATGAAATTACAATTAATGATGTATCACTGGGTTACATAAAGGATGTCAAACATATGGACCACTGCTGCAGCCAAAAGATAGGAGCAGCTTGCTGGAAGTATCACATAATATGCTATATTTTTCTGATATATCAGAATGTCTTTGCTAGTAAGAAAAAATATTAAATTGCAAACACATATCTAGTTTTGCTTTAGGCACTTAATCCTGAACTGTAGAACAGTTGTGAATGTTCATGGCTTTAGAGATGAAGATGAGTAATATTTTTCATCTGTCTTTCTATCTGTCCATCTATGAACCTATTTCTTAGATAGTTAGGTTTTCCCAACAGGATATTTTAAACTACTACCATTAGTAAGACGTGAGTGTTCATCCACACAGGGCAAACTTACAAGTACAGAGGCTTAGTTTTAATCACTGTTAATGAAAGAAATGACCTAGTAGGTGGAAAAATGGATATTAGAAAGAGCATTTTAAAGTACATGCTTTCTCTAAAGAAAGCAAGCAGAATCTTATTAGTATGCATGTTAAATTCATTTCGTTTCACACTTTGAAAGGACATGGGAAAAATTCAATTTAACGTTTCCTAATGTAAAATCATACCACAATATGTGCATATGTGTTTTATAGCCTATAAATAACTGATTTGCAAATGGAATGTTCTCTTCCCAGATAATTGAAACACGTAAGAGTCACAGTGTAACCTACTCTATAAGCACAGGTTGGAATAATATCAGCAACGACACTACTACTAATAACACCGCAGCCTCTTCACATCAGATCACAGAGGGACTCTGAGCGTGCCTCTGCGGAGGATGATCTGCCGCACAGGAAAGCACCCACGTCTGCTTCTGGCTGAAATCTCACAGCTCAGTGTATCGGAATAAGGAAACCATGCTTTGGATTCTCCGGCCTCTGAGTCAGATAGCACGACGGTAAATTTGGAAGTTTGTTGATTAATTGCTTGAGGCAGGAAGGGATCATGATTTCTCCTTTCTTTTATTGATCTGTCGCATGAGCAAGGTAGGCAGCAACATACTGTCTATGTTAATCACAGCTGCACAATTTAAAAAAAATCTGAAACAATGAATTTAATGGTAGACCAGATTCAATTATCAACAGAAACTAAGTCTGAAGCACATCCATGATTTCACAGATCAACTATGGCAAGTCTCTGGTCTGCAAATCCAGTATCATCAGTTCTGTCAGTCCTAATGAAACTCCTCTGAGAGACAAGAGAGAAAATGAAACGTAAAGATGTTAATTTTCTCACTAACTTGATTGAATGATTTCCCCTGTCTAAGAGATTTATGATATGAAGGCACAGCTGTTCTTCATTTCATTCACAATCTACTACTAGTAGTTGATTTACAGCCAAATTCAAAGGGAAGTTTAGCGAACCTAGATAAGTTTAATAATGGCCTATGCCAATTTGTAATTTTAAGTGTTTGCAACATGCCAGCGTTACCTCAATGTTCCTGCACACTCTTAGCTTTACAGCCATTTGTAGACATATCATGTGACTTTATTTAAATAAAAGCTAATCACCTCATCTCACTTTAAAGCCAAAGGTTAGAAAGAGGAACCTTCAGAGGGTGATTCGTATCTTGTGGCTCAGGATGACATGACCTGTTCCCTCTAAATACCTTTCTCTCCATTCTCTGTAGAAGAAGATTAGAGAAAAAAACTTTCAGACATCTAGAATTAGATTCAATGAACCTTCACTTGTGCACCACTGCTGAACTGAGCTGAGTAGACTTGAGTCTAAGCTCAATATAATCACTTTCTCATTGACTTCACTGCAGTCACTACAGCTATATAGCAAAATAGGCTCAGGTGCACAGGTGAAGTGTCACAGGTAGATGTAGTGCACACATCCTGTGCTGAGGTGCTGAAAGAAATGTGTGTCAAACCCCAGCAACAAATAGCTAATAGGAAGACAAAGCAAGAAAACAAGCAAGCAAGGAAGTGTAATAATGGAGCAATGCACACCAAGCATTTTCCTAGGCTAACAATACCTTCTTTTTCAATTACAGAACCCTTCTTTAGTTAAGGTGTTATTTAGCAGTCCCATTTCTCCTAAAATCTCAATATTTCTTCCTGTTCTACATTCAGTGCAATCAAGTCACCTTTTATGGGAAGCAAGTATTACCTGTTTTCTTTTCCTCACTCTAACAATACAGAAGAGCTCCAATACCTACAGATTCAGCCATCTGGGGATGACAGGAGGAATCATCAACTGTCCTAGAGGCAGGAACAATAGGCACCTTCAAACTCTGCAGTGTTTTGAAAGATATTTCTATCAGCAGGGAGATTTTTAGTATAAATTAAGAATATTATTGTAATTTTTTTTTTTTTTTAAAAAAGATACTTTTTCTGAACTGTGCATTCTGTTTTGTATTTTCTTGAAAATTACCATTACTTTTGTTTCTACAAAGGCTGTAGACAACAAACTTGTTACAACTCAATAATAATACAAGATTTTCAATGATCCAAAAAGACTCTGGATTTGCAATGGTACCTCTAGATTATTAACTGTCAGAAAGCCCTAGGTAAGATTGAGCTGATAGGAATGTCTGCATACAAAATAAAATACAAGATGCCCCTGTAATGTTGATATACAGTATGTGCATTTGCACTAGCTCAGTGTTTGGTAGTAGGAAAAGATATGTCTCCATTAATTCAGGTTGCACTGTGTACTCATATTACCATACTGCCTGTGGGATCATAGTAAACAAGAGTCGGGTTAAATTATTTTTTTATTGCAGCAGGGAGGAGCAGGATGTGTGTATTTACAAGGGAGGCAAGGAGAGCAATGTCTATCAAGAACAAAGTGCTTGGGAACGTGTAGTCTTTGTGCATGTAAGAAGTCCCATTTAATTCAGTAGAAATTAAGCCCATGCTTGTTACTTGCTGAATTTTGGCCACAAGATTTGGACAAAATAGTGAAAATTTTCTTATCCCACCAAATGCACAGATCTAGCTCTCTTATCTGTATTTATTATTGTACTCTCTGATATTTTGTCTAATTTAGTCCCTGATCCAACAATATGTATTTTTAATATTATTTGTTTATAAAACATCATGGCATTTTAGATGAAAATTCAGTGTTAACTGGAGATCACAGAACTTAGCAACTAAATAAAGGACTACATAGTAGCTAACTTGCAGGGGTTACAAATGAAAGTCTATTATGTTAAAAGAACAAGAAAATGGCGCTCTCTGAAGTCTATGAAGTGTGACACCTGATGCATGCTTATGTTCTTCCTTACAGTGAACTTTGCAGCCAGCCTTGTAACTGTTTCCCACCTGTTCAGAGAGTCTGGTTTTAGAAGGTTTTAGAAGGAAAGAATGAAGTGTGCATACTTTTTGAACACATAGCTTGTATCTTGGAACCTTATCTATGGGAGACGGTCTTTTTACCTAACCAAACAATTATTGATCGAATTCCAGGGTAGGCATCTAAGAAGAGTACGCACTGTCAAGAGAAATTTATCTCACTTAACTTAGACACTTAACTTGAATGTGTGATCATTCTTTCCACTGTCTACAAGGCAGATCTAGAGGGGCTGGTTGGACCCTGACAGCTAATTTTTTTAATGCCCAAGTTGGGAGAGATTAATTTCACCAGCTGTGGATAGGTAAAGGGCTAAAGATAGGACTTTTGACAACATAAAAAATCAGACAAGATAGGACTGGGAAGAAAAAGAGAAACATAAAATATTAGGCTATTTATTTAGGCTATATACCATATCTCTGAGGATATTCCATAGAATAATGATATTCTGTAAAATAGAGGCTAGTGGATTCTATATAATTTAGTTGCAGAAGAGGTTCTTCACAACCACTCATCTGAAAATGCTACTCACATTTTCTTTGTTTCTTCAAGAATTCAAAGATCCAAAATAGATTCTGTATTGCTAATGCGCAGCATCAGAGAGTAAATTATCCCAAATGTCAAAAAAAGAAAAAAAAAAGAAAAAGCTTCTCAGCACTGAGGTCCCAGATCTGGGGGGAAAAAAAAAAAAGAATTAATCAAATCTTGTATCTATACGAAACTTTACTGAAGCTACTGGGGGTCTGTGCGGGTTTAACCTCATGCATACCCTTCACATTCTGGAAACAGAGTTTTAATAGACTCCTATTTAATAGTACCCCAAATACCCACAGTTTTCTTATGGGCAATGTGATCATTAGACAGAGTTCCACTGTTGTCTGTTTTTCCACAGTTATTAAAATGACAAAATGTTTTATTAAAATGGGATTTGCACTGTGGGAGCCAAGTCATAAAACCAACTAGAGACAAATGGAGCTCTAAGAGTTTTTATCGGAATATCTTCTGCTTGCTGACTATAGTAAAACTAACTTTCATTTTCATTTAAGCCCACAAAGGGTAAATAAAGTAAAAAGATATAATTCCATATATTTTACTTACATCTGCAGATGATATAATTTTCTTTTTTTGCCATATATAGAGTCTTGCAAAATCTTTACAGGTTGTATATGAAGAAGAGAACCTATCTGCCATAGAAAAGCTGATAAGCCTCAAACAACATGTCTATTGTTGAAAGATTTTGAATAATCCTTTACTTTCTCTATATAAAATATTCTTAATGCAAAGCTAATGTAGTTTGGGTGGGGTTTTTTTGGTTTAGGATTATACAGAATATTCTTGCAGGTTTTTTTGGCCACTGAGGAGAAAAAGTACACAAGTTAGGAAATGTGATACTTTTTAAGAGATGCAAAAAAATGAAATATCAATGTTTTGACTAAACAAAAGACATTGCTTCCTTTTCCTCCTGTAGTCTATGCTTTGTACTCTAAGAGTCTGCGGTTAACTATCTGTGTACTGCTCTCCAGTTGAAATGAATTTTAAGTTGATATAAAAGTATCCAAACTTGGGACTCATTTATTTGTTCTTCCAGGAAAAGATAGACTACAAATAGTTGTAACCAGGACAGATTAATTAAAAGTTGTACTTTATATACACCACTTTCTGATACCATATATAGTTTTATACACCAGAATAAGGCAAGTATAAAAAAACTAATTTACCTTTTTGTTGGTAGTATCATAGGTACTGCATAACCTTTGTGACCTGCATCAAGGGATCACTCCTGGCCCAGCGGTTCAGACCAGCTAACTGTGTATCCATCCAGTCCCTAAAATTCCAAGCCTGAAGGAAACTATTTTCTCTCCCATAAATAATGTTCCTTATCAAAAAAACTGCTTGGCTCTGGTTTGGGACCCAGGAACAAATCAAAGCACATGTGATGTGGATGTGATTTAGCCCTGGAGCTAAACAGAGATTGAACCAGCTAAATGCTACATCTACACTGAGCCTACCCCCCCTCTCTTCTCATTTTGCACCCTTGTAAATATGCAACGGGCATCCTCATGCAAGTCACTGAATAAATACAGTGGAGAAAGCTGCCTTGCCTTTGTTGGTGCTTCCCTTATAGGATGCCAGGTTCTGCTCACTATTGCTGGAGCTGTTATTGTGAAGAATAAAAGCTGTACATGTCAATATGCTAACTCAAGAAATTTAGAAACTAACCTGGGCAAACTAAAATACACAGCAGCTAAGAAGGAACAAGGCAAGAGATCAGATATCTCTGAAAAATGAGGGGATGAGACATAACAGAGTACTGAAATACTCAGTCACAAACTCTGCAGCACGTTTGACCATAGACTTGGAGGTTAATGGTGTAGTGTATTTAAGAGTTAATAGTTTCCATTGAAAGAAAACAGGTGCAGAGAGGACAGTAAGACTCTGCACATAAGTCCCAAGGCACAAGAATATAAATACAGAAGGAGAGGATACAACTGCTGTCAGCACAGCGATAGTGAATACATAAGGGGAAGAAAGAATGTTATTTGAAGAAGGAAATTATTTTATTCATTTGAAAGTATACATATTCAAATACTTATTTTTCTAAAAACAAGACTACCTGTCATGCCTTTTTTTCTTCTATATTTGTTCTTGTTGAAATAGTTGATATATCATTAAAGTTAGTTTGGTTTCATTGCCAAATCAAAGGAGGTTTTTTGCTGAATCGGTGAAGTAATACTGATATTTTTACATCAAAAAGATGATTTTAAAAGATCCCCAAATGTTATATAAAACTTTAAATAAAAGTTTTGTTTTACTTTTGGCTTTCCTTAAACCTCTATTTAACATTTCCTTTTTATAATTTAGGTCAACTTTTAGATGAACAGTGGGGTTTTTTTTAAAAAAAAATTCCCTGTAATAGTTCCTAAGGAACAATGTAAAGGAGAGATAACACCAGGTTTGGATGAAAGGAGAAGTATTAGGCTGAAGGGCAAGTATTAGTTCTTGCCTCACAGCCAGACCTCTTTGGAGGGGTTGAAGTGAAGCTGATGAGGGAGGTTTGGTTGATATAGTCTACTTGGATTTCAAGAAAGCATTAGCAAAAGTCTGTTTCAAAGGCTCTTAAAGAAGCCAAGCAACCACGGGAAAAAAAGTGTAGGTCTTTAAAGAGGTAAATAATTGATTAAAAGATAGGAAACAGAGAACGTTGTGTCCTTGTTGCAGAGGCAGGACACCACTGGATACCTGGAGGGATCTGTGCTGCAACCCTTGGGCTACTCAGCCCAGAAAAGGTGGTGAAAAACAAGTTAACGAAGTTTGCTGATGATGCCAAGTTTATCACAATTGTAAAGATGGTGCATGAATTCTGTGAAGAAACGGCAAAGAATCTTGTGAAAGTGAGTGACTGGCAAAAAAATGGCAGATGAAATTAAGTAGATTTGAAACATAGGTAAATGCAAAGTGACACACTGTGGCTTCACATGTACAATATTGGGATCTGAGCTGTCATCACCGCTCCTGAGTGAAACCTCAAGGACCTAAGGATCAGTCTTGTAAACAATTTTGTTAAATGCCATCATCCGTGACCTTAGTACAAAAAACAGGAGAATGTGAAATCTGGACATTACACAAAAGACAAGAGATAGAGAGGTTAAGTAACAGTAATATGATGTAGGAGGACTAAAGTAATCCAGTTGGGACTTAGTGACTAAAAGGAAAAATCTGTCATTAACTGGTTCTCAAAAGGGGAAAAACTGATCAGGGATAAATTTAGCTTGGAAAATAAAATACCTAACCATCAAGGGTTTAAATCCTGGGATAGCATTTAAAGCAAGCTAGCAGGGGCAAAAAAAGTCCAACAAATTTTGCTATGGAGCTTGATCAGTTAATGAACAAGATCTATTCCAAACTGATATCCTTGTGAATTAACTACCCAAAGGAACATGGGCAAGATTAATTTCCAGAGTCATCCTTCACTTATTTTTTAAGAGTGCAAACTAAAATCCAACCTGGCAGAAGACAGGAAACTTTCCCAGGCATCTGAGGATGTAAGGGAGCTATAAAGCAGAAATACAAGCCTGGTGTATAAAGGCCAAACCAGTAATGCTTGTAGACGTCTTGCAGAGCCTCACAGAAGCAAAGGCATAACTTAGGGAGACCTGTGCAACGGGATATACCAGCCCCTCTGGGCTCATTAAAGGGAAGGTTGCAGATATTTACATTGCCCACTGCAGCAATAGCTCCCAGGTGCTCTGTACAAATTGTGGTGGGGATGGGATAAAAGAATCACAGAATCTTCTTGGTTGGAAGGGACCTTTCAGATCATTGAGTCCAACCAACAAAAATAAAATAAAATAAAATAAAATAAAATTAAATAAAATAAAATAAAATAATAAAAAAAAAAAGGGGGGGACGACAGCAGGGCTCTTCCGCTTACATTTGTGCTGGTCAGTGCCATCCCATAAACTATCTTGCCATATGAGAGTACTGCTCTGCTCTAGTGTAGTTTGTGTCTTATCAGAGTTTCTTAGCCTTGGGACAGCACTAAACTGATGGAGCTACATGGCTTCTGCAGAACTACTGGCTTGTGTCTGGCCAGCTGAGTCTTCAGCAAGTGAGCTCACATCCACTTGTGCTTATCCATGTACACAGGCACGCTGCCTTTAACTTGTCTTTTCTGTGTGTCAAGAAGAGGCCACTGCCTCCAGTTTTCACTGGGAGAACTGAGGTTGTAAGAGACAAAAAAGGTTACGTGAGGCTTATGGCCTAAAGAAAATTAAAAATTGGTTTCCAAAGTCCCATGGTGATATACTGACCTCCCAATCATGTTTTATTCCCTCCCAGTGTGAGATGTCCTCTCTACATTTCTGAACTTGGAGAACTTTCTGATTTTTCTGTGAAAATACATTTTCCCTACTGCAATGCTTTTGTGGTGCCAATTACAGCCACCATGCAGTGTTTCTTCAGGGTAACCAGAGAGGTTTGGAAAGGAAACATTTTGAACAAGTAACTGAGATGAGACATTATAATCTGGTATCAGCTTTCTATGTCTCAGGTGCAATCTTAAAGGAGAGAGAGAGATAGAAGAAGAGGGAATCAGGGGACTGCTTTTTAGGGAAATTAAATTATTGTCCTGATATCATTTCAAAGTGTGACTGTAAAGGTTGTACATAGAAAGGTTGTACACAAATGTTGTTCATGTTTTCTTTCATTTCAAAATGATCCTGAGGAAGATAAATGGTGTTGGCATCATTCTACCTTGTCGGAACTCATGCAATATGTATGGCAGAAAATAAACATCTTTTTTTAACAAAGACACACAGTCAGAAAACCCCAAGTAGCTAAATCGTGCTTGCATTTCAGTGTGTAGCCACACATAGAGTTCCCAATATCTTTTGTTCATGGTAGTTAAAGCCATAAATAACCCAACATTTCCACTTTTCTTGTACAAAACAGGGTTGTGGTTGATGCTTTAGAAAAGAGTCAATTTAACCCAATTACTTTATGGAATAAATGTTCAAACTGGAGGAAAGGAGGAGGAAAGCAGGAAAACAGCAGGTACTTGATCTTTCGGGAAAAAAAAAAAAGCTTACAGAATTTCATAAGAAATAAAGAATTTTAGATCTAGAGTACTTTGATATCCCAATTTGATCCAGCTCTAGAAACATAGTAGCTTAAAGATTTAGTGGCACTTCACAGGAACTAAAGAATCTATCAAGTCACTTTGCTCAAAGTTTCTAAATAGACCTTAAGTTTCATATTTCACAGATAATTCTTCATGTATCACATAATAAAAAATGAAAATTTTCACCTGTTTGGCTGCTGTTCATTGCTCTGTGTACATGTCCCACTAGTTCACAGTCTGATCCTGAGACGGGACCCATTTTGGTCAATAGAGGGCTCTTACTTACTTGAATAGGCTTCAGATCAACAGCACTGGATCATATTAGTGAGGATCATAATTCAAATTATGCATATTATTTTTAATATTTTTTTCTAGTAGTGTTTATTTCCAAAAATGTTTCAAAAGTGCTTATCAGGTGTTTGAGCTCTCAAACAAGGAGATATTTTAATACCTTAAAATGTAGTGAAAATTATCTTAACCAAATCTAACTTAACTAAACAGGTTAATTATTTTGTCTTTATTCATGAAAACTGACAGATAGAAAATATCAGTTTGCAATCTTTTTTTTTCCAAAGATTTTTCTCTTGAAGTGTCAAATAAATAATTTTGATTCCAAAATTTCAGCTTTCTTTTTTTTCCAAATGCAGAGCACTGAGAAGCTAACTAAAGATCTTCCAGAAAGAAAATAGGCAAGACTTTTACTTTTCAGACGGGTTGTTACCCCGCGCAGCTCCAGGTTCTGCAGGAAGGCAAGTTTGACAGTTCTTAGCAGCTCCTGGGGACAGACTTCTCCAGTGGCATACTTCCAAACCTTCTGTGGCTGTAAAATTGCATGCTGATGGATCCCTTATGGTATAGAAAAGCTAATGTTTTCTTTCACAGACTGCAGAAGGAACTAAGAGGGGAAGGAGCGTGACTGACCTGGACAGCTAAAAGAAGAAACCCTTAAAAAAAAATGTGGAAGAATGAAAAAGCAGCCAGCAGAAGAGACATGAATGAGGAGCGAGGAGAGGAATTTTCCTGTCCTGATACAGTCAGTGAGTTCTTGGTGTGGGAACCATCCCCAATGCATGCACCTGGCTGAGTTCTAAAGCCTTTGAGAAAATACTGGAGACAACTTCTGTTCAGACCATTAGAGGGGAAAGTGAATCTTTCCCAAAGGCCAGAACTGAAAGAGAGCTTTTGTAGCAGAAAACCATAATGACTGTGTACATATTTATATCTGAAGACTGTAGAATCACTCCCTTTGCTCCTTGTAGACCAAGCACACTAAATCTTTCTATCAATCGTCCATTCCTGTCCTGCATGCAAGTGATTCTCCTCTTCTTCTGTTTTGGAAACTCATGAACACTTTTACTTGCACCAGTTGCTTCAAGTGTCCTTCAAGCCATCCAGGCCACATGCTTTCTGTCTTCCTATTTCCTCCTTTGCGATATACCCTGTATACCTTTTCTCCATTTCTTCCAACTTCCCTATGTCCCTAATTTTGTGGGTTATTTGTCTTTTACTTCTTTCCAGTCCCCATGTCTTCCCCCCACCTGCCCCGGGCTCTCCCATTCTCCGCTTACTCAAGGTTTTATATAGCTCCATAATCTTTCCCCTAGTTCTGCTGTTCTACCCTTCTCATCCTTATTGTTACCTTTTATTTTTCTCTGGGGCATATATCTTTCATGGTGCCAAGCTCATTTAGGATAATGGCAGAGATGCGATTGGAGGCTGTGTCATGCTGGAGGCTGTTTATGGATGCCTACAACTCATTCTATTTGTAGGCAACGACAGACAAACAGAGAAATGTCATCACGTGTAAGTCTCAAAAAAGAAAGCAGAAGGTATTGCAAGGAAGGAATGAGGCTGTTGAGAGAGTAGGTGTCTCTTTAGCTGTGCTTCAAATCCCTTAGCAGAGTCTCAGCTCCTTCATCCTCTGAGCTCCACTGGCAGAAACCTTCCCAATGCTCTTAAATCTCTGATACAGAGGTTACCACACCCTAAATGATTCCTTTTATGTTTTCTATTGCTTAGGCTATTTTCAATGTTTTGTTCTTGTCATGTGTCTTGTATAGGGTATTAGTCACTATAGCAACCTTAACTGCAATTTGACCAAGACTATAAATGAGAAATGTGCACATTACACAGTAATAGTTCTGTATTCATCACCTCCCAGATATTTCACATGCAGAAGAATTAAAAAATACTTTTTAAGTGATCAAACAAAAGCCCTCGATTTATTTAGGAAAACAAACTAATTGCAATACAAATTACTTCAGCTCTGCACTTGTAAGGAATGCATCAGACACAATTTGCAAAGGTAACTTATTACAAATTATTAGAATTGTACATCTGTTAGTGACTCTTCCATAACAGTGACTCAGAGCAATCTACATTTTATATCAAAGAAGTTAAAATAGCATAGCTCAGATTCATACTACAGTTAACAGAAAGAATGGATTAAAATTCTGCAAAAGAGATAGAAGAGACTTTGCACTGTTCAGAGGAGTTCCAAAATAATAACGGGAAAAAAATCCCCAAGGTCTAAGGAATTTTATAAAATACAAAACATTAGTAGCCAGTACATAAATTGGAGGGTCTGGATTCTTAGCAAAGTCTAATTTATACCACTGTAAATTTAGAATGAAACCATGGAGGTCAGCACTAGCCAGTTACAGTGAAACTCCTGCTGTGAGAAAAGCAGCATCCCAGGTTATGTGTGCTGAAAAGGTGTATCACAACCAGGTTTTGTCTGGGGCAAAAGCCTCTCTCATTATAAAATCATGACCTAGTCCCACCAGTGACAGTTTTCAGGTGATACATCTTCAGCTGTACATAACAGCCCTGTGTGTGTGCCCCCCTGCCAAGGTGCAAGATACAGGGTGAGAAACACCTGCTCTCAGAGAAGATAGATCCTGCTAAGCCTCTCTAAAAGGTCAGTAGCAACTACTAAGAGGGACATCAAGAGTTAATTACACTAACATGGAAATTTAAGCACTGACTCATATTACACTTTAATGACAAATATTTAATCAATTTTGAAAGTTCAGTTTGGGTTTTTTTAGGACATTTAAGCAAGAGTAATTAGGAGTACTAGTGAGATTTAGTCATTGGAGTAGTTAAGCAAGAATTAATTCAAGTGTTAAAAGGCTGATCAAAAATGATGAGAATAGCTTTGGGGGGCCTTATCATTCATGAACTCACAAAGTGTGCCCCCAGAGCAATGGAGCTTCAATCCTGATCACTCTCTGTACTGAGGGGAGTTAAACCTAGTGGAATATTTTAACATGTTTTACACAGCCAGATAAGTTTTCTGAGGCCTCACTCTAACACAGAAACCTGGTTTTCATTGCTATTCCAACAAAATTCAATTCTATTTAATAATTCCTTCAAAGGGGACATGACTCCAGAGAGAAAGTGAGTTTATGTTGGAGTATTTTCTTTATTTTCATGCTTTTGGAGGAAGTCTGGCAAAATTATTATTCTGGAATATCTGGCTGTTAGAGTTGCTTGTGTTTTCCCAATCCAATTTCCATCTTTTACACTTTATCTCACAGGTTCTTCTTAGCTCCGTCCTTGCAAACACTTCAGCGCTATTACGCAAACATCTTCAATGACACTCCAGTAAAAATAAGCAAGTGCTTAAGTGCTTTCAAGAATGGAGACCTGGTGAGCATCTCATTCAAGAGCAGTCAGAGCTAGACATAAAGGAGCTGATTCCTTTTGAGTAAAAGAAATAAATGTTTTGTATCATGCTATATTTTAGGTGAATAGGAATTAAATGACAGCAACACTGTGAGGCATGGAGTCATAAAGTTACTGCCAAGGGATAGGAAAAATTGTTCCAATCTATGTGTTTTGGGACAGGAATAGGCAAAGTCATGTAAATCAGCATTGTTCCTGAAAAATCAATGAATTTGATTTTTCAATTTCTGTCACCTAAAATTCTGGTCCCCGCATTGATCATAGAAGAAAATTGGGAAACAAAAAAATATCAAAACGGTTGTTGATTTTTCTTAGTGTTAGAGCGTAAGGGAAATAACATATTTAAAACTTGAGATGTTTTCTTGCTGTATCCCGGCTGAGAAGGCTAAGAAATAAATTCTCTAAAGAGTAAATGGTCACAACTCCATTGATCTGAACTGTATTGCCCTCCATTTATACCAGAAGAGGCAATATCACAATTTCACGAAGGCGTTTACCGCTTCTTATCTGCACACAGAGCTCATGGGAATAGCAATGAAGTCCACAGAATCTTTAGGTACATAATGCTAAGAATAATCTAGGCACATAACACTAATATTTTCAAATACAGATTTCTACCACAGAAGAATGCTCAAGTACAACTCCAATTGCAATATTTAATAATTATGTTTATAAAAACCAATAAACTCTGCCTCTGATCCTCAGGGTGGGTAAAACTCTGTCCTTGACTGCATATTATTCCACAGACATTTAAAGCAAGTAGTGCTTTTACAGTACACAAATAATCTCCTGTTCTCCAGATGAGATCTTTGCATTTTTATATGCCATAGAAAGTGTAGATCTCCACGTTCATATTTCTTAGTATAGCATGTGTAAGGAAAGGTCAGTTTATTCTACACTTTTAAGTAATGATGTCATCCTAAACAGAAGAACTGCAAACTGATGTACTGGGTATAACTGCAATTTTAGAAGTATTAATCTACCTGGATGAAGCTGTCTCAGTATGTAAACAGAAGAAAGCTGGTGGACTTTGTAAACACGATATTTACATGTCTACATATAAAGTAGACATCAAAGTGGAACTTAGACCTTATAGTAACTTGTGGAAATCACAAAAACACTATAAATAACCCTAAGAATAGATTCAGCTACCCTCCAGTCTTACTCCTCATGACTTCAGACCTGCCTTGCAGAGTCAATGCCATTGAATAATGATAAATTCTCCTTTAAAAATAAAAAACTCAAAAAGCTAATTTTGCTTAGGATGGGAAAAATTGATAGAAGTGCAGGGCTGTAAGTCACTTGTGACAGATAACAATATAGATCACCTTAATTTATTAATCAATAAAATCACAACTGAATACAGAAAGCATTTCTGTAGCTCAGAAACAGTAACTCTCTTCTCTTTGTATAAGAGGATTCAGGGAAAGTTTGTGGAAAAAACCAAACAAACATCTCACATTTTCAGAAGCAACGATCAAATTAAATTGGCAACATAATTATGGTGCTGATTTGTAAGTTGTTTCTTTTTTTGAGGGTTGTGTTTGTTTGTTTGTTTGTTTGTTTTTTAATGTAAACTCTTCAGGAAAAAGTTTGTAGACATGGTGCTTAGGGACATGGTTTAGTGGTGGAGGTGGCAGTGTTAGGTTAGTGGTTGGACTCGATGATCTGAAGTGTCTTTTCCAACCTAAATGATCCTATGATTCTATGAAATATAAGAAAGAAAAATCTATCTAAATACCTGGGCTGTCAAAACATTGCTTAATCCTTGTAGGGCTCTCTATGATATCAGGGTACACATGAGTTTCCACTACAGAACTGATCAGCATCACGTAACTACCATTTCTCTCATGGTTGAAATAAATGCACTCAGGCTTACACCTCTGCCCAGCGCAGCTGGTACTGTCCAGAAAACGTTACAGTTAGAAGCATTCCTACGGGAATTCACTGTATTTTCCAAATATATGAGAAGTCTCTGGTACAGAGGTTTTAGAAAAAGCTCTCTGCAGATTGAAGAGAAGCAAGCAAATTTAAATGAGTAATTTTGATAACTACTGTTAACATTGCTATAATTGGATAGATTTTTGAGATGTTAATAGCAAGAAGTGAGAAAGTTACTAAACATACACACTTACAGATTCTTTTACAATTATTAGGTATCTTGAATTTCTACCTACTCTAAGAAGTCTGGGATTTTAAAAGTAGGAATACAGGTCTACATGAATACGTTTAGGCTCCCTTGAATCATGCTTGGAAAAAAACATCACTCAGGTGCAGTGTCTCAGAATAATGTTAGTCCATATCTGAAGAAAAATGTGTCCAGTAGGATAGACCAGGTTGTATAAAAATATGTCTGTTCCAAAGGTGACCAGATTGTCTGAGAACAGATGGCCCACAATGTGAACAAGATGGATCTGAGAAAATACACAATAAAGGGTAGTCCACAGAACTGATGTGTTAACAAAATTAAAGAAAACAGAAATCAATTTTAATCAATTAGTTTTGAATATGGATCAAAATACTATCATAATTTAAACATACAGGTAATCATCAAAACTAACCATAACTCATAGCACATGTGATGCTGCCTCTAAATTGGGCATGTAAAGCTGTAGCAAATCCTACTGAGCAGCTCAAGGAACCGTGTCTTTTCAGAATCAGGTATGCAGAACTGGTACTGTGGTACCCTGCACTGTATGACTAATTACACAAGCATTGCTTTGTTAGTGTGAAAGGGAACTGTATCTTAGAATCCAGTCTGAGGTTTCATTAGTGGTGTTTGTTCTGGTTACATGCCCTTGAGGTTTGGTCTGGCTGTGAAATCTGAATGTAACAGTCCACATACTTTATCTTTAGTGATGATGTATTCTGCTGTAGTTACTGTTTGGTAATAGCGAAGGGGAAATAGAAGCTGCCCTTTCAAGGCTAGGATAGGAGCCCTGCAGCTTTCTATAGGTGAGGGATAAGAGAGATCATGCGAGGGCATGTGAGCTATGAGGTGCTGCATCCAGAGCTACGCTGTTGTGCATCTGGAGGAGGCTGGCCTGTGGTACTGAGCCAGCGAGGTTTCAGCCTACCACAAACACCTATGAAAAAGGGGATTACACTCTCGTAATAAACAGAATTTTCCTTAAAAAGCTGAGTCTTGTGAGTAAAGGTGTAACATAGAAACTCCACCTACAGCCTGATTCTCACGGAGACCTATTCTAAGCAACAGGAAGAATATATTATCAATTACACACCCCTTATATGTCTGAATAATTCTTCTTAACATTCATGCAGGCTCTGTGAGTGCTTCAAGGCGTGAATAGAACCCACAGTGAGCAGAGATCCACTGATATTTCTTTTTCTGTTTTAAGAACTTTATTCTTCAAAGGGGTATCATTTTAATAGTCAGAAAAAGACAGACCGCTCTAGTTTTTTGTTGGTTTATCCATTACAATTCAGGCACTTACTGCTACAGGAGAATATTTCAAAAGCAGAAATAGGCAGCTAGATGCTGAACACCCACTGAACGCCAAAGGGAGTTTGGTTCCTAACTCCCTCATGCCTTTGAAAATCTCCCCCAGAAGCTTTAAGTATAACAAATCAACTCAGTGCTGACTCTGTATTACGTATTCTTGTTTTCACTGCAAACCTTAGGAAAATCACCTATATCATAAAAGAACACAACATTTTCTTATTTTGCAATAGATTGTATTTTAAAGCCAACAGAATAAAAGCCAAGGACTGAGAGACCTTTCAGTGAGCAGCAAAATGAAAAAGATACCAGGAATTTCTCTGCCCCTGCGCTAGGGATCATACCATACCCCTCACTCCTCCAAAGAGCCCTGCTTTTTTTCTGCAGTGGAGAGCACAGCAGTCCAGACAAGATGAAGAAGTACGTGCCATCGCTGTGGATGGATGACTGGGTAGAGTCACTCATCCACTTAACAGAAGGACCAAGGCCATTCACTTAATGTTAGGCATATAATTTCTGCAAGTCACCTATACAGCAAATACAGAACGTGATCAGATACTATCCGAGTTCTCACTGTCTCTCAGCTAGGTGCCTAAAATTAGGTAAAAAGGGTCTTAATCTCTACATCTCTCCATTGACTAAACAAGCAGTGCAGGTTCTGAACTTAGGGACCTGGAACAGTGTGAATACCTCCTGTGTATAGTATGAACTAGGAACACACTAACACCATTACCACCCACTTCTTTATATTCTAAAAAAAAAAGCAGATAATAGTAGATGATTGAGCACCAAGGTCCTGTGGGGAAAAAAAAAAAAAAAAAAAAAGATGATCATACCACATATGATTTTTTTAAGGTCTTTCCAGATTGGCAGAACCTATTTCTAACAAACTCTAAATCAGCAGTATTCTGTTACCTTTTAATGACCCTTTTTATAACTGTATTTAATCAAGTGACCCAGTTCATGGGCTCAAGAAGCCTTGTGATATGTCAGTTCCCTCCCAGGCACTAATGTATTCCACACCGGTTCCAACACACTGCCATGAGAATGTGTGGGGTTTTTTTGAGGATCAAATTAATTTTGATCTACTTCCCAAAACCTTCAAAGAACTCTTACGCTGGCTGAAATAAAGATGCATTTTCCCAGGAGGAAGCATGGACCACAGAGAATAACACCCAACATTTCTAGTTCTTTATTTTTCCTAACAATAATCATCACAAATATTAATAAAATTCCAAATTGCCCAGTTACCTATTCATTTCCTTAAAAATATTTAAAGACACGACATTATTGCGTGCTTAGAATAGATGTTAGTGAAAGCCCTTGTTCTGCTTTTCATCCACTCCATTACCATATTATGGAGGGCTCAAAATACAGAGATTCAGGCAATGCCAGGTAAACAAGACCCCTAGGTAATGCAAAGAACTGATGATAACTAATTTAATCAGATATAGGCCCCTGTGAAAAATGGTAGTGACTCTGTCTTTTCATCTGATTCTTTCAAATTTGTAGTCCAGGAGTTATACCCACTACAAAGAGAGAAAGGGAGACTTATCAGGAAAGGGAAAGGAGAATCTGAGAAGCAGGTTATTTCTGCAGTGAGTTCTCTTCTTCATGTGTAGAAGTCCTGCAAGCAGACTGGGTTTGTGATGTTCTCCATAAGAAAAGCCCCTGTTCTGCATCGTTTTTAGACAGAGAGGAACTCTTAGTTAGAATCTGGGAGACGAAAGGCAATGGCAACTTAGCAAGTAGATGAACTGTAAAGAACTAAGGAGAAAGGATGGATCATCACTGCTTGGAACTCAGTTTTAGAATAGCTTGCTAAATGCTGTTCAAGAAGGGAATGAGACAGCAAAGAACAAAAAATTCATTCAGTGAACAAGGCTAAACCTCCCTTAGTTTCATGCATGAAGGGTAGAACACGGTTCTGCCTTCTTTCCATCTTTCCAAATGAAAAATTCATGGCTAGTTAAAGCAAGCGGAGAGACACTTAAGCTCATTATTGATGAAGATCATTAATGCCTCTCTTCAGAAGGGCATTTTGCCAGCTTTACTTAAGCAGCAGTTAGGCTCTTGCTCAAAAACCCATCTTTGGACGATATTAGCAAAGCCAATTACTGTCCAATGTCAGGCCACCCAATATTTGAGGAGATAATTGAGGTTATGCTGATGGGTCAACTCTAGCAATGTTTGCATTTCAAAGATTTAGTTGGTCCTTATCTGGCTTGGTCAATATGTGAGCAGAGAAATGAGACTACATGATCACTTCCTAATCACTATATTCTGGAGATGGGCCCCATGGTTGTTTTTTCTTGTGGCGGGAGACATTATTGACTTGATAATGGGCTACTGCAGGAAGAGCACATCAAATTCTTTCTTTACATGTGCAAAATTCCACCAGAAGATTATTCTTGTCCTATGCTTATACATAGCTGTTAGGAGTAATGCTGCATTGCTGAAATTTGACTGCTACTAATATGTTAATTTTATACCTCCTTCTCACCCAGTCAAGATTCTAGTCTTGTAACTTCTACAGGACATGATCCTGTCATCATTGAAGTCAACAGAAAGGCTGCCACTTAGCTCAGGTTCCCAGTATGTAAAGGCTTCGCTGGATAATTGTGGTAAGTGTCCATGTGTACTCTATTACTTAGCAGTAATTGGGAGGTGATTTGCCTTTGAAGGAAAGTGGAATACACGTCTTTTTTCCTTAGTGAAGGGTTAGAATATGTGCGTGCAGAAGAAGTTGCTTTGATGGGTGTGCATATGTGCACCCCAGTTCATGCTGCTGTAACTCCTCTATGCAGCCACATCATGAGATGAAAATAGGAATTAGAAGCAGGTTAACACATAAATGAAATAGCACATAAGGAAACACTTTGGATACATTTAGGTCATTTAAAACCTGACTTTGTCAAGCAGTTTTCTTAAACCAGACCATCAAATTCTTTTTCCAGTCAATACAGAGAGATAACTAGCTGTGAAATCCAGCAAACACCTAATCAGACACTCTCCCTCTGCAGGCCTGCACAGAGTGCTCCCTGGGTAAGGAACTCTGGCTTTGGAAGATCCCTTTAGTATGGGTAGGTACAAATTAGGTGATTAAGGTACATAGGTGAAAATCATCTACTATGAAGAAATATTTTGAGATGTTGCAGAAGTTATTTCTGCAATTTCTGTTGAGAATATATATGTAGGCTTCAAAAGATTATTCGCATACCAGATCTTCTACTGGGACTGATGCCATTATGACTTTCCATCTTAGCACATGGATGAGGTCACCATCAGAGCTCAGAAAACTGCATCAATACCTTCCTCATCAGTAAGAACTTCACAGCAATCTTCTCTGACTTTGCTGCAGTACCCTTTTCTTATGACCGGGAGAAATGTACCGAAAATGTTGTTAGTATAAGCCATAGGAACTCATTTTCTGGAGCACCTGCGAAAGTGAATATATCTCTAGAGATTAAGCCACTTCAGTCAAGGCCTCTTCGAGTCTAAGTGTAATTTGTTGATAGTGATTATTTTTAAAGCACTGATGATTGCGCACCTGGTTATCTGTGCATTCTCCCCATTTTCCTATCATGCCTGTTAGCACTTCTTGTGAAGACCCTGCTATTAAAATCTAAGTCAAAAATTCAATGTCAAGATAGAAGGACTGATTCTATCTTTGGAATTTCTTTCATCTGGCAATCTGGCAGAGTTTAAGTCCAACCAAGCAGCCTCAAGGTGTGATAAAAACGGAGATGCAAGACACTTGACTAACTGTTCTTGTTGCTAAGTTTAATTTTTTTATTGAAATATATCTTGTTCTCTATACGGGAAGTGTCCACCACCATGATAATGCTCTAAATCTAGCAATATCTAATAAGGAATAAAAATCTCAAGCAAGCTAGCTAGAACAGGTTCTTATCCACAATTTTTAAAGAACTGTTCAAAATTACCCTTGCTTTAGCTTTACTTCTCTTTTTTCCCCATTCAATTATTAGCTCTCTTCTTTTCTTTTTAATATCATGGATTCAAAAGTTTCTTCTCTGTTTGCCTCCTTTGACTCCTCTAGCTGCTTCAGTGCCTCCATTCTACCCAGCCATCTGATTTTTTTCATGATCAGTATCATAATTTCTGGCCGTTTTTCCCATGATCTGTGCTCTCCTTGTCCTTCTTTCTCTTTTCTGACAATTTACTCCCCAATTTATTTATGGACTAGTCTTTGCCATGTTAGAAATGATATGATTTTACCTACGTTTCCCATTATTTCACTTTCAGCTCTCAGCTATCGGCTCATTCTTCTCTCATCTTCTTACTGTAATACTCAGAAATCCCTTCCAAGCAACTGTTTTCTCTGAAATCAGTTTTAACCTTCTTGTCTCTATGGCTCTCTCTTCAGAGCCATATGAAATTATTCACTATAAAATCTCAAATGATTTCCTATCTAAAGTTCATGAGGACACCATTTTCATCCACTCAGGCCTGACACATAGCTCTTTTTAGAATACTGTATGTCTGTGTCTTCAACAATTCTCTCTTCACCTGATTACCAAGGTGGTATACTTGAGAACACACTTCTCATCCACTCTTCAAATTACTGTGTGGGTTTTCTGTCCTTGCTTTCCTTCTCTCTTCTCTCTACACCTTGTTTCTGTGTGATCTCATCAGCAAATACAAATTCAACTACCATCTGTTTGCTAATGACTCACAGATATACTAGTCTACTCCAGACTAATCTCCTTATGTCCAAACTGAAATCTCAGCCTGCCTCTCTGACATCTCCTCATGTATATGTAGCCATCATCTCACACTCATCATGTATAAAACAGACAGCTTATCCTTTTCCATACACTAAACCTTTCTTTCTCAGTCGGTTAGCTCAAAACATAAAAGTCTAACTTAAGTATTTTTCCATACACAAAAAATCTTTAGTTTCAGTCAAGTGGGTCTCAAGACTAAATGAAATGTATGGCTTATCATGAGGAAACCACACAAAGAAGCTAGGTTGAAGCGTGACACTTGAAATGCTTAAACAAATAGCACAGGAGACCCCTGGCAGCTCAAGTTACAGCAGTTCACTAGATTCTAAACCAAGCACTCTGATAATGCAGTCAGTATGTGTTCGCAATTAAATCACTCTATGTAGCCATACATCATTTAGCACCATAGTCACCTGTAGACAAGACAAACTCAAGTGAAGTATTTAGGAGTCACTATCTCAGACTCTCAGTACACATCAGTATGGAGCCCTCCTAAAAGGTCTGACCAAAGTCTCCTCACAACCATCTATTCTTCTGTCTCAATAACAGCAGTATCTTTCCAGCTTTGACATATGTAGCCTTGTCCTTCCCATATCCAATCAGCCTTTGCTGCCAAAAAGATTGTTTTCTGAGCTATTCTTTGCCTCCCTCCACTGGTTCTTCCTTATCTCTCCCATCAGATAGAGGTTACTAATTTTCATTCTCAAAGCTTGCTGACATTCTGTCACATTTTACTCACTGTCGAGATACTGACTTGCTTGTCTGTTTAGACCATAATTCTAACTACTGTTACCCATGTGTTAATAGGCTGCTTCAAACTTTCTCACATAGCATACTTCATGCTTTGCAGGATCTCCTTATGCTTAACTAGAAAACAAATTAGCTGCTTTCCTTGAATTGCTTCAACAAAGTTCCCTTTTCCTCTGTTAACCCTCCAAATCCAGAATGGTTAAGCCTCTGAGCAACAGTACCTTAGCAGAATGACTTTGGTGCTGTCTCCTGTAGGCACCTTGAAGGATACTACCTACAAATCCCACCTCCCCTTAAAGGCAGAAATGTCTTTCAGAAGTCTCATCTTCCTAATATCAATTATTAATGTCACCTTAAGGACAGATGGGATCAGTGGAGGTGCTTAGAAAAGAAACAGTGTGCTGGAGCCTGTCCCTGATGAGCTAAGTAGTGCTTGAGGGTACTTTAAAACAGGCAACATAGTCTCCCCCCACAGCCTTGCCAACTGTTCTCCCTAAACTAAAAGCATTCCAGAGGGAATACAGTATAGTAGAGCAATTAATTTAGCCCCGGGGGCCCTCTTGAACAACAGTATCGTAACATCCTCCCTTGCTGACCAATATTTCCTTCAAGTGCCCCACCTGCCAGCCTGCAACCATCTTTTCTATACAACTGTTTCCTGTGCTCTCCTTCTCTTTCCAGCTTAGTTTGGTTCTTACATTTATTGGCCTGTGCTGGTACACAATGATGTAGTTGTAGCTGATGTTGCAGCTGTAGTTGATGTAGCTGTAGTCATCATTATTGTCAGTCTTACAAGAGAAATTTCTAGTTTGGACAGAATGTTACCACAAAAAGAAAGCAGTATCACATCTCAACCCAAGCAACAAAATTTCTAACTGTACACAGTCTGTGGGTGGCATGGCCTCCTTTTTATTCTTTATGGTATAACAAATCGGGGTTAGGAACATACAGTCATATAAACAGTTTTTATTGTTCCAGCCTGGAAGACTACTATGACTGAAGAAGTCATGAAATGTGTCAAGTCTGAAAGCAGAGCTATTGGAAAGAGAAGGTGTTAAATGAGAGTATTCAGAACTCTGAGCTCTATTTTTACTAACAACTAAAGACCTTGTGTGACAAAAAAAACCTGAATTGCTCATGGAGAAGACTTCTACTTTCTGACTTCCTAGCCCTAAATCTGTGTTCTGCTGAAGACTTCTCTTCTTATAGACTTTTTTCCCCCAACATATAATTTTGAATTTTAAACTTCCAAATGTTTTAACTTAAGACTTCACAATAATTTTCTGGCAGAAAGCTACTGCCTTCTGTCTCCACTGGCAAGTACAAATTCTGGTTATGGGTTCCCCCAAGCATCCCTTTTTAATGAGTATTCAGTATATTTTCAGCTGTGTTCTGAATCGGTAGTTTTGCTTAGATACATGCAAATATTCCTGCGCCTTACAGAAAGATGCTTCTTCCTCCCAGAAAGCAACAACGAAGAAACATGGATTCAAAATTATTACAACAAGCTGAAAAATTAAAAGAAAAGGGGAAATCTAACCTTTCAGACCTGTTTCTATATGGCATAAGGAAGCAAAAGGACAAGCTCTCAATTAAAAATAAATCCCTGTCAAGTTACCTTTAAATCACCCCGATTAGTACAAACAGTCTTGACATATGCACTCCCCTATACTCTCTATAGGGAATAGAGAGAAATATTGCCTCTGTTCAAACTCATAAATTCGGGGATTTTATGGTAGTACATTAGATACTTAAAATACAATAGAGAGATTACAGTCATTAGGTTAGATCATCTTCTGTAATTACCGTGTTTAGGTACTGCAGTACCAGGCTGAGCTTGAGTCAGGTTGGTGGGGTTTCCCCCTGGAATCCCAAGCTTTGGTTCCATAGTCATCTTCTGGCTCTTTTGGGTTTGGCAAAACTTTTGAGTCACAGAGGGTTTGTAAAAGTCACTATGACAGCTACCTGAGTCCGTATAGCACCTGAAATGTTAGCTGGGGGGGTCTGTGCTGTCCCTTTTATCTCAGTAAGGCACTAATGCAGGTGACAAGGGATACTGTGCTAACAGCCAAAAATGTTTATGCATATGGTTTGCCGTCATAGGGTGTAAAAAGGAGAGAAGGCATCTTTTTCAGTGACAGTGGTTGTGGTGCCCCGTTATTTGGCCTTATCCAGATGCTATGAGGGGATGAAATTATGACTTATTTAGCTCAGTAGAGAAGGAACCAGGTCCCAAAAGCTCAGTAAAGCCCAGAAAATCCTCAGAAGAAGGGCAAGCCTCAGGAAACAGTAAATCTAACCAGAGGGAGTCAAGACCAAGAAAGTACATATATATATCATTCTGGAGCTTCTGCAGAATCCGCTATGAGCAGGGTTAAACAGCAACTTCACAAATTAAGAGTGCTTGCTTAAACAGCACAGCAAGAAATGATACAATCATTACTTATTTCAACTAGACCCAGACATCCATAAATGGAGTTTATTTATGACTATTTAACTATTCTAGCTCAATAGACAATACAATGAAATAAAACTAAACCCAACTGTGATCTCTTGGGCCAGACGCAATGCAAAAAGCTCCTCATTTAAAAAAAATATCTAAGCCTCAGACCACTGCAGGCCAGGAAAGAAGAGTCTCAGCTTAATCTTAGTGACCATTTCCGTCTTCCTCACAATCATTAGTGAATTCTCCCCAGTCCACTGACAGGGAGCAAGTGGAGGGGTGTACCCGAGGAGCCTGAGCTGCCTGGGGAATTCTGCACAGCAGCTTAACTGCATGATGTCTGGCACTAACAAGTATTAGCATCATTTTCCTTTCACGAATGCAAAAATGAGTCCCCGAGGCGTTCTTAAAACGTGGACGAATACTAAGACTGGATCCCTCCTCTGGAAGTGTTCGGGCCGGGCTCCGGAGCGCAGGGGGGTTGGGAGTTCAGGGGAAGAGCTGGTGGGGACAGGCAGGGCAGGGTAATGAAGACAGAGTGCGGCCAGGGAGGGACCGCTTTGCCACGAGATGGCAGCAATGCCACGTCTTTCTCGGCAGCTTGCCTGGCCCTGGATATTTTTTTCAATTTTTTTTTTTTTTTTTTTTTTTTTTGAGGGAGAACCGCAAGGTTTATACATAAATACAAGCTTATTACAAAGTCAGCCTACCTCGTTCAGGGCCCATTCACCACCTTCTTGCAACTTACAATGAGAAAACAACTTTGCATATTTCACCGTGAAAGAAAACTCATCATAAGTGAATAATTACAACCTTGAAACTATCTTTCCAAAGGTGTTCATGTTTCTGTCTTTCCTTCCTATACGCCTTTGTATTTTAATTATGGACATGGGTAAGCATTAATTATGGAGTCAAGCTCAGTCAGGAGTGGTGGTAATCTTTACAATTCTTATTGCATGAAAGTCAGGTTTGGGGGGGTGCTTTTTTTTTTTGCCATCCGTTTGCAGGTAGGCCTGGCACAGAAGCCGTTGTTGGCAAAGGGCATCACCTGCCAGAGCCATGGGAGTGTGGGGATCTGTCACAGGCCAACTTCCTTTCCTTGGGCTCAGGAACCAACCCTCCCGGGTCCAGGGTGGTGGTGGGGTAACCTCTGTCTGCATACTGCCATGTCTGATTTTGGAGGGTATTTTTTTCGTTTTGGAAAGGATAGTTAATGGCAGAAATTCCTCTTGGCAACGGGAGCACTCAGGAAAGGCAACGTAAAGACAAAGCAGTGTTCCTCAAGGAGACGTTGGCTCCTCTCCTTCTGCTCAGGAACAACAGCTTGTTCTGATGAGCAACTTGGAAGGAACGAGCAGGACACATTTTGGACCTGAAAGTCTTCCTCTCTCCCGAGCAATGACCAAAGCAGAGGGGAGATTCACCTAGGACCAGGGATTCCCACCCCAGCACACGCACCCCCCGCGCCCCACATGTGGGATGGCAGAGCCGGCAGCCGGGCTGTGGGCAGAGCCAGGGGACAGGGCGCCGGGGCAGTGCAGCAGGAGCCCCCCGGGCAGGTGTAGCCCCGCAGCCGCCACCCTTCCCCGCACCGGGGGGCACCGAGCCGGGAGGAATCCTTCTCTCCCCCCGGGCGCTTTCGGGGCGGCCCGGGGCCGCGGCCGGGGCGAAGGCGGGGGAGGCCGCGGTAGCCCCGAGGGGGCTGTGCGGGGGCCGGCCGGCGGAGCGGGGCGGCTGCGGGCTTGTCGTGCGCCGGCTGCGCAGCGCCAGCCCCTTCCCCTCTCCGTGGGAAGTGATGGTTGAGTCCGGCGGCGGCGGCTTCTCGTGTGGCTGGCAGCCGCTCCGCTGCGCTGCCTGCGCTGCTCTCGCCGCGATCCCTCCCTCCCTCTCCCCACCTCCTCCTCCTCCTCCTCCTCTTCCTCGCACTCCCCGCATCCCTCTCCTGCCGCCGCCGCTGCCCGGCTCTCCCCGCCGCCGGCCGTGGATGCCGCGCTGCCCGCGGCGCCGGGCGTGCCTCCCCTCCCTCCCCTCCCCTGGGCGGGCGGCGGGCCGGCGGCGCCGGGGGCTCCGCGGGCGCTGAGCGGCGCAGCCCCGCCGCGGCGCGGGACTGATGCTATGAGCAGAGCGGAGCCAGCCGCCCGCCCAGTCCTGCAGGAGGCGTCGGGCGCTGCGCGGCGCTCGGGACCCGGACCGCTCCTCTCCGCCTCTCCTCGCCCCGTGGTGGTTATTTGGCGCTGTCCTTAGCCCCGCTGCCGCTCGGAGGACACGGTCGCAGCCGAGAAGAGCCGCCGGGGGTTTTGTGTGAGTGTGTGTGTGTGTGGAATAACTGCAGACATGACTGCGTGGAGGAAATTCAAGTCTCTGCTGGTTTTCTGCGCGGGGCTCCTCACTGCAGCTCAGGGTAAGATTTGGGTTTCTTGCACTGGATTCGTGTAGGCTGTGGTTATGGCACTGATTTTCCCCCGCAGCTAAGCCGCTACCGCTCCCTCGCTTCGTTTCTCCGCCGGGAAACGGCAGGCTCCCCGAGCCCGGTCTCCCTTCTCCCTGCCTCCCGCCTCCCGCCGGGTCCGCCGGTGTTCCCCGAGGGCTCGGTTCCCGGCCGGCCACTTCTCCCGGGAGAAAGCAGTCCCCAGGAGTTGGGCAGCAGCCGCTGCGGCGCGGGGAGAGGAGCCGTGCGCATCCAGCCGCCTGTGCAGCGCCGGAGTTTGGGAACACTTCCCTCTCCGCGCACGCACGAACGGCACTCGCTGCCCGTGCGAGGGACAGTCCCCGGGCTGGCAAGTTTGGCTCTCCCCGCCTCCCCGTTTTTTGCCGTGCTCAGGGGGGAGCGCGGAGTGGGTGGCCGCGGAGAGCCGCCCCCGCCTGCCTTCAGCCGGCTCCGCTCCCCTCAAGTTACGCGGAGGCGGGGATGCGGGGCCGGTGTCCCCCCTCCGCCAGCTGCCTGCCCGTGCCGGCGGGAAGAGAGCTTCACTGCTCGGCGTGCGGTGGGGAGCGCCTTCCACCCCCAGCTGAGTTTCTCCTTAAAATCAATGGAGGGGGAGGGAGGAGAAACGAGGGGGGTGACGGTGGAGAATTGGGTTACACAACTTCAGCGCTGGCCTCAGCCCCATCACTTGCCTCATCGCTGGAGACAACAGCTTCCCCATTATTCACTTCGCCTCTCATTAGCCCTGCGCTTTTTCATGCTGGGAGAGCGATATGCGTGTGTGTGTGCGTGTGTGAAAGAGAGAGGGAGGCTGCTCGCAGCTGAGCACCTGTCCCCGTTACAGCCTCTGCCTTCTCCCACCTCGCTCCCGGCCGTTTCTGCCTGCCTCCGGGAGGACGGTTCCCCTTGCGGTCTGTGCTGTCGGAGGCTCCCTTAACCCTTCCAAGGCTCTTTTACATCGTTCCCACCATTTTATTTTTCTCATTGCTTTTTTTCGGTGCCGGGGTGGCCGGAGCCGGGGCGGGGAGGGAGCCGACCGCGGCCCGGGCCGGTACCGGGCGAGACTGGAGCCTTCCCCCTCCTGCGGGTGCCCACGGCCGGGCTCCTTCGCCCGCCCGGGCGGCACTGCAGGGTGCCCTCCCCTTCGGCAGCCTCTGGCCGGGATCCGCAGGGAGAGGCGGTGGAACGCCAGCCCGGTCTACCGGCAGCCGGGCGGGAGCTTTTGCCCGGTCCGGAGGAGCGGCTGCGGCTCCGCGCCAGCCCGGTGGTACCGCTCCTCTGCCCGGATCCTGCCGCTGCCTCGGTTCACCGGGCAGCGCCACCCGGATGCCCCCGGTCGCGCTGTCTCCGCGGGGAAAGGGAGCGCGGGGGAGAAGAGGGAGCCCGGCTTTCCTGGGCTGTGAAACGGGCGGCTCCCGGAGACGGGGCTGCGCTCGGCGGCACCCACAGCCCGGGGGGCGGGCGGGGGCTGCTCGGCGTGGCCGCCCTGCCCAAACTTCCAGCATCCTCCTCCTCCCCTCATCACCGCCCTCCGGTGTCCCGGTCCCCCCTCCCGCGCGGGGCTTGGCAGCCCCCCCACCCCCCCCAGCCCCAATACATGCCGGGAGCCCCGGCGCTGCCCCGGGCAGGGGGAGCCCCGGGCCGGGCGTGGGAGCTGCGCCCGGCAGCCCCGGGACGAGCTGCAGCCGCGGCCGGGCGCGGGCCGACACCCGCGACTCATTTGTTAAATACACTGTAGCTGGTTCTGTCGTTTGACATTTAAGTGTTTTCTTTTCATGGCTGACAGCACATATGAAAAGCTGGAGGCTGGATCATGGTTATTCAGCGGAGATCCGACGTGTTTTGCTTACATACAAAGGCTTTGCCAGGAACATTTGGGCACTGCCTCTGATGCTGCTCTGCAGAATGCAATTACACCTCGCTTAACGTGGAGCAGCAACACACCTACTTAAAAGGCTACAAACTGACTTAATATTGAAGTCAAACAACAGGTAGAAGGGGAACCAGTGGGAACATTTGACATAATTCTTTGCCATTTACCCTCCCAGGCTATCGAGCCCAGGTATCTATATTTAGTCAAATGTAATCCTGAGGCTGAAATTACATTTATAGTTTAGAGAGTGAAAGAACTCCTTCCTTAGTAACATGAAGAGCCTCGGCTTTCAGGTGCACATAAAATTTTGATTAATAGATCCCCAGAACTCTTTGTTTTGCCAGTCCCTTGGTAGTCAAATCATCTGGTAGTCACTGTAATAGGAGTTCACACGAGCTTTGGTTGGTTTGGGGGTTTTATGAGGGGAAAAAAAAAAAAGTGCTGAATTTCTGGAGGTGTTGCCACAGGCGTTCCCTTATCTTTTAGTAAATGAGAGGTGGGCTGCTTTCCACATTGTTCCTCGTTATGAAATGAAATGGAAACCCTTTCTTGCTGTGCAATTTTCTGTAACTTTTTAAAGGGGCAAGAAGAAAATGAAGATACGTCATCGTTCATTGTGGTAGACGAGGTGCAGTTCTATGAATTTCTTTGGACTCATTTTGTCTGATTGATGCATCTTAGTGTTTTGGAAAACATTTGAGGGATTCTTCCCTGTCCATTATGCTTTAAGCATCAAAGGAAATTAGTATGGAATCATTTAAAGGAACCACTTTCCCAGAAAGTACCCTATCATGGCAATTACGCTTCAACAAGACAGGCAGCACGGTGTTCAGCTCTGCATGTTAAGATGGCCTTGTTTATAGAGCCATTTGCTAATTCTGGTAGGTTATGCCCTAGCAAAAGCAAACATAAAAAAAATGTTGATTTGCTTGAAACACAAACCACATCAGTATCATTTTTTGTAAAAATTCATACTGCTAGGGAACAAATGGTAGATTTAGACTGAACTCAGGTTAAAATTCAAGATAAAAGATTAAAATATCTTTCTGCTGTGACCTGAGGTCTGTGGACAAGCTATTTTTGATGTAGAAATACATACTGCTTAATACTTAAAATCGTCCCAGTACATGTTTTCAGCATCCGTTTCCTGGACTTGTTCAGATAACGAAATACAACACCTTCATTGCCACCTAATTGCCTCAAACAAAACGTGCATAAGCAGGCTTATGCACAGAGGTATCATTCAGATTAATGGAAATAAGAGGAAAACATTGCTGTTCTTAAATTGAAGCCAGCCAGTGAAAGTACTCCCACATCTACAGCTTAGGATTTTGTTTAAAAAAAAAAAGAAAAAGAAAAAGAAATAAACCCCAAAACATTTTATGTACCCTCTGTTTGCTGCTATCACTTTGTCAAAATAATTGCTTTGACTACATCACACAAAGTTACCACTATGTTTAAGGCCTCCTCCTGTTGGACTGAGGGTGTTTGTCTCTTTTAAAGTCATGTATTTTCTCTCTCCAAAGTAGTGTTTCTAAAACTGTGAAGCTGGTCTCTCTAGAGAGGCTCCATTCTCTTCCAGAGAAGACTAAAGCAATTCCAGGGAAAATGAACTGAAAAAAGGGATTTTTTTAAAAGAACATCAGAATAAGGTGTTGAATACCCAGCTATAAACCCAAGTATTTGGTGGATGCATTCCCCTTCCCCCAGCCCAGTGAAGAACTGACCATAGAAAGACAGAAAAGAGAATAGCCAGCCCTGACCACATAATATTTTAGTGTAAAAATGCATTTATGTTTTGGTAAAATCTGTATCTTTCCCAAATTTCCATCAAGATATGTATATAATATCCTTAGGCCTTGTACAAGAATAGGAGATATGGTCAGTTTGAATATAATGTAGTGGAGAGCAAATCAGTTCAACAAAGATTCCCCAAACACTCATTTTAGACCTTTGAACCCATAGATGAGATTTGGATTCCTGCCAGTACAAGGTTATCCGTTCCTGTGGTGTGTGTGGAACAGGATACTGGTGTGAGGAGCTGGAGATGGTATACAAGCACATCAGGGCATGAGCACATCTGAACTTCAGGATGTACTGAAATCTGTGAAGGTGCTTGAGCACCATCTGTGATCAGCATATATAGGAACCATTCTGCAGATTGCATTGTGTTTATTTTTCTGACTGTCACTCCCATGTCCCTCTATACAGGCATGTACAATTTTGATCAGGCATGGTTTTTTTCTTTGGTGAGGCTGGTGCAGTTGTTGTTTTTTTCCCCTGCAGACAGGTTTTTCTATACAAACATGGAATCTAGTTCTTCATCTTATTATTACTCATTATGTGGTAGTATTCTTACATATGCATTGATATATGCAAGTTTTTAAAAGACATCTATGGGACTTTGGCCTTAGTACCATTTACATTCATGAAAACTTTGGCCCTAGCAAATTAGGAACACTATGAGACTGTAAATATTTTAAGCAGAAACCAATGCGTTCAAGATTTAACATGCTCTCTAGAAAGGCTGGAAAATGCTAGGGACCACCGATTGCAACTTTTTCAAGACGTGTCATCTGTACGCTGCCACATTAAACTCCCTCTCACAACCTTTCCTCAGAGAAGTAACTGCTTAATAGTGTGACTGTATAAAACCTCCAATGAATTTAAAGGGAAGATGTAATTTAATTTTGCTCAAATCTGTATTGAACTATCACGTCTGTTTGACCATGATGACATTATTCTGCTAGTAAACAGCTTCAAGTGTAAGCACAGATTCCGCAGTGTAGTGCCGGGCTGCCTGTAGCCAGCAGAGGGATGCAGTGTGGGAAGGGGAACTGCTGGTTTAACTATACTGTCCATCGATGCAGTAGCATAAGTATGAGACATGATCTTTAATAAAACTTGAGCATGCAACCGAATTTAAATCAGGGTCACGAAATAAGAAGAGGGCCTCTAGTTCCCCATATGGCTGCAAAATTAGCCAGATTAAACTGAGCTAAATTGGATGTTCTTCCAATTTCTGCAGTGAACAAAGAAGGAGAATCATATGGAAATTCTCCTAATATGTATTAATCACTTTCTTTTACATAGATGTTTTACTTTTCTACGTCAGTTGCAATTTCCTTTAAACCATTTTTATCAACCCGTAACTTTTGAAATGGGGAAGAATGCTATTAATGCCTGGGGAAAGCCGTGAGATCTTACTTTGTCCTCACACATCTTTGTTCTGGCTGGAAGAAAAACTTGACTCCACTATATGCCATTTCTGTTGCATTTAAGAAAATCTACACTATATTGGTTATAAGCATGTCTCAGCGGAATAACTGCTTAAACAAATTACTTGGATTATTGCGAGTGTTATATTGACACGCAAAGGCAACATTTATCAGTTGCTTGCATTTAGTAATTGAACGGTAAATGGAGACATGCATGCACTGAAAACTCTTACAAGAGTTAATACTGCATCTTACTGCCAATAACAAGTCTTACTTGCTTAGAGATGATAATTTTTTTCTGCATTTCTTACTCATTTAAAAAAAAAAAAAAAAATGACATTTTTACCTGGAGGGCACATCCAGTTAAAAGGGCAGAGCAAGATTTAATCACTGTTATATTGCTGATGATTAACCAGAATTCCTCTTGATTAATCAGAATATCGTCAATGATTTGCTTTTAGTAAAAGATAAGCAAAATAAAATCACAATTTCTTGCAATTACAGTAATGCTTGAATTTCCAGCATAAAATTAATCACAGTTTGTTACAGCTTTATAATTATTAAATTATGCATTTTAACAATACATTCATGCATATTCTGAAATAGTGATTCCACCTCTTTCAGCTTCATTTTTTGACTCATCACTTTAAAGTAAAAGGTAACTTCGGATGGTTGTGAGGGCCCTATTCTGCTGCAGTGGAAACTGAAATTTCTATTCATTTCAGCAGTAGATGGATTGGCCAATTTTGAAAAGATTGCTACTCTGAAAAAGGCAAACACGGCAGGTACTGCAGCTGAATAGTGGAGCCAGACTCTGTTTATCATGAGTTCTCGTGGCTGAGAGCTTCTGACAATGTATGACTGAAAAAAAGAAAACTGGATGAATTTGAGTAATCAACCTTGATAATATTAAAAGATTTATGTATTTATGGAAGTAATTTGGTTTTAAACAGTGTCTCTGATATCTCCAAGCATGGTTTTATCTGACTTGTAGCTTCCTCTTTTTTTTTTTTTTCTTTGCTTTTTCCTTAAAGAAATTACGAAGGACAATATACAGAGAAACCTAGTCTCACTTTAGTCTTTCGATGTTTTATGTCTCTCTTACAGTATCCCGCGGATACTGAAGTACAGAATCGTGTTCTGTGTTCATGTCTCCGTTGTACAGTGGCTTTCCAAAAGAAACATTTGCAGCACTGCAGCTGACATAGAGCTGAATAAATAACAATGAATAAAACTTTGTGTGCAGTGCTTGTTTTGCAAACTTGCATAAAATACGGTCAGCATTCTAAAATTACATTTTGCAGTACTTGCTTCACACCTTATTCTCAATTTCAAGGCAATGACTTTTTCATGCAGTTTTGCCAAACCTGAAGTTTTTCGTATTTCTTGTCTGAAAGTTTTCCTTGTCTTTTTTATAGAGAGCCATTTCTAAACCTATATTGGAGGGTTTTTTTATTTAAATGTTTTTACAATTCTGTTGTTTGCAGCAAACACCTGATGTTTGGTAGAGAGCAAATCTGGGGCTAGGGCTGTATCTTCTCCTCATCCTATGATTCGCAGATCAAATATAGCCATGATATAATACTTCATAAATCATTGTTTACTTCCTTTGAAGTCTTACTCACCAAATCGTGTTCACATATAAAACCCAAGAGAAAACAAATATTCAAACTTATATTTTGCTTACACTGGTGCTGAAACACCAGCGATGTACAGTGCACTGGGAACAAAAGTGCAGCCAGCCTTGCTCTGTATTTGAAGCTCAGGTTCAAGAGTGGGCGTAAACACACGGGGGACCACAACCAGGATATTGTCTTTTTTAAATAGTGGCTCGGCTGTAGCACGGAATTCAAGTATCTTCACTGTGCTTTCCGTGGCTGCTGCTGAAATGGATGGAAGAGCTTGACTCACTTTGCTTAGCGGATCCAAAGTCCAGGAACGAGAGCTTAGGCTTGGATGTGGGCATCGTGCTTGAGCTAGAACTCGTATGAGCGCGTCAGGGTTCAGTGTGAACTCCTGGTGCGTATAACACGGATACAGCTGGAGCTTGGGACCCACGTCAGGCTGTCTGTGTGCAACACAACTGGAAGTGCAAGGAACAGGGAAATGATTTTGTCAGGAAGCATCTGCTGATGTTGGGAAGCAAGCAGCTATATAGCCCAGGAATACATGTGAGCTTGTAGAACCTGCCTTGCCCTGAACCTTAGAAAAAGAACGCAGGTGGCTGTGACGATGAGAAAAAAAAGGAAAAGAAAAGCAATGCTTCTTGCACAACATTGAAGTTTTTGAAAAGGCCATTTTGATAAAAATAAAATAAAATAAAATAAAAGTGTTTTAACTTATTTTTAGACTAATTTTACATGCTTCTGGTGGTGAAACAAATGGTCATGACAAATCACACTGTTCTCACTGATGTCTGTGGGATATCAATGCAGAATCTGACTGTTTCTAAGTGACTAAGTACACTATTTTAGCTTTGCCCCAGCAGCCAGATTCTCTATTGGTATCCTGCTGATGTTTCTTATAATACATAGATTGAGTCATACCAAGCATTTTTGTAGGGAAAAGCTGTTTTATAGTTCACTTTTAGAACCTCAGTACAATCAAGCAAATACTAATATCACAATTGGTGACCCTCTGCATTTGTAGACATTCCTTTTAAGGAATTAAATTAATTTTCTTTATCTTAGCATGTAAATATCCCAAGTGCACACTTTGACCCGTTGTTTGCAGTGTCTCTAACACTGAAGAATGTAGTGTTAATAGATTTTACGAAGTCAACAGTGGCAGCAGTAGTAGCGTTTTGATCATGAGCTATATACTTCGCCATTTCTATCGTGCTGTCCTATGAGACCTAGGAGGTTTTATTATAGTATTTAATTAACATAAATGTAAATGCTGAAATTTTCCTTTCATTTTGCCAGGTACATAATGTAGTTAACTTGAAACAAATCCGTCAGTTTGTAGAGTAAAAGCGTTCTGCTGTGCAGAACTAGGTATGTTGGACGTTATCTCTAGTCAACAGCTGAATAGTTTGAGTTGCTGTATGTCGGATTCTGACCAGCTAGGACCTGATCCAAAGGCTGGGGAACTTACAGGAAAAAAAAATCTCGTTAACCTTAATGGACTTTGAATCTGGCCTTTATTATAGCCACATATCACACAGAGAACTCGCATTAAAACAAGAATGCTGGAACAAATCTAATAATAATAATAATAAAGAAAATTAAAACGTATAGTTATTATTAATATGAAATGTTATGCAAATAATCAGAGAAACGCTGTTTACATTAAAGATACATGATGCCTCAAATTTTTTTGACCTATCATCTGAAGCGTATCTCACTACTGACTTTCACTAGTTATATAATTTATTTGATTCTGAGGAGAGATTAACCTTTAATTGCTTTCTTTAGCAACATTTAGTAAACAGACTGATAGCATGGAGATGATCTATGCAAAAGGCAAAGAAGGATTTCTTCAACTCATGTTGCCATGACAATTTAGATTTTTCCTGTCAACTCTTGAGAAGCTCCTAAATAATTTCTTTAAAGCAATGGATCAGGGAATATTTTGGAAATTGAAGTTGCTCTCTTTTTTGAATTTAGGATCATTTAACACAGTGAGTGGGCTGACCCAAAAGATTTAAAAATCTACAAACAAGAACTATTGCAAAAAATATAACATCATGAAACACTCTTCATGGATCTCTGATGATTTACACCAGCAGAGAAGCTGACTTCAGATGCATTTTCAAGTGATTTAGATTTTATTAACTATATGATAATAACAAATAGTCATAAAACCAATAATGGATAATGAAGAGTGTAGAGGCCAGCTTATAGTTGGCATTTTGATCTTCATGACAATATTTTATCTTGCAGCTATTTTGAGGAAATTAGATTACAGAAGGATTATAGAACAAAGAAGGACTAATCATTTTAATTTTGTAATTGTAAAATTAGTTCAGAGAATGAGGAATAAAATCAAAAGGCTGTTGTCCACATATTTAAATTACCATCCAAGAGACTTCCTATATACAATGTTATTACTAATCAAACTGAACTTCTCTCTTTTGATTTGTTTTAAATGAAATTGATTGTTTTGAAAATACCTAAAACTAGTCCAAACTAATTTAATTCTTAAGAAATAAATTACTGGCTTAAAGAGATATTTCTTAGGTGGCTGTTAGCAGTGAAGGAAACACGGTAAAAGAAAAGAAGATAACATGAAGTGCTGTTTCTGCTGGGAAAATAAGTTTCTCTGTATAGAAGACAAGAAAAGTAGTTCAGTAATGGTTTTCTTTTTAAAATGTTCCTGGCAGATGATGGCTACTGAGTTGGTGTAGTTTGTTTACCACTTTGCAATGGATTTGAGATGAGTCATATCACATTAGAAGGAAAATTGAGAAGTTGTTTTGTCAAAGTGAATTCAGTTTTCCCTTTTTTTCATATATACTCAAATTATTAGTTCTCTGTAAACGGAGATGCCTAATTGACTTTTTTTTTTAGTGTTGATTCTTGCTGTGTCCATAAATCCAAGTTCCTGTTGCTAGAAATGGTAAGTCCAGGTCTCTAATTTCTGTATACTGGATAAGGTGACTGAACTGGAGTCTCCTTTCAGTTAGCTTTGTCCATCTTCTTTAAAGTACTAGCCATTTGGGTGAATTTGGGCCACAATAATTTCAACCTCTACAAGCATAGTCATTTTTTGTAAGCCTTTCTATCCTCTTGCCTTCAGAGTGGCAGTTGACAGAGTAAGGACTATAGGGTGGGACTCAAGATTTCATGTTGTAGAGAAATCTTTATTTCTGTCTTATTTCCTTACTGACTTTATAAGTTCACTTTACTGGTAATGCATCTTGTGTATTCCCAAACAGTGTTAAGGTAAAGTGGTACTTGCTTAGATGAATATTTGATAAAGAAACAGACTTGTGGATGGGTACATCAGGTCATATGCATTCAACATGAAGGATAACCTTCTTTTTCCAAAATATCTGGTGGAAGAGGAGATCCATTTATTGAATAAAAGAACATGTACATACTGAACAATAAAAGCATCTGTCTGAGGTCATTTTACCTGCAAAGCAAGTCTTTTAGTATCAAGTTCAAGGATGCTGGGAAGGGGAAGGAAGGTACTGCTTATTGTCAAGAGCCTAGATTTGTATTTTCACTTTCTTTTCAGGAGTACCAAATATCTGCAGTTCCCACTGCTGTAAGAGAAAAGTGCAGATCTCAGCTCTTTTGAGTATCAAGGAATTTGTACTGTACTTACTTTTACACTTGAGAATCATCATAATCTGAATGTATTATAGTGCTGTAAAGAGAATGGATAGACAATGCAATATACAGCATTTACTACTGTTATCTCCTAGGTAATACTGGAATTAAATGAAGTTTTCAAATCTAGAAGTTTTGTGTTACTTTTTTAGGAAGGAGAGATTCCCCAAGGGAGGTTGTGGTTTGTTTCTTTAAAACTGTTGTACTTAAGTTGTTCTGTGTATTAAAAAAAAACCTGGATCTGATGTACCCTGGAACATAATGTTTGTGATTACAAAGCAAACATTAAAAGCAGCAGCAAATTAGAATTTGGAGTGAAGCCAACTCATAGACTACTGGCTCTATTGGATAATGGAAACTGTTGTCCTGGCCCAGAATTAAAAACAATCAGTTCCACCTCTACTTTATTTCCTCTATGAGTATTCATAATTTTTACATTTATCTTACATCGATGGTAACTAATTGCAGTTCCTCGGGGCTCCATTTTTCTTTCCAAGAAACACTCTATTTACAAGGGGTGAGGCAGGCTCTGGTGGAAAAAGGGTATCTACCTGGTTTTACCACTGTAGGATAAACACCAAGCTTCTTTTGATATTATTGTGCATTGCTCTGCAGACCATATTTGCAGGATGGATAGATTTGTGCACATGTTTTGAATGTGCTTTGTCACATAGCACTGGTACTTTCAGGTACAGTTTTGTAAAGAGAAGCATTTTGTGCAACTGTCTCAACAGTAGTTTGCTTCTCAGATCTACTCAGTCATGCTGCTGTTGTCTAGGTACTATTCCAAAAGAGCGATATGCATGAGGATCAGGTCCCCTGGGGGGGCCAGGGGAAATCAATTAAAAAAAAAGAAACTACTTTTTGACACTAGAAAGATAATGTACTGCCAACTGTGAAAAAATAAGCTATTGTGGTGACAGAGACTGTGTCAGGTGAGGGATGGGCATTTAGCACAGAGAACAGCATAGGCAGCTGATGGAAATAATTCTTAAATTTCATTGACACACTCTCCAATAATACCGCTGAGGAAGATAAGCTATCTCAAAAAAAGAAGTTACATATGAAAAAGCATGACAGCATGTAATGGGGGTTTCAGTCAGGACCTTTTATTTTTTAAAATCAATCCTTACTCTCATCATTTGCCCTCTTCCACTCAATTATTTTCTAGGATATTTTGTCTATTATTGTATTTACTCTTTAAATGAAAGCCCATTAGGCAGTGACATGCGTATAGTGTGATTTATTAATTTGCTTTATGGTAAATCCTAAAGTACAGGGACTCACCATACAAAGGATTATATGAAGATAGAGAAAATGAAATGGACAGCATGGACAACATTGTGAAAGGAAACTCAAGTCTGGGGAATGTTACTTCCTGTATGACCAGAATCAAGCAAAAACCTTATCTTCTGAAACTTAGCCCATAGCAGCATCATGTTGCCCTGTATTTTATGGAGGACATAGCCCAGAATAGTTCGCTCACATCTATCAATAATTATTCAAAATTTTTTCTGATCTCCATTGGTATTTGTCTTACTGAAGAGCAATGCATAATCACCTTCCCCTAGTGTCTTCAGTAACACAGGCATACTGGTGTAGGCTTACTGAGTAGAATTGGTAATACAGCTCAAAACTTGAAACGTCTGCTGGCAAGTGCACTCAGTGGAAGCCCTGGTGCCATTACTGCGCAGGTCTGATGTGGTCTGATAAATAATGACCGGTGCCCTTGTGGACATGGCAGTTTGTTTGCTAAGCTTTACCCTGATGTGCTGAAAATAATGGCTCGTAGGACTGGCACCATCAGATTTGCAACATTAAACAATATTTCTCTTTCCCCTTACTGTTTCTTTAAAATTTTCCTTGTGCAGACTTATCTTTCTTGTTCCAGTCACTCTATAATTTCCTTCTCTGCTGAAGGAGTATAAAACACCTTCTTTGTTGTGCTCCAAAGTAGCTGTTTAACATTCCCACGGAGAACAGTGCCCAGGGTCTAATCTGTGATGACTCCTGCACCGGGAGCAACCAGCACAAAGGCTGAGGTGGGCCCAGGGCACTCTTAAGAGCTAAGCCAGGGACATAAGCTGTGCCCAGATTTTGTGCAAGTCCCATGAATTTGGTTAAGTTGCAGTCTTCACATACTTAAAAATGCAAAAAATGTCACATCAAATCAGATTAAAATAACCTCTCTCTGACAATGGCCATTAGCAAATCCATACAAAAAATTGCAGGAAACAAAATATAGACAGCCTTATATTTTAGCAGCCTCTGGCCAGTTTGGGGAACTCTTAGCCAGAGGTTACATCTATGTTCAACATCCATCAACAAATTTAACCTTCATGAATCTGTTCTTGAACCTATTCATAATTCAGGCTGCCACACTATTTTCTGACAATCTGTTTTACAGTTTAATTCCTGCTGTGCAGAAAAGCACTGCATTTTGCTTGTTTTGAAGCTTCTACTTACTCATTTTCCTGAGCACTTCCAGCTTAGGAAATACTTCACCCTGCACAGAACTTTGCTGCTGATAGATAGGAAGGGGTGATATTAATCTGTAAATTACATACTTTCCCCACATACACTGAAAAAATCCATATGGATATTTATATGCACTAACTTCAAGTAATACTAATGTATGATTCCCAAATGCATTTCTCATAATTTTTAACAATCACGCTGTTGTAGTCAGTGTTGCTGGTGCACTTAAAGGAACAATAGTTTCTACTTCATTGTAAACAGCCACTTCCCTCTATCCCACCATCTCATTACCTAGTTTTTATTCTCATTAGTAAAATTTTGATTGTTTGCTTTCCAATAAGTAGTAAAGACTGTACACAGTGACCGTCTGAAATGACAGTGATGTTCAACATTTTGCCCTGTGAGAGATTTCCAGAGGGACAGCAGAGAAAATGCTTGGAAAATTAGGTCCCGATAAGAAATGAATACAGCAAACCAGGTGCTTAGTGATCTCTTCTCCCACTGACATTGACTTCCATGGAGTGTGTTAGTAGCTTATTGATAATATAAAGTGCACTGTACAGTAGCTTAATCTTGCATATATTCTATTTGCCCCTCTGTAGTCCAATGTATATCACAAGTTACAAGTCATATCTCGACAGTGTTCTCCTTCCTGAGACAATAAGCAAAAAGTTTGGTGAAGACTGGTGGGGGTTGTCCCACCAGTTTTTTTGTCCGACCAAATTTTAATGATGGGATCTGGTGGAGGATTGAGTTTCTGCGGTGATTAGGGTAACACCGCAAGGATTCCTGTTAGAAAAGGTTTGGGAAGAGGTCCATTATACTGAGAATGCTGAAACCGTGTCATCCTCCTAAATCAACAAGTTTCCCCCTCCAAAGACCCAGATCGAGAACAAATTGCAAAAAATAAAAAATAACATTGAAAATTCTGCCCTTATATAGAGGTTTATCTCAGACCTTAAAACATGCAAGGTATTCCATGAGCTCAAATCCATAGGTTTCTGGGTTTAGTTTCATGTTAGAAAATTTGTCACTGTCTGAAAAGGAATTATTTCTATTATCCCCTAAGACAGCAGCCTTCCTACATGTGTTTAAACTGGCTCTGAATGGGATGTACAAATTCTGCCCTTCTCCTTTATTCTACCTCTTCCTCTCAGGACTGTCCGTAGAAAAGCCTGTCAGCATTATAAAAAGAAAGCAAAGCAATGCAAACAAATAATTAGCAAAAATATAGCTGACCATTATGAGTAAGAGTAGCATGAGATAGAAGAAACCGGAATCCCTTTAACGTTAGCAAGTCTCCCATGATTGTTCTTGCGCCTTCATTCTGAACAGCTCTATTTCATTTCCATAAAAGAGAAATTTCCAAATATTTCTTGATAGTGTCTCTTCAGGAAAGGAAGGCATTAATTACCCCTGTCCTGTGCAAACAAAATCATTGCTTAGCTTTTGAGAACTGACAAGAACAGAGGTTTCAGAAAGACAACTGGAAAAGGACTGCATCCAATGAAGATGTAATGTGTCTGATGTACTGCAATCTAAATTTCCAGTGAGACAACGGAAAGATTGAGTTCTTTGAGTAGGACTGTTTTAATGGGATAACAAAATTATTTTTTGAGCAAGTTTTGTTTTCTGCTTGATTAGGAAAAAAAATCAAACATTTATTAAAATGAGAAAATGTCTGAACAGCTAAGGATTCTGATCAAAAAAACAGATCAAGTTTAAATAAATAATGTGTTTAACTAAAATGTAATTGCTCATTTTAGGTAACAAAAATTTGATGCTGCTTTAGGATGACATAAAAATTTGTGCAGTCCTGTGTTGATGTATATTAGGCTTGCCTCTTTTAAGAATTATTCACTTGACCATAAGAAAAAATACCATGTAGAGTAGCTCAGCCGCTTTCATCGAAGGATGAGATGGCATGTACATTTAGTTGCTTAGATTAGTAGAATAGTGTTTTTACATAGAAAATTATTTAAAGAAATTTTTTTGATAAACTATAACATTCTTTACTGTTATGTTGCTGGCATAATCCTTCAATAACTGTCTTCTCTCTGTGTAGAATCATTTTTGGTTAGTATAGCGTGTGTACCTGAAAATTTCAGAAAATAAAAACCTGCTGATTATTCTAATGCAATATAATATAACTTATTAATTCAAGAGCTAGATCTGAGATGTGCTGAACTCTTCAGTTCCTAATTAATTTCATGGATGTTGAGGACACTCAGCGGTAAATAAACGCACAGAAGAATTTAAGCATCAAGGTCTCCCTTTATTGTGAAGATATTTGTGTCTAGTACTTAGATTACTGAACTACCACTCAATGGCTATTTTAACCCCAGAAACACCCAAATTTACACGTTTGTTTTTCATTAGAAAATTTCCTTTAAGACTAAAATTGCTAAAATTCCTTTAAGACTAAAAGACTAAAAAGACTAAGACATTCTGGGTATACTCAGAATGGTTGCATACTGTCAATTTGTATAGGACTGTTATTGAACAGTCATTGTGATCTTCAATATCCCTATGTTCTTCCATAGGGATAAAACTGCTAGGCTTTCTTTAAGTGTGCCTGCTAACTTTGGCCTTACATAAGATCTTTCTGGGAGTGGAAGTGGTGCCTTCTCATTTTCCCACAGTAGAGAGAGTAATTTAACAGTTGGAGCACTTAGCTAGATGGTGAAAAATCTACATTCAGCTTCCTCTTCCCTGAGAAAGTTAAAGCCTGTCTCATCCTTTTTTTCTGGCGTATACTGTGACTGCCCTAGGCTCTCCCCTGTTGGTGCCGTGAAGATTTCCTGTTAAAGTTTCCTTTGGAGGTAGAAGGTTTGGGTTCCAAACCTTGCTTAAGGGAACTCAATATAAAATATTAACAAAGCGGCTGGAACAGTAACTGAACTCCTACTGGTCCCTTCTTACACGGAGAGCATTACTCGCCACATCAGAGTCATGCTCCCGGTTGGGTTTCTGTCTTGCTCAGTGAATATTCAATTATTCTATGGAAAGCAGAACTGTAAGTAGTGTACCTGGAATACTGGTCTGGGGTTCATTTGCCAGGAAGCACCTAAAAGACAGGTGCTACGATATCTATTTTCAGCTCATTTCAGGAAATAATCAATAGCTTTTGTCTCTAGGGACTTTACAATCAGCATATTATGTTCTTCAAATAAAATCTACAAAGAAATCTTACAAAGAGAGGTATGCTATCATCAGGGGGATTGTTTGATTTGTCCTGTCATTCATATTTATTTAAGACTTAGGCAAAATATTTTTTTTCTTCTAGTACAAAGTTTGTGGTGCCACTTAACTAATGAGGTATCTGCTCGATCTATGCTGACATCATCACTGATATTGGAGAGATGAAAAAAAATAGGTCTAGGTAAAATACTCCCATTTGCATTTGCATGTATTAAGGTGCCCAGTTATCATAGTAATGAACATAGTATAAATACATGTGTGTATGTCTGTCTGAGAGAGAATTACGGTCATTTGAATCTCCCGTACATGTAGTCCCATAGTTACCTTTCAAAGTTTCCTCCATTTTTCTAATCATGTGAAAAACGTTGCTTTTCTTTATGAGTGCAGCATTCACGGTAAGCTGCTGCCAGACAGGAAGAAGTCATGTCTGAAATACTTCACCCTAACCCATTGAAGTTCTGCAGCCCAAGCCCATGACCTTGAACTCCAGCTAGGGATTTCTGAAATACTGGAGTGATGTGCTGGCAGTGTATTGCCTTGCTTATCAGCTGCAACATTACATGGGTTGTCACCTCAAGGCACAGGGAGTCATGGTAATTGAGACTGGAGGCCACAGATGTGTAAATTTATCACTAAGTCCATTTCCCTCAGGATGACACATTGCATTTCGGCTCCCTGTAAGCGGAGGAATGCATTTGGAACAGCTTTTGATAGCTATCCCACCGCGCTAAGGATTAGAGCAGCCTGGAAAGCTCCTCCCCACCTCCATGAATGCAAAGCCACCAAAATCTTTTGAATTTTACCACTCTCCATTGATAACAATAGTTTGTTCCATTTTACTACATGTGGTAAAATTACACATACACATACACATGCACACACCCCCCCCCCCTCCAAAAAAGCAATAAAAAACCAGTATGAAGTATGCACTTTTTGTTATTATTGTTTTTCTCAATCAAAACCAGTTTTGAAAACATACTTTGAATCAGCTAGCGAGGAACCCAAATAGACAAAAGGCTATTTACTCAGAAAATTTAAACTAGATCTGTCTAGGAATGATTTTTGCAGATTGAAAAAAAAGCGAGCAAATCTTCTTTCTTTAAAAAAGATTAAAGACAGTCCAAGAAACTATATATCAGTGAATTTAAGAAGAGTTGTGGGGAAAATTAAACTACCGTAAGGAAGTGTGAAAGAACAGCTTGAAAATCAGTTTGATTAAGGATAACCAGCATAGATTCAGGCAGGGGAGGTCATGCTTAACTAACCTGCTGGAGTTCTTTGAAGATATTACTGCCGCTATAGATAAGGGAAATTCAATGGATGCTGTCTACTTGTAAGCCTTTGACAAGGCACCACATCTGAGATTAATGGCTAAGAGAAATCATCATGAAGGCAAAGAAACCGTTGGATGGAAAACTAGTTTAAGTGTAGGCCACAAAGGGAAAAGCTGGGCAGAGTTTCCGAGGAGTCAGTGTTAGGCCCTCTGTTGTTTGTGATTATGTTTTTCCAAATGTAAGTGATGGGGGGAGAATTTGTAGCTTATGCAGGATCTAAAAACATAGCAAGAAGCCCAGAGAAATGTGATCATATTCAAAAGTGTTGTATCATGTATATAACTAGTCTAGCAAAAATAAACAGAATTTGGCTAGGAAAATATAGAATAATTAATTGAGGAACACAAAACCAAATTAGAAAATATTCACTAAATAAAACAATCATCCTATATACTAATCAAGAAAACAAATAGGGAAATATTGAGGAACTAAATTGAAACCATCAGCCCAGAGCAAAACAGCATTTTAAAAGGTCAGCAAGATGCAAAGATGTTTTAGAAGACAGAAAACATATCAAAGAAAACAAAAAGTATTGTTAGAGTACACAAAACCATAGTAAACGCATCTCTAGGACATGGTCTACAATATTGCTAGTAGCTGTTCAGGGAAAATAATATTCTCATGTTGGGATTCATTGTAGGGAAACAAAGGATATAAGGTCCCAATAGCTGAACTGTGAAGAATGTTAAAGAACCTCTTTTTTTTTTTTTTTTTTTTTTTTACTGTAAACTGGAAAAATATATGATATTTTTATTACAGTAGGACCCAGGGATTCTAGTCAAAAATAAGGTCCTATTGTGTTAGGCATGCTAATGGAAGACAGCACCTTCCTGTGCCAAGGATCTTATAATAAAACAGCTTAACAGTACAGACAAGGGGGAAAAAAAGATACAAAGGACACTAATTTATCCAAAGGTCTGTGCCTGAATTGTGGTCTAGGATTCATATTTTATGAGTCCTAAGTCAATATTTTATATAATGAGTTGCATTATTCCTTTATATGAATAAGGTTTTTGCTTAATATGGGGTAGAAAACCTAGGTGATTATCTTTTTATTCATAAATATAAGCTTAGAAATAGAAATTTCTTACGCTGCATTTATTCAGGTCTTAACCTAAGTCACTGTTTCTACGGATCTCTACTTAAATCTAAAGATTAGATTAAATTCTTAAGGAATCTCCATATTCATTCCTAAATATTTGAATACCAGAGTAAGAAATACATATTAATTTTTAAGAGAAAATAAATGATATATATAAGTCCAGTAGGCATTTGCTCATGGGAGAAAAATGAGATAACAAAAATTAACAAAAAATTACTGAAATGGCTATTTTTCTATGAACATGGACTTCATTTCTTCCCAACTTTCTTATGTTCTGAGGTCTGCTAGGAAAGAAAAATATTCTCGGAAGATCTGCATTTCCCCCTAGTTATGAAAAGTTTCTTTGCTGTATGACTCAGAGCTTTGAAGTTCATATATTCAATCTTTTTTTTTTTATACATGTATTCAGTCTTATGGCTAGGGCTATATCCAAAAAAGGACTTTGCTACTACAACATTAGGAGTCCTGGTGCCTAACATCCAAACATCTGGTCACAAAAAATAAAAATAAAACTCTGTGTTAAGCTGTATTTCTTATTGGGGAAAAAATAGGCGTCTTGGAATAGACTCAGAAATAGGCACCAAGCAGGGTATTTATAGCAGAAGATAAAATATCCCCTCTCCCTTTCTTCATGACCACCTGAGGAACATGAGCATAGAGAAATGTATGGGACCTGATGAGATGCATCCGAGTGCTGAGGTAACTGGCTGATGAAGTTGCCAAGCCACTCTCCATGATATTTGAAAAGTCATGGCAGTCAGGTGAAGTCCCCAGTGATTGGAAAAAGGGAAACATTGCACCTATTTTAAAAAAGGGTAGAAAGGAGGACCCTGGGAACTAGCGACCTGTCAGCCTCACCTCTGTGCCTGGGAAGATCGTGGAACAGATCCTCCCTGAAGCTATGCTAAGGCACATGGAGGACAGGGAGATGACTTGAGACAGCCAGCATGGCTTCATCAAGTGCAAGTCCTGCCTGATCAACCTAGTGGGCTTCTATGATGGAATGACTACATTAGCGGAAAAGGAAAGAGCTGTGGATGTTGCCTATCTGGACTTCTGTAAGGCCTTTGACACAGTCCTCCACGACGCTCTTCTCTCTAAATTGGAGAGGTATGGATTTGTTGGGTGGACTGTTCAATGGATGAAGAATTGGTTGGATGGTCGCATTCAGAGGGTAGTGGTCAATGGCTCAATGTCCAGATGGAGATCAGTGACAAGTGGTGTCGCTCAGGGGTCCATACTGGGACCAGTGCTGTTCAATGTCTTCATCAGTGACGTAGACAGTGGGATCGAGTGCACCCTCAGCAAGATTGCAGCAACACCAATCTGTGTGGTGTGGTCAACATGCTGGAGGGAAGGGATGCCATCCACAGGGACCTGGATGGGCTTGAGAAGTTTGCTCGTGTGAGCCTCGTGAGGTTCAACAAGGCCAAGTTCAGGGTCCTGCACCTGGGTCAGGGCAACTGTCAGTATCAATACAGGCTGGGGGACGAAGGGACTGAGAGCAGACCTGCCGAGAAGGACTTTGGGATACTGGTGGATAAAAAGCTAGACATGATCTGGCAGTGTGCACTTGCAGCCCAGAAAGCCAACTGTATCCTGGGCTGCATCAAAAGAAGTGTGGCCAGGAGGTCGAGAGAGGTGATTCTGGCGCTCTACTCCACCAGTACGCCACCTGGAGTACTGTGTCCAGCTCTGGAGCCCTCAGCACAGGAAAGACATGGACCTTTTGGAGTGGGTCCAGAGGAGGTCTACAAAAATGATCAGAGGGCTGGAGCACCTCTGCTATGAGAACAGGCTGAGAGAGTTGGGGTTGTTCAGCCTGGATAAGAGAAGGCTCTGAGGACACTGTATTGTGGTCTTTCGGTACTTAAAGGGGCCTACAGGAAAGATGGGGACAGACTTTTTAGCAGGTCCTGTTGGGATAGGACAAGAGGTAATGGTTTTAAGCTAAATAGATTCAGACTAGATGTAAGAACAAACTTTTTACAATGAGGGTGGTGAAACACTGGAAGAGGTTGCCCAGAGAGGGGGTAGATACCTCATCCCTGGAAACATTCAAGGTCAGGTTGGATGGGGATCTGAGCAACCCAATCTAGTTTTAGATGTCCCTGCTCATTGCAGGAGGGTTGGACTGGTTCACCTTTAAAGGTCACTTCCAACCCAAACTATTCTACAATTCTATGATTCTCTGGGAAAGAAATATTTCACTTGGCCCTGAGATAAGGAAGTGATTCTTTCCTCCTAGATTCTGTCTTCCAAGCTATCCTCATCTCTTCCCAAACCATACGACAAGCCATTGACATTTTAATTGTAAAATATAATACCATGAAGAGTCTTATCTGGCTTTCACACTCTTCAGTGCAATACAGTTACAGATAGAGCACCCTCATTGCTTCAGTACCTACATCTCTCAGGGGGAAGAGACCAGAAAGAGACTGTCTCTGGTAGCACTTCTTTAGCTAGTCTGTCACTAGCCAGACAGGCAATGTTAGGGCCTCTGTATAATATGCATTCAATGAATATATCTACATTCAATGAACACACCAAGCCTTGAAAAACTCAGTCCAGGCTTGACCATTCTTTGCCCAGATGCACATAGTCACCTGTCTGGTGGTGACTGTAGATTCTACTCCAAAACCTTCATGTTATTCTTTTTACAGTTCAGGCTCAAAATAGTCAGGTAAAATACTCCTGATCTTCCAGTCCAAGCAAGTTTTACTCAGAGTGAACTTTGCAATGAAAAGATTGGTGTCATTAGTTTGGTAATGGTTCTGAACCGACTCGTCTACTGCAGCATGTAGTCACTATTGAGGAATTTACTATGCATGGGGGAAGATGCAGTCTGAAGGCAAGGCAGTCCCAGGAACTTGGGTCAAAGGCGTTTTCTGTGTCTGTCTCCCCTCCTACTGATCTGGTGGCGTTTCATGGAATGTTTTGCACTCTAAAACATCCTGTAAGGACTTCTTCATGCTTTGTATGTGGAAGTCATTGGAAAAAGCTCAAACATCATAGAGTTTAGGTGCTTCCAGGTTGAGGCAGAGATAGTTTTCAGGGTACTGATTTGAGGACTTCTGTTCCATTTAAGTCCTAACTTTGCTTTCAGCAAGGAAGGTGCTACATTGCTGGTTCAGGAGTGCGGGACAAGACCCCCAGCGCCATGGCCATGCAGCATGCTGAGCCCAGTGGAGAGGCTGGCAGCCAGGGATGCTGATGGAGGGGCTGGGAGGCCAGGGGAGAGGCTGGCAGCTGGGGAGGCTGGTGGGGAGGCTGGCTCCTTTCCTCCCTCTCTGTTATGAGATGCGGAGTCAGAGGGAGGCCTGCAGGTGTGACTGCTGTCAAAGACAAGGATCTGATTCTTATTAGTCCACTTTGGTTTTGACTTTACTATAGATATGACTGGAATTTTGAAATTATCTTTCTCTGGCATGAAGAAGTGAATTTTAAATTTTCTGATTAGGTAATGAGTAGTCTTTTTCTGAACCAAAAAGAAATCCAGGTTAACATCTTGCAGAACAGTTTTTATAGAACTCTGACAGCAAAAGCTGTTTCTTGAAAAGAAGAAAATGAGTACATTTACTTGGTACAGGGTGTTAGAGCTTAGTAGAGAAGAGGCATACTATTTTCTGTTTACCAATTCTTTCTCTATATATTTATTCTGTTAACATTGAAGTCCAGAAAAACATTTTTTCTTTATAATTGTCTTGAGAATATCATGTCAATCTCTGATTTATTAATCATTTGTTGCTTAAAACACCTGGTTTAGAAATCTGCCTTAGCTTTTTATATAAAAAAAGCAAATGATTTTCAGGTCATGCTCCCAAACCATATTTACTTAAAAAAGAAAGTTGATTAATTGCTCAGTGTGCCAAGACAGCATAAATTTAAAATCAGATTTCAAGTGAAGAGAGATATCATTTATGTGACAGCCTTCCTTGTTTTTCCTCGTTAAAATTCTTTCAGAAATAAGCAGTTGAAAAGCTTTCAAAGCTCTAGTATCATTATTAATTCACCTTACCTAGCAAAGTTTTTAAGCTTTTGTAACTCATAAAAGCAAAGATATCACCACAGATTTGTCTGGGGTCCAGAAGGTAATAAAATCTTACAGTAGTTCTGCATGTGAGAATTTCCATAATTTTCAAAACTTGATTGATCACTGACAAAGATTTGCTGTGTGTTTTGCATGGCCTACTCCATATACAAAGTATGATTTTAGAAATTACTTAAATGATTTCCAAATTGTCTCAACCATTCCTATTGTTAGAAACAATTCCAACGGTTTCAGACACATTGTATTCATATAAGATGTGCAGCTTTTTAGTTTGAGATTGAAAAAAAATCCACCCTAAAAGCTTGAAGTGGAGCTATTGTTTGCTTTCAGAAATTACTACTATGACCCTATCTATTTTCCCTGATTGATTTTATTAGGATAGCAGGACTCTACGGAATATTGTTTGACACACTGGGACAGATACCAAACAATCAAAATGTACAAAAGGTGATATTCCAGAGGGAAAAGTGTGATTGTACAACTTGTTACTTTTTCATTCACATTTAAAAGTTCACTTACTGGATAACAAGGGAAAAACCTTTTGACCACTCTACAGAGAACAGCAACACTCTCCTACGGAGCTCAGTGGACAGTGAAGTAATTTTTTAAAGGTAGGATTTAATGGTTATAAGATGTTAATCCATCTGGGTGGCTTAGGAATCAAAATTTATTTTCAAAGTGATTTGGACGTTCAGAGTAAGTCCTGTGTAAGGATTCAGGCACTACAACGAGTAGAATCAAAAGACTCTCCCCAGGCACCAGACTCCCTACACTCCCTACACAGAGCTCCAAACAGCAGCAGACTGAATGGGCAGCATCCAACAGAGAGCAATTAGGGAATATTTTGGCCCCTCAGAACATCAGAGAGTCATACATCTTTTTTTACAAGTCAGCTAGAATCCTCCTGAATCAGGATGCCTAAATGTTTTCTTTACAGAAACCTGGTCAAGGTCACTTTTAAAAAGACTGTTGCCAGAAGAGGAGGTGATAGTAGCATGGTCTTTATACAATTTTGTCTAGTTGCAGCATACTCCAAATGTCATTTCTTTTTGCCACAACAGGAGATTTATATCTATATTTCTTACTCACTTAGTAGTTGTTCTAACCATTAATCTTAGACACGTGGGTTGTGCTTCCTGCCAAAGCATTTGCACTGTGCAAAAAAGAATTCAGGATACCTGGGGTCAGTGAGGCACACCTAGAAGCAGGAAGTTTGGGAACTCATGTGGTAGGGACCTTTTTTATTTTAACAAACAATTATGGCTCTAAATAAAAAAAATCTTGGCAGAAGGACTGATTCTTAGATTTTCACACTCCTAAATTAATGGCCAGATTATGAGATTCTAGTTTCATATGTCATGCTCTTTTCCACTGCAGGAGTGTTTATGTATGTCATACAGAATTAGACAACTTCAAAAGGAGAGGTTGACAATAGGCACTGTGTTTAGGATACCACTAAGATGAGGAGATGTGAATTTGAATACCTCTGTCCTGGCTGAATGGTGCTTCAACACCAGCAATACCTAGGTAATCTGTGGCACAATGGGAGAAACTGCCTTTATTTTGTGCACAGTCTGATCTGCTGAAATGCTCGAACAACACTAATCAGATCAGATCTTTCACATAATGTAAACGGAGAAAGATGTTCTTTCTATATTCTTGCTTATTAGGCTTTGAGATGGTCAGTACTAAAATGCTTTTGAATTTACCCAGAAGCAGACCAGTATGGACCTGGGGTACTCTCATGCAGAAAACATGGTGCCTAGAGGTGAGGTTGCAGCAGAATAGTCCTTTGCCCTCGTGCTAGTGAATAAGTCAGTTTGTGAAGTTACTCTTTTGATACTCTAATAACTTCTACCCAGTCTTCAAAAGTTTTATTTCTTTCGATGCTTCATTTACTGAATACTATTTCTTTTGCCACTCTGCATTGGTGTTTATTCTATTTTCATACAACATCAACATAAGTAGTTACTAAATCAAAATACTGATTTCTTACCACCATTTTAATGGGTGTTAATATTGCAAATTAATGGGTGTAATGGGGAGTAATCAGGTCAGTTGACCTCGGTAAATGAATATCATGTATTAACAATGGCCTGCTTGATATACATCGGGCTGAGTTAAAAGTTGTTCTGAGATTTACGTCTTCGGCATTATCTTAATTTTTAGTATAAGTATTCTAGGCTTGTACATTACTCAGCCTATCTTTACATTTTTAACAGAAACTTTCTAGTTTGTAAATTAAAGTTGATAGTATGGTTTTGCAATGTAAATAGTCGTAGCACTGTAAGAAACTGCCCATTGGCTAAGGTGAGAGAACCAAATACCTTAATTCACCCCAAATATGAGCTAAAGTCATAAATCAATACAGATCAACTTCTCAAAGACTCTCTGAGAGTACACACAGGATAGTGATAACTTGGCTGATGTGGGCGTGATTTGTTAAGTTACTGTAACTTAAGTAAGTGTTCACTTCTTAGATTGCACAATGATCAGGGCATTGTACTTATCCCCTTATCTTGTGGTAAGTGCCACCCATATTTAGTAATAGTATTATTAATGAAAGCAACGTATTGTTATTATGCCTGCAGCTTTTTTTTTTTTTTTGTATATGATTTCTTTGCTGAAGTTATTTAAATGCAGACAGGAAGGTTTCTGTGGGCACACTGCAATGGTACAGGTTGTTTTCACACAACCTCATGGAAGCCCTGGCATGGGATGTCACGCTCCTTTGGCATGACACACAGCAGAGGAATAAAAAGCCTAAGCAAAAATGTAAGATGGCAGCTTCTACAGCCCAACAAGCTATCATATGATTCTAGCAGGAATATATTTAAAAATCCTTTCACAAATTCAAGCTTTTTTTTTTTTTTTCTCCACATGATTCTTGGCACCAGTTTTTACACTACCTTATACTGGAAAGACAACAGTGTCACCACACTGATTCAAGTTTTCTGGAGCACAACCTTTCTACTATAAAGAAAAATCATTGCTGCTTTCTTCTCAGTTTCCTCCCTCCAGCCGAAGAAACAATGGCCTTGAGGAGTGAGACTCTGATCTGCACCGTGAAGATCTGTGCGCTCACCGCTAATTACTATATTTATAATTCCTGACCATACTAGCCTTGCCAAGAAGTGAATTACAGTCTTTTGAGTACATTAATATCTATAAGCTAGCCCTCCAGCTTGCAGGGCCAGTAGAAATGGTAGAGATAGTAACTTACCAAACACTCCCCATTAAGCACACAGTGCTATCTGATTGTCTTGTATGCTTCTCTTGCATTAACCCTTCAATCACTCTGACAAGTACATTTGAACTGAGGGAGGGAGATGATTTTGACAGTTTTGCATAGAACAATGATGTAAAAAATGTAAGACTGCCAGAAAGAAAAGCAGCACATAGTAATGATGCTCCAGGTTTATAGCATCTCTTAAAAGAAATAAGAGATGAACATGTCTTTTTTTTGTTCTGAATACATTACCAGACTGCTGTTGATTTTTCTGCACTTATAATACATGCAATAATTGTTGCCATAATTGTTGCCCTAACTTCTGTTAGTGTGCTGAAGTTTATGCTAGGTGGACTCTTTAGAATTAGCTCTTTAATTGAAGAATTGCTTCATTGTGATTTTATTTTATATTCTTTTTAGCAGCACTGATCATAAGGAATTCAGTTGGTATTCATTGTAATAGCACTGATCATAAAAAAATAATTTGCTATTCATATGGATGTCACAGGTGTTTCCATAGGACTTATGCTAACTGCAATTTTAGGATCCTTTAAGGGATACTTACACAAAGATTGGTTTTGAAAGGATCTCCTACCACTTCCCAGCTGACTGATTTAGCTTTGGCTATATGGAAGTAGAGTTCAAAATATGTGGGGGGTTGTACACTAAGCTCTTTAACAATAATAGGTTTCATTTTACATGGCATTTTCTAGTACTCGGATTTTGAATCTTGTATGTTTAGCAATTGATCAGCCCTGGAGCTTCATGGAGGACAGATCCATTTTCAGACATAGTCTTCACGCTTTTGCTGAGACTCAACAGTTCCAAATATTTTTGGCATCATTTGCAATGACAGAACAGGATACTTACAAGAAAATGTGAGGCCAAATTGTGCAAAGGGGGAAAAAAAGGTATATTTCTGACTAATGGTGATTCAGAATGTACTAAAATTGTGTAGATTAAACACATTTATAATCAGACTATTAACAAAAAGATTCACAACTGCATTAATAAGTCATATTTCATTATCCTAACACAAAAGATACCTGGTATGAGACATTAATATGTGTAATAAAGTCTTCTGCACATGTATTATGAACAGCAGTGCTTTTAATATTAAAAGTGAATCCATATGGGTTATTTGACATGTAAAATATTAACTTTTATAGCAAGAATGCAAATGAGAGTTTGAACACTAATTATAGCTGCAGATCCCACTCAGGAATGAGGCTCTGTGTGACTAATGATTTTGGCAAAATGAAGGAATGGCCTGCTTCTCTCAAGAGGCAGCATATCTTAGCTCCCTCTCCTCTCTCAGTAACCCTTCAAAATTCTCAGCATGTCTCAGTACAGTAATGTGTATGCTGCTTCCAGGGACTGGCTTCCAAAGACAGGCCACCAGCTCTGTGTTTTTATAGCTAGTTTTACATAACTGTCTCTATAAAGGAGGAAAGGTTATTTCATATTCATCCAGAATCATGCAATTGTAGGAGATATTCTGTAAAAGATTATTTTCATTGGCAGCTCCCAATATCTTATTTCTATTTTTCCATTAACGAGACAAAAGTGCTGGGTTTCGGTATATGTTTCCTCCATCAGTTTTCTCCATAGAAGAATAGGATGTTCTTTCTTTAAAAAATAAGTCTAGCTTTTATCATTATTATTTGCTTTCCGTGTGCAATCCTCTGACAAACATGTATCCAGCTGAGATGACTGTGATGACTCCTACCCAAGTCTGTCATTGTCATTCCTGAAATGGCCAGAGGGGTCACTAAGCAAAATGGAACTGTTAATTCTTGTCGAAGAAGTAGTATGGCCTCTTTATGGTACGTACTGTGAGAAAACTGTTCTTACCTGAGCTACTTGCTGCTTTTCTGTATGCACAAGTGCCAAGCTGCACTGAGCTGAAACAGCCTCTAATATGTTCATCTTTTTTTCAGTTTTATTATCCTTTGTTGCAGAAAAGTTTAGATAAAGCATGCTTAAGAAATATGCTATTAGAAATAGGATGACAAAACAATTATTGAATAGTAACATAGGTGTTTTAAACTATCATATAATTATCTTTTAATAATAACACACACATACAATTAAAACTAGAAAATTATTAATATTGTCATTTATCACCAATCTGTAGCATAAAGGAAGTAGTTTTACTAAAATTTAACAAAGGAAATTTTAACCCAAGTTTCTCTGATCTAGTAATAAATTCTCTTTATTTCAATACTGCCAACCAGTGTCTCTAAAGTTAAGCAATGTCTTATGCAAACATCTAGGATACAAGGATACAAGGATTGCAGATGTTCATAAGAGGGCACAACTGTGGATATAATGCAAATTTCAAAGGATGTTGAATTTGTAATACTCTTGCTTAATCAGATCTAAGTCAGAAAATGTAGATACGTGAGTGACTCCTTCAGTATTTCTGAGATGCTCACTTTATCTGTGAGGATGGGACAAGAGAAGAGGACAGTCAAAATACTGTCATCTTAATTTAGTTACTCTGGTAAAAATCAGTACTTTTTGAAATGTGAACCTCATTTCTAAGAAATGTCTTGTTGCACATTGTTGGGAACACTCTTGTGATGTGTAAAACAACTAGCATGAGGAGATCTTTATGAGCATATTACTAAATCACCTTCCAGGCTGTCTTAATAAATCACTGCAAGGTTCATTAGTGTAATTTTCTAGACTTCATCAAAGTGCGTCTACTACAGCTGCACAAATACATGTGGCAATTTCACTACCAATAACGGTCTTGGCAAACAAATGAAGTCTGACTGGGTGTATAAATTTGGCTAGATAATTAGATTTTTTCTTCTAATATAATTTTCCTAATTTACCTAATTTCTATTTTTTTCTTGTTGCATTGAGCATCTTAAAAATTAAGAATAGGGAATGCATTGTTTCATTGAAATAAAATTTTATGCATCTAAAAGTTTAGTTCGTTCATTTAGGTGTTATCAAAGTCAGTGGATTCAATATTCATTAGCCAATAGTCAATAGTCAATATTCATACTCAACAATATTAACATATTCAAAATAATATTTAGTAATATTCAATGTTTGTGTAATACATGATGATATAAAAAGCTGAAAAATAGTTTTTAAGTGGTTTGGTGGCTTAAACTCTGTGCAGCCTTTCCATTCTGTAAAATGTGCCCCTATTTACCATCTGAAAGTTGATGTGGGCTCTAAGGGCAAGACTTGCAGAGGTTTTGAATGCCCATGTTTGAGTCACATTGTGTTAAGATCTCTAAAACACCCCAAATGCTTAAACATTGCTCAGGACTTTCTGATAGGTGACAAACTTCAAACCGTCTCAACTTGTACATCCAAAAGTAAGATATTTGAAATCAAAAATCATTGAGTTGTTTTTCTGAAAGCTATTCAGGGCCTTTAGACTACTGGCCTAAAGTCAGATCAAATACTTTCTTAAAAAAAAAAAAAATCTCACATAAGTATGTAAATTAATTCAAAGGTAATTAGTACCAATTCAAAGTGCATATTGATTCATGCCTTACTGTTTTAGGTGGCTAGGTATTTAAAGGAAGTAAATTCCTAATCACTGTTTGAGATTGGTATTTGTTCAATTATTTGGAGACATCTTCATCTCCAGACTGAGTTTGTTACGTAATATCAAGTGGCAAGTCTGCACGTACGATTGTTTTGTTAATGCGAGGTCAGTTCCTAGGGACTAGGATCTGCAAACTGATTTGAGTATACAGATCATATCTAGTGTAAATGTCCTGTGCCTGAAAGATCGTGCTAGGTAAGCAATCTTGTAATTTAAATATGAACACGTATACTTAGTATTTATGTGAATGTCAACATTTCTATATGAATTTCAAAATTCATTACCATACTGAAACATTATTAAATTGATATTCAGGGCTTGAATTAGAAGTATGGGTACATTGGAGTTATCTGACTGTTTCACAAGTGAGAAATGCATTTTTCAGAATGGAGCAAGCAAGTACACTGAACTTTGATACCATTAAACATAGCAATATTCTGTAGCCTATAAATAGTTAAGGTGTATTCTTCAATCTGTAGGCATCATCTGCTCACTTGCAGTGGGTCAAGTAATTTAGAAACATTTCCCAGAGAAATTTAACTCAGAGACCTACTTTCCAGTGGGAGACTTTTGTTTTATAAACAGGCATATCGGTTACTGCATGATAGAGCCTGACACTGACAGAAACCCTGTTTATTTGCTTCTAATTAGAAAGCATACGAATGCACATAGGCAATGTTAAGTAGAAGCATACACAGCAGCACAATATAAGCATATACACAGCAACGCTAATGATGTTTCTGTAAAACTTTTGCTTTTGCCTCAAATCACTTCCTCTCACTTCACTTTCTACGAGTAGCAGTGGTGTTGGCTGTAGTAGACCTATGCATAGAAATCGTAAACTGTCATGCACTATAGCCCCTTCTCTTCATTGTCCTTTTTTAAGCATCTTTCAGAATGAAACACACGAATCTCAACCAAACAAACTCTAGTGAGTCTTGGAGATTGCTCCTCTCTGCACCTGCAAGCCTCAAAAGCTGTGTCAATCACTTCTCTTGACTTTTTCCACTTGCTCTTGATTGTGAGTCTACTTCTCAACAGAGTTTGAGTGTTACACTAAAGATCTGTGTATTGGTACTGCAGCCTTACTTTTGATCTTTCTTTTCTTTCTTCCATCGGTTACATATTCACAGGAAGGTTGTAAATATGCCTTCTCATTTGTGGGTGGTATCAGCATGCCTGTGTATTTCTGATGGCGTATTGTCAGAATGCCAGATCCTTGCCCAGCTGTGGGTTGAATTGGCAATTTCTTAGAAGCCTGAGCGATATGAATAAAATGAAGTATATTACAGCTGTCCTCATCTTAATACAGAGGAATAATCAACAAAACTTGCAGCAGGTCCCAGCATGCGATATCTCTGATCAAGATTGAGTATCACATGCTGAGATGTGAGATAGGCTGCATCTTCTTATTAGTAATAAGCTTAGCTTCAAACTGAATCAAGGGCTATCTGATCTTGCATTTATAAAAAGCAGAACAGGGAGACTAAGACACCATTCTCTATCCAGTCATAGACTTCTTGTCTGTGAAGTCCCGTTGGACAGCAGATTGAGATTTACAGCACTGAGATTTACGTTTCACATTTTGGATGACCTATATGAGATTTTGCTGTCCTGACTTCCACAGGGACAGGGCACCATTTCAGCAATAAAATACCAAAGTCTGAAAACAAAGCTTAGCTGTCTCAGGCCAGACATCTGTGAATGGAAGCAGCAAAATAGTGCTCATTTAAAGCAAAGATTTATAGCCGTTTAAAACTTGGGGTGGCACCTACTAGTAACACTTACATAAAGGGTGTTGCTAATTTTGCAGTATTTCTTTTACACCTATTTTTGTGATTGGTTACATGAGTCAGGTAGATGATACAGGGAAACTCTGAACAACAACAGAGCAAAGCAGTGATACTGATAAAGGTAGCTAAGCCCTACCGATTGTCTCCAAGGAAAATCCATACCTCAGCAATGTTGACAAGCATGACTTTTCTTCATACTAGAACACCTAAAATCACAGAAAGGAAAAAACACATGAGACGTAAAGTTACTAACCATGACTTTGACAGTCAAGTAACAGTTCAGAAAGTTCAGTCTCAAACCAGAAAACAACAGAAAAGAATTTGAAAGCATGTAAGTAAAGTGTTATCTGCCATATAAGAAATGCAGGTAATGTATCTATAAATAAACAGAGCTTTAATTTGTCTAAGTAGCAGTATTTTTCCTCAAAGACAGCAAAGGTTCTGACACTTCAGCAGATGGAAAGGGCTTGGCTAGCAACAGACATTCAGACTCCTCAAATGAGAACAGGATTTTGCTATTTATTATGTTTTCCTAGAAATGATGTTCAGAACAATGTAATCTGGAAGTATTTTGAAGTGACTCTTCCACAGCTGTGTTAGCTGATAGCATAGGACAGATGGTGTAACACAGTCCAGCATACAAGGAGCTTACTTCTTTCACAACTTTATTATCTAAGGGCTTTGAAAAGCAACAGCGATGATATAAATCGGTGCAATCTCGTAGAATAGGTAAACAAAATGGGACAGACTTTCTACCCCTGGCTAGGTACCGATTTTGAGGTCCTGTGGCAGGGAGGGGATAAGGAGGGAGAAGGGAGAAATCTTCTTAGTCAAATCTTTCTTCAGCACCCGCTTCTATTGAGTTTTATGCTGGGTAAGCTAATTGCCATGCCTAGCATTGCCTATCAACTTCCCTCAGGTGCTTGTGCAAAGAAAGGGGCAGGCCAACTTCCAGTTTTTTGGTGTCAAAATCATGCCCACAAACTGAGTCATCAGCTACTTGCTTTGTTAACACACTCTTGTGTAGCAGTTAAAATAAAATCCTTGCTGTAATACCTACTGCAAGTAGCTAAAACAAAAGGATAAGTTGTCAAGCTGATAAAATACTGCCACCCCAATTAGACAAATAAGTTGTTAGACCTCTGAAAGACATGATACATCATGAATAGGGTTATTTAAAATTAGGTTATATCTAATTACTTTTTAATTTCTATTTGCATTTTAATGAAGATTGAGCTTAATGAAATAAATAGCAGAGAGATTTCTATATCAAAAATACTCTTGAATTCTCTGTGTGTCAAGGATTAGATTTTCAGAGGTTTGGGGTACCTGAAGTAAGATAAGTGGTTTAAAAAATTCATTAGGCATTTATAAACCTTGGGTCTTCCCTTTGAATCTGGAAGGAATTTGAAAAATCCTAGTCTGCTTGCATCCTCCTGGGCCTAAATTCCTTCATGAAATTATCCAGTGAGAGTTTTAGAAATGCTAAATGCAGGCAACAGAATTGAAAATCAAGGGGATAATGATCAGGCTTTTACAATTTCAAAGACCAGATCCTCAGTATATGAATATTGTCAATATTATGTAACACTGCATACTGCATGAGAAAAGACTGATTTATTTATTTTCTTTTTTCAAAATGGCAAGAATTCTAAATGTCTTTATTGTTGGTGGAATCCTTATCTTAGCACAACAGCTCTATATAACAAACTTTACATATTTTAAATGGCTCAAAACTAATGAACTTCATTAAGATGTATCATTTTCATTAAAGCATGATTAATTTGTCTTATTTATTTAGCACACAGTGAACAGATGAATGTATTATATAGTGACTAGAACACTGCTGAAGGAACAGTAGCGTAGATACATTTCTAAATGTTAACATATGTCTACGTACATTATGTTCATGTTCAGTTGGACTCTGGCCCTTGGTACTTTTGGGAACATGCTTGTGTTGCACCTTCTCTTTCCTTTTATGGATTTCTAACAACATGCTCATTGTACATTAACAATCCTTTAAAAGCTCATTGTACCTTAATCATCCTTTTAAAACAGGACATTTTCTACTACAGGCTGCTTCTTAACATGGTCAGGCTGCCTATGCTGTAGTGGATTTGCACCAAATTTCCCATTCGGCTGATCTGATAAAACTTACCCACATACTGTTCAAAAGTCATTCAAGCACTGAGCATATTACAGACAAGGGGTGCCATTCAGTGTCAGCTACAGCTTTAGTAGGAGGTAGACTACAATAGGACGGACTCTCCAACTGTGCTGGGAGAAGACATAGGAAACAGGGTTTCAGTCATTCTGTAGTCACTACCTACAATTAGCAAAAGAGCAATTGTTTGTAGTCACTAATTAAAACATTTAGTACAGGTCTATGCTGAAAAATCTGAGTACCTCCAGTACTGATGCTGCTTTCATTTTGCAGACGCTAATTTAATTTCTGTTATGCCTGTAGTATTAGGTCTTTCCCTGGCAGAGCTGTTGGCTAGCCTCTTCTCCAAGCACAGGGAGATTGCTTATTGTTAAAAAGCAAACCAAACCAGGAACAACAAAAAATGTTCTACGCCAGCTCTTCTAACCTAGCTAATCCAATGGGTGGTAAACTAAAAGGTGGGAGCTGATCCTCTACATAAATTCTTAATGTAAGTATAACTTAAAACATTAAACCTCGTTACAATTTAGCAAGAAAGGCCTGACAAAGGGTCTGTCCCCATCATCAAAATTAGTTAATTGAGGTGTTTGAATAAATGCTACTTAAGTCTTACCATGCTTATAAATTCTGAAACATTAAGATTATCCTGTATTAAAATCTAACCTGTAGTGATGTAAACTAATAGTCTGCTAATCTAAATGTAACCACAAGTGGCATTTATCTACTTAGAGCTTCTGGAGTGACTCACCTGTAGAATAGAATTTTCATATTTTCAGGAAGGTGGAAGGATTACAAATACAAATTAATTATACTCTCCTTTCTGTTCTGCATAGCAGGCATTCAGTCAGTGAGATACAGTAGCAGACTTCCTGCAACTCTTCAACATAGTTCCGATGCTTATTGACTTCCTAAAGCATAACTGGGTCTGCTTAGTGAATGACAAAATTAACTTCCGAACAAATCTTCCCAAAGCAGCAGTTTTTAGAAAATTAATATTCTCAGGATGCATTTTAACACAGTTATAAATCACATTGTTGAATTAATATGACAATAATCAATGTTAATGGCCAATTGTTTTGTTATAAATGGGTTTCTTGCATTAAATAAATAACTTTTCTTATGCTCCTAAGTTAATTAGAACATAGGGTATGGCTGTATCTGTTTTTTAATTTTGCTCAATATTTATTGGTTAATTATACTAATGAAGTGTTATTATTTTATTTTCTTTTGTCTGGGTGTTTCGAGAATAAACTGGTCACTGAGACTTGTTTTTGTTTATCCCATCTCTGGCATTGCGTAACATTGCCAGTGTGCTTTGCCTGTCAGTAGGGCTCCTCATACTGCATTTGCAGAGGTCATGCGTTATAGCTGCAAAGGTGAAATCTCTCCTTATTTCAGTGATAGTATTGACTTGCTTTTCAAAGCAGTCTACCTTTCAGTGACACTGCATTTATTTAGCATATCTTACAAAAAAACACCCTCAAAAAAAACAAGAGAGAGAGAGGGAAACATCTTTGTCACAAATAAAAATGTACTTGTTAACTACACTAGATTAAAAATGTGATTGGTATACCAGTCAGATGGGTAGACCAGCACCTTAATGTTTTCTAAACATACAGAAGACACATTTGTCAGCTTTTTTAGACTGCAGGCAGTTAAATCCTGTTTACATGAACTTCTGCATTAACTTAAACCATAAGTGCCTATGCATAAGCTTACTAAACCAGCTTATAAAACCTGACGCTATTACAATATTTCAAGCTTAATATTGGAGCAAGTTCTCACTGGAGCATTGCTGTTCTGGCTCCGCTGAGCTATGCACATCACTCTGGAAAGCAATATCCAGTTGTTCAGCCTCCTAGGAGACATCTAAGTAGATGGCTTAGTAAACTTGATCTAATCAAAACAAAAGGTGCTCTAAGTCAGCCAAATGTGAAATTACCCATCAGGAACAAGGAAAGAAAATTGTAGTTACTGAACAGAGAACTGACAGTCAATAGTTACTTTGTGTCTCTCTGATTCCAATTTTTTAATATGCAATTTCTGAGACTGGGTGAAGTCAGAGTAGGGATTGCTCCTTTCTTCGCAGAGCTACTGAGCACAATCAGGGAAAGAAGCTTGTAGTGTGTGAGAGGTGCAAGGGAGACTGCCTGGGGGTGGGAGACTGCAGCTCAAAGAAAAACTGAGAAACTGTGGTGGGGGACAGAGAGTGGATACCAGGTCTCCGAGATGATGAAAGAAATTTCCCGCAGCCATAGAGCAGTGAGATGAGTAAGGTCCAATTTGGAAGGTCAGTGAGTTGAGTAAAACCAAGCCTGGATGCCAGGACCAGAACAGGAGAGCTGATTATAGACTCCCGTTATGGTTATTCTACTTGGAGTTTCCTATGCTTAAAAAGTTAAGGATTCTAGTTTATGTCATTTTGAAACCTGACTTTTTTCAGATAAAAAGCCTTTTGGTCTTTTTTGGGGAGTTCACTGGAGGAAAAAGTCTAGTAAGATCCAGCTCGAAGCTTTGCTAATTTTGGATTCTTTTGCATGGACAGTTTACTGAAAAGCAATGCCCAAAATCTGGTGCAAAGACAAAGGAGCTCCCACTACACAAGTGCCATTGACCACAACTACAGGGTTGGTTTGCTCAGGGGTAGTGAATTGGAATACAGAAATAATTTTCCCATGTGTGATATTGAAGAGGAACAGTACTGGAATAAGAAATACACTATGGATATTCATTTTTAAAATATACGTAGAATTTGTAGAATGTAATAGAAAATAGAAACAAAACCTTTCTGAAGAAAATGTCCATCTGACAAACTTAATAACCTTTGCCCGTGTATTATCATAAAGAATTAGTGATGTCTTCCATGGTATCATATGCCATGCTAAATGGCTCTTTAGTCTAAAAGAGAAAGCCATAATGAGAACCAATGTTTGAAAACTGAAGACAAGGGGAAAAAAAAAAAAAAAAAAAATTAAGAATTAGGGCTACATTTTTAACTCTAGGAGGATTAATCATGGTAACAAACCACCTAGAGAATTATTTGAGTTCCCATTTCCTATATTTCAGATCAAAAATAGTGTCTTTCTGAAAAATAAGATTTAGAAAATGCAAGATCTTAAATAATAGCTGAACTCATACTATTTGATTTATTAAGGGAAAAAAAGAGTAGAATGAAGTAAAGTATAATAAAGATACATAACAGGACAGACTACAGGATCTCATAGTTCTGACTGCTTCCAAAATCTAGAATCTTTAGGAATCCAATTACTGTAAAGTACAAAATGCTACTCTTGCTACTCAGATTGTCTCGGAGCCTTTGTAGATATTCAAAGTCAAGAGGATACAAAAATGTCTTTGAATGTTGTTTTATGGTTTATAGGCATACGTTCAGTATCTTCATATTAAAGAAAGAAGCTTTGTATCATTATTAGTAGATGTTTTCCTGTAAACTCAACCTCTACGTATAGGCTACAGGCAAAGCAGGAAATGGAAAGGTCTTAACTACAGCAGTAACCAGGTTAATCCCTGATACACAAAATTCCCTCTATCCACAAGTCTTAATGGTCCCTCCTGTTGTCTGCTCTGGTGAAGAAAAAAAAATCGCAATATGCCCAAGTGCAATATGGAAGAAATTGTTCTGATTTGCGTGGGGATTTGCATCCGTATACATTGCTCTTGTATGTTTTGTTATCAGGGGACGGAGATTTTCACATTCTTCCCAGGAATCTCCACAGAGCAGTGAGAGACATGGTGCTGTATATGTTGCACACATTATTCTTAATTAATAGGTTCTTGTATTACCACTTATACTGAATAAGTATGTAAGCAAAATTGCTGAATCAATACTACGGGTAGAGAATATAATTGTTTTTATTTTGTCTTTCCTTTTACTTGTGATTAACAAGAACTTAAAGGTTAGATTAATTTTCCTTTGTTTCACTTTGCATTTAGTTTTGTATGAGATAGGTTAGCAGAAGATCTTATCTTAAAATAAGAAGTTCCAAGAAGGCTTGGAAGTAGAATACATCACAAGGTTGTAGATAAATTAATGCAAGCAGCTGGAATTTGAAATCTCTGCTTGAGAATGTGCCAGTCATTTTATAGAAATGAATGTAAAACCTCAGTTTTGCTCTGAAGGTTCACTAGCAAAGTTATATTTCCAACTCTTCATGTTAATTTTAGTTCAGACTTGGGAAAAGGACAATGCTATTCTTAATTTTTTTCTGTGCTGAGTGGGGTTCTACAGAGAATGCTTTTAATTATTAAATATGAAATAGCCCGTTTCCACACCAATGCACTTGGAAATGTAAAATACTGGTTATTACAGCCACATTGCTGTCTGAATAAAGTAGTTAAACACATCTTTTAGGTTTATTTGTCACTTAACAACTTTCATGACACTGGGCAGAGAGTGAAAAAAGCCTTTCTCCTTGATTGAATGGTCTCATCTCACAAGCTCTCCAAATGCAGAACTTCAAAGATAGTATAAAAATGTTCTGTGAAGAATGATGACAGGATCAGCTTATAAAGTTTAAAAAAATCATACTGCAAATCTTAGTTGTGTAGTTTCTCAATGCATTCCGCAAGTGAGTAAAAGTGATTTCTGAAGAAAATATGGGTTCAGGACTTTTGTTTAAAAAGTAAGACTGGACAAAGGGACATGGATAATTGTGCAGCTTTCTATTTTTCAAAGTAATGCTATCATAAGAGAAGAGTCTGAATGTTGAAATATGAAAATGAGCATCTGTTTTTATGAGAAGTGTCAGACAGAAGTTTAAAATATCTGATTTACCTAGATTTTTCTCCTTTCCTCTTGAAAAAAAAAAAAAAAAGAAAAGAAGATAATAGCTATTTCCTCACCTAGTATTTCTAAGATTTCAAATTTTATAGACTGTCTGCCTCCAGGGTTTGAGGAGTCTTTGTGTTAAGAATCCACCTGATAATAAAGTTTCACTGGGAATATAATAATTCTCTTTTGCTAGAGGCAACTGGCAAAGAAACTTCCTAAGTCAACTAAAAAGTGTCTTTAAAAAAGAGACTCTCTTAAAAGCTGGTATTTACTTCTAGTTCTTCATCTTTCACTTTCTGCCCCTGATTAGCTGCAAGAACTGAAAAGGAATGTGTGCATGAAAGTTCACAATAAAATATGCCAACTCTTTTTTCTACACTTAGAGATTCCGTTCTACTAAAAGATTCCTTTTCCACACTCTTCGCAAATGTGGAAATTGTAAGGTGGGCAGGTGTCATGTGTGTTTTCCACTCAACCAGGACAGAATATGGAAATGCCAATAATTTGTCTTCATTGATATTGGAAATCGTGACTTTGGAAAGCGATATGATCTTTTCTGCTCCTTAAGATTATGAAAAGAAATTAAATCAATAGTGCCACTTACACATCATCTCTGAGGAAAGATAATGTCTTCTCTTTTCTTACTATGTACATGGCATTACATAATGGATGCTACAGACTCTGGCTGTTCACTGGCTAGAGTTCACTGGCTGCTAAGAAGTAGGACACACACATATACACGTCCGGTCTGTATCACTTATTCCCATATATTGACCACAGGATCTAGTTATTCAGGTTTTCAGCATAACTTGGTCACTTTTAATAAGCAGGAAAACAGTAATGCACCTGTGTAACACATCGGAAAAGAGACCCAGATGAACTAAGCACAAAGATGCCTATAAAAGTGCTCCTGGCTATCGGTGTTGTGAGGTGTGCTCCTACCCAGTCCATTGCAAGGGAAGAGCTCTCTGTGAGGGGGTGGGACATCTCCTGCTCCACATCCTCCAGTTCTGTGCAGCATAAACTCACGTTTTGTGGGAGAGCAGCAGCATCAATCAGCAGCTTTGATTAGAATGAGTAACGGAAAAGCAGGCCCTAGCAGAAGAATTTTGAAGATATCATTAGCCCCTCAGTGGTAGACTTGGGCCTTTACCCAAGTGTACAAATCGGTATCAGAGGAGGAAATTTAATATGGTTTTGCAGTTAACATACGCGTAACAATGACAATTTAAAAACGCATCACATCCTAATAACTGTAATATCTTTCTTCTCTTCAAAAAAAAGCAAACAACCAAAACAAAACAAAAAAACCCTGGTCATTTTCAACATTTAGAATTAACAGACCTTTCCTAGTAACTACTAATCAGCTTCAACTGAATATTAAAACCATGTTTTAACACCAGGTTTTGTTCATAACTTTCCTCTTCTCTCTGCTCTGCCCTGCTGTACTCCACTGAAATTCACAGCAGTGCTCATCAGGCCAGAAGCTGGGATTCAGTCCGAGGCTTAAAACATAATAGTAAGCTTAGCCATTTCTTATGTAAAGGTAGCCCATTACTTTTTCTTGAGAAAGAGATCACAGAAGGGAAATAAAGAGTATCCTTATGCTAAAAGTCAGTTACAGATCAAAATCTAAGAAAAATTTTTTTAATGAAAAGGATGAATAAGAAACCAGTGTGGCGAGACAGTACCATTCACCATGACTTCCCATATAAATCTTAAATGTGAAACAAACATTTTAATGTAAAAGCATTAGAACATCAGTCACCTCAAAAATCAAATTAGCAGCCGCATTTTTGAGCGCTTTTCAGCTTATTCACACTTATTTCAGAGATTTTTTGATAATACTTGTATTTCTCAGACATCTTTTTATAGAACTGTAGACCACTTATTCTTGCTAATGCATGTGTTGGCTCCATACCACCTCAACTGGCTGAGTGTGTCTATTCTCAAAAATGCAAATAATTTCTTTATGGTTACTACTTGAAATTATACTCCCTTTATGATAATTTATTAAAGATTGGTTTTCTTTAAAAAATTTTTGATAAAATATAGCCATGGTCTTACTCAGAAAGAACTAAGCTTCTTTATTTTGTTTGTGTGTACACTTGTACATATAGGTCTACGTAAGTCAAGCAACGAGTACTGGATCCTGTGAAAAGTCCAGAACATATAACCAGCATTGTATCTTCTTTTGACTGTGAAAGTGGAAGGAACAATGATTTACAGATTGATTTATTTATATATGTGAACACATGCACTTGTGAACATACTTTTTTTGGTATCCTGATGCTGCTTTGCAGGGCATAAATTGCTTACAATAACTTGCAAAATTAGCTATAGAAAAAGCACAAAAATATGTCTCTGAATCCACATGATTTATCACAATGGTAATAGTAATAATAATTTAAATGTATATAATGGCTGTGACTCATAAGGACTGAGACTGTGTTTTAATCTGCATTTTTGAGGCCCTCATCAAAGTTGGTTCTATTCCTGAAGGGAGCCTTTGGGTGCCACCGTAATATGTATTCAACCCTAAATAAGAACATGCAATTTTTTTTTACTCTCACCCTCCTGTGGTCTCTCCAGGGGAGAGCTTTTTAACTTGCAGCTCAGGCTGCTTGTAAGATGAAGTCTGATCAGGAAACAAGCTAATTCAGCACATCCATTAGGCACTGCAGTCCTGTCTTCCCTTCAGAGCAGTCCTCTCAGGGTGCCTTTGGCTGTGCTGGTCAATAGTTTTAAGTGTTGAATCTCCAATTTCATCTCTCCAGCCAGCAAGTCTTCTAGGCTTGGTATCCAAATGCTGGTAAAAACTGGAACTACAAAGTCACAACTGTAAATGTAGAGTAAAAATATGTATTACTGACATGTAATACAGAGGTAAAATCAAGGTCCAAATTACATTAAATAAAGTAGTTTGCTTCAGTTACATACTGGGAAAGCATTATCAACATTTCCCTGAACTCTGTTCTGAAACTTTTTCAAATTGAGGAGGTGCAAAGAGTTATCTTCCTTAAGTGAGGTCACCCAAGTCTCAGATACATCTCCATCACTTCTTGCTCTCAGCTCTCAGCTGCTTTGAAGAGCAAATAGAGTGTTTGGAACAAACCAGACTGCTGTCTGTAGGAAGTGTTTCCAGGCTCTTTTCCAGAAAGGGTGATGTTCCCTTCCAACAGCCTCTTCCTTATGTTAGCCTGGGAGGTTCTGATTAAAGAAATGTACTTTGAATCGGAGATAAGGAACAACATTTGCCCTCATCTCCTCTACTGTTAACCTTTGTCATTCACGGATTATCAGTAGTTGAACTCTAGACGCTTTCCTTTTCCCCTTGCTACTTTTAGGATTGTGGGTTATAATTCATCTGAGTCTGTTGCTTTGTCAACTTTTAATGATTCTAATTACCTAATTATCTACTCTAATGAAATGATAAAGGCTTTAACAGTTGAGTCTTCCTTCTCTCTGAAGGAAATTCTATCACATCCACTGGGATGTTACCTTCTTTGTTTAAATATGAAGCTGGAGAAATTATTTGGGGGCTGGGCATCAACGCTAGTTTTGCCTGTTTAACCACTCTTTCTTTGTTCATTGTTTGCTTTTTATAATGGTAGTTACTCTTTGGCCTTTGTTTACAGACCAATGTTTTTGTTAAACTTCCTTAAAAATAAATGGCTGCAGGGAGATAGGAAACAGACATGGCACAAAATCTAGAAACTCTTTCCAAAGCAGGGAGAAAATTCAGATTTTACCAACACCAAAGGTGACTGTTCATAGCAATGAACTACGAATTCATGCTACGTTTTTACTCACTGAAGCACCTTCTTTCTGCAAGATCACTTCAGCATGAGAAGTACAAATGAGGTATCAGTCTATGAAATTGTATTAGGTGGGTTTCATTTACCTTAGGCCAAGGCAAGACGTGAACTTGGATTTCTCCACTGTCAATAAATACTTCAAATTTGTAGCTGCTCTATATTATAGCCCTTTTTTATCCTTTACCTGTGTTTCAAAACAAGGAGTATTTTGAGAAAATGACTATAGGTACATGAGTATACATTTGGCAGAAGATCTTACAGAGGAGCAACTGATGTCATCTACCTGGACTTGTGCAAAGCACTTGACACTGACCTGCGTGACATCCTTGTCTCTGAATTGGAGAGACATGGATTTGACAGATGGACCACTTGGTAGATAGGGAATTGGCTGGATGGCCATACTCAAAGAGTTGCGGTCAACAGCTTGATATCCAAGTGACGAGCAGTGACGAGTGGCATTCCTGAGGGGTGGGTATTGGGACTGGTGCTGTTTAACATCTTTGTTGGCGATATGGACAGTGGGACTGAGTGCACCATCAGCAAGTTTGCTGATGACACCAAGCTGTGTGGTGCAGTCAACACTCTGGAGGGAAGGGATGCCATCCAGAGGGACCTGGACAGGCTTGAGAGGTGGGCCTGTGCAAACCTCATGAAGTTCAACCAGGCCAAGTGCAAGGTCCTGCACCTGGGCCATGGCAATCCCAAGCACAAATACAGGATGGACGGAGGATGGATTGAGACCGGTGTTTGCTTGCAGCCCAGAAAGCCAACCACATCCTAGGCTGCATCAAAAGAAGCGTGGCCAGCAGGTCGAGGGAGGGGATTCTACCCCTCTACTTTGCCCTGATGAGACCCCACCTGGAGTACTGCATCCAGCTCTGGAGCCCTCAGCATAGGAAAGACATGGACCTGTTGGAGTGGGTCCAGAGGAGAGCCACAAAAATCATCAGAGGGCTGGGGCACCTCTCCTGTGAGGACAGGCTGTGAGAGTGGGAGGCTGTTCAGCCTGAAGAAGAGAAGGCTCCAGGGACACCTTATTGTGGCCTTCCAGTACTTAAATGAGGCCTGTAGGAAAGATGGGGAGGGACTCTTTCTCAGGGAATATAGTGATAAGACGAGTAACAGTTTTAAACTGACAGAGGATAGATTTAGACTAAACATTAGGAAGAAATTCTTTTCTGTGAGGGTGGTGAGATACTGTAACAGGTTGCCCAGAGAAGTTGTGGACACTCCATCCCTGGAGGTGTTCAAGGCCAGGTTGGATGGGGCTCTGAGCAACCGGGTCTAGTGGGAGGTATCCCTGCCCATGGCAGGGGGATTGGAACTAGATGATCTTTAAGGTCCCTTCCAACTCTAACCATTCTATGATTCTATGAAGAGATTCTGTATGGGCCGAGATAGCCGACTGCAGGGGAGGTATCAAATCTACAGTCAGTTCCTATCCCTTTATTTCCCAGTTGACTGCCTCAGGGTAACTGCTCACTGAACAGGCTACATGATGTTTCCTGTCCAGTACACTGCCTGGTTTGAATCCTCTTCTGAATTGCCCATGTGCCATGTACTGTCTTATTCCCTAATGAATGTTTTGGGATGTCCTTTCTCTTGTCCCCAACTGGTCTGACAGAAGAGGGTCCATGTGATACTGCTGTGCTGCAGGGATGGTGCTACAGCAATTTTTTTTCCCAGTTTGCCTGCTAGAAGGTACATCTTACCTATTGAAAACATGAAATCAGAGAAGGTACTTTCCTTCCACGTTAGCAAATTGCCAAAGAGATAAGCACTTACTCTCTCAGAGGAAGACTGGAAGCAGTAAGGGGCACGGGATACGATTCAGTTCCTCCCTCACTTAAAAGTGTGTCATTAGAAAAAAAATCCCCCAAAGCAGTATTTGAACACAGAGAGTAAAAGTGTTAGAGAATTCAGAGGGAAAGATCTGAGAGAAGGAGGATAGACAAGGGAAAGAAGGAAACAAGAGGACAAGGCACTTAGGCTGTGAGGAGGAATTAGCCTAGGAGAAGAGTAGGAAAAAAAAACACTATGCATGAGGCGTGTGGAAGAGAAAAAAAAAAGGATTTCTGCCTTTTAGAAAGGGAGGGTCAGGACATGAGAGAAAGCATTCAAAAAAAGGATGAAGTGAGTTAAGAAGAAAGAAGCAGTGAGAGGAGTTTAGGAGAAGGGGGAACTGAGAAAACTTTCAGGCAAACATAGAGTAATTTTATATTCTTCAGTATTTCCCTAGGTGGAATGATACAGGCGTAAGTCAAGCTTGTTATAGGTGCAATTCCATTCAAGTCAGGTCCTTTCTATTATTCCAGAGGTACAGATACCTCTGCAGGCATACAGACAGTAGGAGACGTCCTATTCATACACTATCCTCGCACACTTTCATTCACGGGGCATGGTACTTCATGTCGCTTTTCTATTCTTAGGATCTAATTTATATAACTTTAGAAATGTACTCCTTCGTGTCCATTAAGTCCACCCTGCTTGTCTGCTATTACAAATTCTTTTCTTCTTTAAGGCAGTCAGGTTTCTAATTTCCTCTTCTAGAAAGTATACTGCCCCTCCACTGTGGAAGGCTTCCTGACGTGTCTCCACCCATGCAGGAATTATTCCAATTTCTGGAGTGTTTAATCAGCGCACACACATTTGAGCATGCACAAATCTACATCCCTTGGTTCAGAAGTCTCAGAATCACAAGGATCTCATTGGTTTCCACCTCACCTATCTATCCTTTCTTACAGGAGTTACTTTTCAGTTGGCATTTTTTATGTGTAGGAACAATTCCTGGTAAATTTGACTTTTCCTTTAAAAGCTGCATATAATGGAACCTGGTTTAGTTGTTCCTGAATTCAGCTGATGGGAGAGAGCATCATTTCAGAGGGATTGCTACATAGCTATTTTGAACACATTTATTTCTGTTTCCTGTAGTTACTGACCTGAACCTGTGATCCGAATCTATAAATTCTGTAAACTGACATACTTCCTTTGATATCTTTCATTGTGAAATATATGGAGCTATGATTTATATCATATAAGGATCTGGCCTTATTTTCAATATATCACTAAAAATCCTCTGGAACTCTCTGAAATAAAAGATAGTTACAGCAGATGTCCTCTCCTTCCCCATTAAAATTTTAATTCTTTATTAAAGAATTTAAATTCACAATAAATCACATGAAAACAAATATTTGGATTTGGAAAACATTTGATGGATGCTTTCAGCCTTACAATAGTGACACTTCACATAGATCCACCTCTCCTTACTGGATCTCTGAAAAACATTTTCTTGAACATATTGTGATCTCCCCTGTGCCATGTATAAAAACAGATGTGGTTGGAAGCTCTGGATCACAGAATAGAAGGGCGACTAAGATGATTCTGAGATTCAGATATTTCAGTTTTGATTGAAATCTTTTTTTTCAGAAATCCAGTATTTTAGGTCCCTTCTTAATGAAAATTCAAAATTACAGTGACAATTTTATGTAACAAAAGAAGTTTGTTTAAGAAGAAATCTAGTTTGTAAGAAAAAAGAAATCTTTTCAGTAAGCTTTACAAAAACTTCTTTTAGACTCCATTTTGAGAGAAGAATGGTCCAAATATGACATGTCCTCTTGGATTCAAGTAAGAGGGATAGAATTCCATATAGACACCTCAGTAGTTTTTTAAATTCAACAACAACAGCAACAACAATAATAATAATAATAATGATAATGATGTACTGGAATAAAAAGAATGATGAATATAGCTAATGCCCACAAAAGGGTAGTTATACAGCTCCAGTATTCTGCATTGGCAAGGACATGTAAACCAGCAGATTATCTATAAATAAGTTAAAAATTGGGAATTTTGCAGATGGTCTTTGATTAATTCCAAAATATTCTTTAATACAAGGGAAGCTATGCAGCTATTTGCAGAATGAGGGTGGCCTATTGGGAATCAGATCAAAAAGTGCTAGGTGTGAGATCTGACCAAATAGGTAGATACACTTTTCTGCAAGAAAATGTTTGTAAGGTGATATTTCCTTTGCCAGGATAAGGAATCATACCCTATACTCATCTCTGTTCCAACAGCAATTACTTCTTAAAATCTCAGGAATTATTTTTTTTCTTGATTGAACTTTCTTCAAGATAAGTAATGGAAATGAAAAATACACACACAGATTTCAGTTTCAGTGCCAGTGATTTTGAGTTCAAATTCTGCAACAAAGCCCTGGGACATTGATTACCCAGTGCTGAAATTGTCGCAGGTTGGGCAGCAACAGCCTTTGAACTAAGTCTAATTTATAAACTGTATGATATACATGAAGTGATGTTCCTGACATTTGATTTTTATGACCTCATTTGTAATTCTGCCCAACGTGTTGCCCTGCTGTTCCCAAAGTTGTTCCATAGCTTTGAATTGTCTTACATATCACTGTGTGAAAAGTGAGGCCATAAAGACAAATGAATGGCACAGCATTTTGTTGTCATTATAGAAATAAATATGAGCTCAACACTCTGAGATGCCGACTGTATGGCTAGTTTCTCATGTTCCCATTTGAGTGCCTGGGCTCCGCCACAGCTATGCTCAAAAGCAAAGGCAAAGAAACAGAATTAAGTCTCATGTGTGCAATGAAGGTGTATTAGGAGTGACTGATGTTCACTAGATGTTCATGTGAAGGGCTACTTTAGCGCCTTTGGATCCACCAAGACATCCACATAGGTTGAAAGACGTGATATGGACAGATACGCCTTTCTGGAGCAGCACCTGTAAATCAGGTATTATGTCCTGAAATTACAGCAGGTGGCTATTTTCAGATGTTCAAAACACATCCTAGAAATCTTGTCCCTCGCTAGCTCCATGGAGGGAGCCATGATATTTGCATTCCTTGCAGTAAGAGTAATGCAAAAAATTACATTCCTATTTTTTGGTACTGCCTGCATTGTTAAACCTCATGACTTAATGAGAGTTCATTCAGTCTCAGTTGCATTTTTTCCAAAGTCTGAGGCAATTAAGCACCCCAATCCAAATGAAAAGGGAAGGATAAATTTAGAGAAAATGGTGTCCAGAACAGATAAAGCATTTAATAGTCTTAAGTGGCATCTAGAGAGCATTTAAGCATGTACGTGTATTCTAAAAGGTTAAATCATCCAGACAAAGAAAAGGGAAGATTATAATTCTGTACCTTAGGCTGCCTGTGTGGGTTTAGGGAGTCCTAGATACAGGTTTCGTCTCCCAGAACTGTGTCTGTATTTTACTGTCATTGGATATATATAAACATGCCTAGGAAATTAAGAGAGGTTCTGGATTCTGTTCTTGGCATCAGGCACTGAAACATATCATTATGATGTAAATTCTGCATTTGGACAGCAGGTTTCTTTGAAAGTCCCAAACTCCTGCCATAAAGGTAATTCTGATTTATATTTATTCACATCATTAGTTTTGGAAGATAATATGTTTATTTTCATTTTCATTCATATACATTTCAAAGGGGAAGAAATTGTGGGATTAAGATTATCCCATCAGGAAAGGCAATCATACATATAATAGCCAGCCACGATTGACCACACAGCATGATGGCTCTATAAAGAAAGAGAAAAAAAGAAAAGAATTTCAGCCAGTTGGGAAGCTGTCCCAGATACTGATGAAAAGATAATAATTAATGATAGGATTTTTATTCATTTATTTATTTAGAGACAGATGCATTACTAATTTTAACCTCAAAAGGACATTTCAGCCTTGCAAATTGTACAGATTTTTGGATGGTACTTCTCAGATATCTCTGCAAGGAATGTGGACTTTGCTATTGGCATTTTCTTTCAAGGATCTTTTCAGTCTAAAGGAACTCCCTTTCCCTTTTCAATTTCTACCAAGCTGAAAATATGAGATCTGTGAGTCATATTTTGATATTCTATAAGCTTATTTACCTCAATAACTATTCATCACTCAGAGCAAAAGATAAAATTTTGGCCTAGCTGATTTTAGCGAGATCAGGGTTTCCCTCAAGCATTTTTGAATCTGGGTTTGAAAAAGTCCTTCTCACGTACGTCAAATCTAAAATCTTCCTAGTATCCCTTTCATGTTGTATATGACTGTCCTTTTGTTGGTGAAAAGAGGATAGTGATGCAGCTTATTGCCAACATTTAGCCAGTGTTTGAATTGCTTTTGTGACACTATTGACTTATTTTCTCTCTAACATATCACCAAAGAATGTAAAAGGCTGCCCCCTGAAGTCACTGATGGATATGTTGATTGTCTTTGGATGGAGTCCTGCAAGGAGTACCGCACTTTCCCGTTAGAAACATTTTGACACCCTGTTATCTTCCTGAGTTGATCAGACACCTGCTGCTACCCCACCTGCCTTCTTGGCAACCAGAAATGCCTGTCTGCCTCTCTTTCCTATTTTTTTTTTTCCCTTTCTTGCTGTGTAAGTATCAACAGGTGGGATCAATTGTGAGGAAGGATGTTGTGCCAATGCTTCATCGCTGGCATGGAGGCAGGAGCTCTTGCAGAGGGGATAGCATGTGTGGGTTGAAGAAGGCTGCTCTGCAGAAGTCGGTGCTGTCTGGCACCCATGCCTTACTAGAGGGGTCCAACCAACTTTGGAGCAGGCAGGGTGCCATCCTGACAGATGGACAGAAGGGGTAGCCAAGACACCAGGTAGTTATGCAGCAAGTGTGTTTGCTGAGGGCTTGATTGTCAGCCAGCAATGTTTAAATGACTGTTTGTCTTGAATTTATACACATTTGTTTAAAGAAATGCAGGAAAACTAATCTAGAGCTGCATGGTATTAACTTAAGAAAAATGGAAAAAGGTCTTCTGAAGCTGGACAGAAAGGTAGCTTGTAGCCTTAGCTGTGTTCCACTGATGTGTATGTTCAAATGCTTCTGTTTGCAGTGACAAGTTTCTCTAGGAATAATAGGAACTGTCCCCTATTAATAAGACACTTTTCTTGTACTGTTGGTTGCAGAAATATGAAAAGTTCAAAGTGTTTTAAGGGTCTATCCAATATTCTGTCTACCAATTAGAATTTTTCTATGGAGCTGGTAGAGCTTTTAAAAATCCTTATATTTCCATGTAGTTAAGTGCACTTTTCAGGCAGAACCAAGAAGCATGGATATGCAGAAGATTGCAAAGAACACTTTTAAAATCCATTGAGCGTGCTGGTGTCTTAAAAAAAAAATCTTCTAAAATTCTGTGTGAAGATTTGAATCAGTACTTAAATTATCTGCATCAGTCTACCTCTTAAGCAGTCACCTCTGTTTTGAGAGCATACAGAGAGCAATCATGCCTGTTTGTAGCTAATTTCCTCATTCTAAGCAACTAAATAACAACTTTAACACAAACATTTGAATTAATTGCTGGCATCTCAATGGGACAGGTTGCCAAGCCTTTATGGATGAGATCCAGCCTTGATGCTGTATATGATATCAGACTCACGTTAGCCTAGCAGTCAGTCAGGTCACTTAACTACTTTTCCACGTGAGGAGTAGACAAAACCGTCATTGCACCCTGCGTAGCTCTAAATATGCAAAATTGTCTTCCTGTTTGATGGAGCTGTCTTATTAGTTGATACCAGGAACTGAAAGGCTATGCCATCATGACATTTTTATCTTTTTCCATCCCAGTATTGGTGTACATAACACTTGTAATACTATTATAATCATATCGATTAAGATAAGGCCTTAGCTGAAGCCTGTAAAGACAAGGTAACTCCTTGGACAGTCCTTATATTGTATTGGTGTCTGTTTGAAAACAGGCTGCTATGTGGACTAAAGAAAATGATGCCATTCATGCCAGCCCTACTAAGTCTTTATTGCTTTCTCCAGTGCTGCAGCTCATTGTTATACTTAGTGTCTGACCAGAGGATCTGCCATATATATAATGAACAGTCAAAATGAAAGAGAGAAAAATAAGATTGCATTTCAGCAATTCTTCCTGAACTTGTAAGCTCTTAAAATTGTGAAATTTGGCAGGAGTAGCTCAGAGAAGACATATTACCTCTTCCAGCACTGTAATGTTTAATTGTTGTGCATATTTTAAGAAGTGTTGTGTGCTTTATAGGAAGCAAAGAAAAAGAGTTTACAGCAGAGTAAAGGACAAATAGGTTATGCTGATTAATCTTTGACTGCGATTGATTCAGTAAGGTGAGAAAGCAGCTTTGAAAATAATCCTTTTTTTTTTTTTTTCCCCGATATTTTTTTCTAGATCTTGTATATATTGTGTCAGAATGAAAGCCTGAACCTGAGTTCCACACTGGGAAAACTACTGTGGCATTTTGAGATGTCCACTTAAAAAAGGATTCTCTTTGAGAATGCTTTTGAAGAAATTAGAGGTCAGGTTTCTCCATACACCCAATCTGACATACACTGGGCAGTGGTGCAACATGCTCATAAATCCCCTTCAGCTGGTCAACTGTAATGTGTTTGCTACAGGCAGTAGTAAATCAGACCTTGGTAATTTTATTATCAGTATAAAGGTTTTGTCCTTTCTTTTAATAACTGTGTTAGTAATAAAGAAATTAAGATATCTAATTCTGCAAGGGCTAACGGATCAGAATATATGTAGGAGCAGTAGATGCGTGTATGCCCAGAGAAGAATTCTTCAGTGTTTGTAGTCCAAAAATCCAAACATGAAAATCCAATAGCTGAATGGTCCTAAGCCTATTTTCAGGCTTCTCCAAAGTGCTTACTGGAGGAAAATATTACCTTACAGAGCTCTGCAGTAGCTGGTCTTTGGACGCTCTGGAATATCCTCAGTTTTACAGAGATAAAGGCTATGTACTTTTTTGTTACCAGATTTTTCACCGTGCACAAATGTCTCCATGAAGAGCTAAGATTAATTTACCACCTAATTTGTTATTTGTTACCTGATTGCATGCTATTACCATCAGAAGTGATTGTGATGCTAGTCGGTCAGGAATTAAATTTAAATAAACTATGTGGTTTATGGAACTTTTCTCATTGATGTGCAGATCACCAGCTAACAGAGACCACTCATTGTGCTCAAAAGTAAAATGAGGTAAATACGTTTCAATTTTTGCTTCTCTTAACAGTGGGTTTGCCAAGTCCAGCAGTCCAGCAGTCTTGTGAAGAAGCATTTCCACACACTTCTACCATGATAAGAAGTGATAGAATGATTACCTCTTTGTAACTAAAAATGTGATGATTTTCATAAAGCCACCTATCTTAACATCTCCACGTTGCCATATTTTCATGGTCTGGAATATTGCCTAGATAGGGCTTCTTTCCAACTCCTTGACTTATTTCCTGTGCATAAAAAGGAACTGGGACAAAGCCCCCTATTGATTATGAAGCTCAGAATAGAAAATACTGTATCATATAAGGCTATGTTTTAATACAGTGTCGTTGGTAACAATTTCTTTGAGAACATTGCTTTAACTCAACTGCAAGCTGTTTTGTATAGCTCTGTTCAGAAGCATTTATATTCTGTGAAATGAATCAGTTTCTAAACCGTAGGTGACTGTGATTTCTGTTATTTGTATTTGTTGTAGCAACAGTATTTTGAGGGAAGAAATCATTGCAAATTGGAAATACTGCTTTGATAAGCATCAAAATTCAAGAACTGGAGCCACAGAAGTGCATTTAAGAGCTAAACAGGAAACAGTTGAAATTTTATCTGCAAAGTGATTGCTAAATGGAAATCAAAAAGGTCAGCTGCAATTCACTCTAGGGAATCAAGATTCACACGCTAAGTGATGCTGCAGGTGCTGTGCTGGACAGTGAAACACAATGTTTTTAATTAAATCATGGGTTTTCCTGAGGGAATATTGCATTAAAATCCAAGTGAATCTGACATAATGGCAAGATCTACATTCCTGGTTCTTAGTCAAGTCATTACATTAGTCTGCCGATTAGATCAGGAGGGAGGCATTTCAGATTACAGCAGCAGTTTTGCAGAGTAGATAATTATGGCAAGTTATGAATGACAGAAATTACTGCAGCTAGTTTTCTTTTTTCTCTGTTTTTTTTTTTTTTTTCCCCTCTCTCTTCCCCCTTCCCCCCCGCCCCGCCCTTTTCTGTCTCTCTTCCATAATGTTTTTTTTTCTTTCTTTTGAGAGTTCCTAGAATCAAAATGTTATATAGCACTTCAGTTACCATTTAGTTCTTTTTTGTTACTTCATTACACAAACTATCACTCTGTGGCCATTGCTGACATTTATGTTTAAAATACAATAATTCTTGTTATATTTATGCTTCTAGTCTCCAACTATCTGGATTCTTTCACTGTTGTAATATCTAGCTTCAACGTAGTGGCCACAGAAGCTACCTGTGCAGGAATTTCATTGGATGTGAGATCATATACACTGTTGAATACTGATTTTTATGTAATTGCACTAGGACAAACAACATATAGTGCTACTGTGGGGATTACTTTTGGCTTGACAGAAGTATAATTGAAAATTACATGTAAGGCATTTAGATTTAAAATATTTTCAGTAATGCATATTAGAGTACCATATTTTTCCCAAAGTTTAAAATCTGCTTATAAATCAGAATAAGGTAATTAGGGTTGTTTTAATAGACACCTGCACTGTTTATTTTCACACTGTCTCCTCTAGAAATGTAAGTCTGGCTTGCAAAATTATTTTCTTTTATATGTCTATTAACTAATGCTGAATTAGAGTTGATTTGAGTTGGAGTATATGTAACAACCTCACCTAATTACTTCATCTGGATCATTTCTACTGTGGGTTCAGATGTATTCATTATGACTGTGTTCTCAAGGCTGTGGGAATAGTAAAATTTCTTTGCAGCCAGACTTAAATAAAAGAGTATGGAGGTAAGTTCATTTTGAATTGCATTTGTTTTTAAAAATTCTTACCAATATCAGAGAGCATATTTCAGTCAACACGAAACATTTCCTGTGATCTAAAATGAAATTTTTGATAGAAAAACCTACTTTCAAGGTGAAACAAAGTCTTGGCTTAATAGATTGTCCAATAGCTCAGAAGGTAAACATTAATCCTGGATGTAGTATAGCCAGGCTTGATTCTTTTTTTCTGTTAGGGAGGCTAAAATCCATGATTTCAAGGAGTAGCACATCACCACTGGAAGGCATGGTATTCAGCATCGCCCTGACAATGTTTTGATTTTGTTTAAAGTGAAACCCTATGGTGCATGCATTAGGAACTGACATGACAGAGTCAACTGCAGAATCATTTTCATTTTAACTTCTTGGGTCAGTGACTAACCAAATATTTTTCACAAAAGAGTGGAGAAACTTGACTGTATTCTGTATGTTATTGATTAGGGTATCCTAATGAATAACAGGATTCAAACTACCTTCAAATGGAAAAAGAGTAGATTTGAACTGTGACTTCTTTCAGATTAGCACCCTCATCGACAGAACACTTTAAGATGCAGTTTCCTCAGTTGTTCCTTTTGAAACGGTTTTGCTGTTTAGCAAACGCTTAGACTTGTTAGCCTAGATATAGGGGGTGAGAGGTTCAAAGGACAAAAGCAAGGGTTTCTTAACTACATAGTTAGTAGACCTGGGAATGTGGGAATGCAAAAAAACCCCACCAAACCCAAAAGAGGTCAGGAGTACTTGAGAAGAGAGCTCCACTGGCAGCTATTAAATGAACAAATTATATCTAACCCAGGAAATCCCCCATCCTGAAAATAACTGGGTGTTCAGGAGCATATTAGGGAAAGATGTCCATATACTTATTCTTTCGTTACTCTTTCCTATGCATTTGTCTCTAGGTATTGTTGGGACAGAAGACTGGCCAGATGGATCCTTGATCTGAAGCGCACAGCAGATCCTATGTTCTTGAGACTGCAAAAAAGAAAGAATTACATATGTAAAATGGACTAACGCTAACATAAACGATAGAGTACTTTTTTTTACATGTGAATATTCTGTAGCTTTGTGGGAAAGATACCCTCCTAGAACATATATGCAATAGAAATGGGTTTTTCTCTGTCCCTAATATAGGGGCATCATCACTACTGTTATGACTCCAATCTCCCAACAGTTGTTCCAACTTAACACTGCTTTGCATGGAATTGGTTCGTGCTCATGTTTCCTCCTTCCTAGCTAGTCTTCTTTTTCCTATTTTAATAGCTTACCTTAAATGTTAATGATCGCAGAAATCATCTTATTGCTGTGTTCCCTCCAAGAGAAAAAGTTGCGTAGTGCTATGCTAAAGGTTAGACTTTACTAAATTTACTTGTATTTAAAATTGAAAATAATTAAATAATTTATGAAAACAGTTAATAATTATTCTATTTTAAAAGACCAAATAGTGTAAGTAAAACTGAAAAATCATGTAAAGGGAGCCAGGGACATGAAAACTGGGAAAACAGAAGTAGAATGTTAAAATTCATATGGGGAAAATGCAATTTTACACAATACAAATAGAAGGAAAGAAAAATCTAAACACAGTAATGTCAAAGGAGATATTCAGGAGACAGTGAGCAGAAAATCAGAAACAATTTTGTAAGGCCAGACTGAGGCAAAAAGAAATTGAATGCCATTTTGCTATCCGTACACTGACATATCAAGCAGTATTGATGGAAAATAATAATCTCCCCAAAACAGGGAAAGATGACGGACCAATGCAGAGGAGGAAAGTTGTTCTACTGCTAGTTTGATTCCTGAATTCACTGCTAAATTGTTTCAGCTGCTATGCTGTTTTTGAACCACTAGCCGTTGAACCTGCATGTTTTTCTCTATCTTTTCCAGAGTAAATCTTCATTATCAGCCAGTTTTATGCACTATGTCTCTAGTAGAAATAATTCTCAGGAGTCGTTGAGGTAAACTTCAGGGAAGAATTACTAAGATACTCTTGCTGAAAGGGGTACTAAGAACTAGAAAGCATAAATCGGCTGGTGGTCAATTCCACTTTTCATTTAAGAATATACGTTATCTGGGGGTTTATGTAGACTATTGAAGATAATGACAAACACCGGTTGAATTTGGTAATGTATTATTGGCTGGTAATATAAAAAGAATTACATATATACGTCTTGCAAACAGATCACCATACTATTCAAAAATAGATTCTATTATCTATATTGATTTATGTAACTCCTTACTCTATTAATGGCTCTGACTGATATAACTCTTCATTACTTATGGATTTACATTTTATTCAGTGCGCCTCTGCCAGCAAGTCAGTGCCAAGAAGCAAAGAAAATGTCACGGTGAAGTTGTTTGTTTTTAGGGTGGTTTTTTTCCCATTTTCCACATTTTGGAATACTTTCCGTCTGTTTCACAGTTCCATGAATAAAGCTCAATTATATAGTGTGAATGTCACTTGCACAGGAAAAGTGCCAGCACCAAAGACTGAAGTGGTGATGAAGTAATAAAATAAGAACTACATGAACCACAGATAAGTGGTTGGATTTGAAACAACTCTTCCCCTGGATGGCCAGTGCAGGTCATTTTGGCTATTTGTCCAGTTACAAAAGTGAAACAGCCACAGAAGTGAGAGCACATAAAGGACAAAATCTATTCAGCTTAGTCCATAAACACTTTGGAGACCAGCTGCAGATGTGGTAGAGCTATAAAGGGCTTCCAGGAACAATGGAAGTCTTATATGCTCCAGCTTACCGATCAAAAATGTTCAGAACCAGTCCTATTTACAGTAGCAAGGTCTCAACCTACCTCATTAAAAATGGGAATGTTATTCCTGACTCTGTCCTTTGATGGAATTTAGTCAGATCAGAAGTCCTGGAACGTATGTCCAAATTCTGCAAAGATACCGAGTTTATTCAGTCAGAACTTGGATTGTTTTTATATAGACCTTACTCAGGTAAAATCTATAGAATGTGATGTATAGAAAAAACCAACCAATCCTAATGGCGTGGTAAAATAATCCACTACTGTTTTTTGTAAAAATCTTCATAGATTTTCCAGAACTAAAACCACATTTGTATAAAATACATTTTGCATTTGTTAGTATTACTATTTTTGAAGAAATATGATTGTGAACCACTTACAATGCAACTTCTAAAAAAAGCACTATGTAGATAGCTGATTTAAGTATGTACCTAGGGGCAAGATTTCTCACATGAGTTTCCCATTTAAGTTAATAAATTCTCCACTCTGTAGATCCAAAAAAGTGTGCACTGGTTACAATACTCATGGCATCCATTAATACAGCCACAAAAAAAGGACAAAGATGGTTTGGTTTAGTAGCTTCTTTGTGGGTAAGTATGATGCTGTACTGTAAGACTTCTCCCCAGTTTGTCATAATTGCTTCTGTTTTATGCTAGTCCAGTAGTAAAAGAAATAACATGCTAACTTGTAATAGATATAGACCAAAAATAAACTGCCAAAAAAGAAGTTGCTTAAATCTTGAGACAGTATTAGACATAGTAGAATAATTTGATTTTAAACATTTTTTCAAATCTCAGAACAGTGTGTTCTTGATGTAAGGTTGTGGTTGTTTTTTTTTTTAACCACAATAAGTAGGTTGTAGGCTTTGCGTTGGAGATACCATATGGAAAGCCCTAATTTAATGGGAAATGATAAGCTGTGGATTGGATTCATGATTCATGAGTCACAATGCACAATAACACATGCCAGTAATTTACTAAAATACAGTATGCATGTAAGTATATTCATTTACACATGTGCATGTATACCGATACTTTGTTACCTAATTGTTGTTACAATTCTGGCAGAAATAGATACAATTTTTTTGGAGGAGGTGCAAGAAAGAGCTCACTCACACATCAGGTCAACTGGCCAGGTGTTCTTTTCGGTGCTCACAAGGAACAGTTGTGAATATAATATTTACAATGGAGGGCATGCATAATCTCTATCTACACTTGTTCATTGTGTGGTTTATAAATACTTCCTAAATACAGCCATTGGAACATATTTTTAGGAAGACTCTTGCAAGCCGAGATGTCAGAAGGCGGATCTGAGATGAAGGAGTTTTCTGCTGACGTTTCTTGATAAACTGAAATAAACATACCTCATTTAGAAAGCTAGAGCAAAGTATGCCAGTGCAGGCATTTGACTGTATTGATTAAAGTTGATGCATGCTTTATGAAGTGTTATATCCTTTCTCTACAAGTAAAGCACAACAATATTGTGTTTAGTTTGTCCTGAGTGAATGATTTACTATAATCAAAGTCCTTACTATAGTCTTCTGGAAAATGAAGTGTAGACATTATCAAGCTAAGGAGGGGCTTTTTGTTTTCTGGGAAGAAGTAACTTATTGCTGAAGGGGCCTCTCTGTGTCTGAGATCCAAGGTATAATGATAGCTGATAATATTTGTGAGAGATGTAGGCTCTTCAGTGAAGCTGCATGATGAATCACTAATAAAACCCAATTAGCTGCTTAGATGATTCCCCTTTAGTCATCACTCAGAGAATGGAAATCATGAGAGCTGAGAGAGCATCACAACTGGGTCTTCCGCAATGGCAAGAGATAAAATGATGCTGGATCTTTGTTGAAGTCAAAAAGGACAGTAGCATAAGTGAATGAATTTTAGTAAAGGCTCTCTTTAATGAACCTATGCAGAGCTGAAATCAATGGGGGATAATACCTTAGAACAAAATTAAATCATCATAAGTGATACTGTGGTGAGTGGGAATAGCACAGTGAGGGGTACCAGTACAGGGGGGACTTGCTAGCTAGAGGCATCATGATTAGAGGCAACACTGCAGCTAGCAACAGCAGGTAGGAGTAGCAGCATGGTGAGAGGGGGTGGTTCATCAACGGGTTTATGATTAGGGGTTGTGGCAGCTAGAAATTGTGCTGAGAAAACATCAAGGTCCCTCTACATGCACAGGCACCATTTTATGATAAAAGATGTATGAGAATCATCTGTGTGCATGCTAGGATGGTACTGAGTACTGAAAAAAAGCTGAGCCACATGTATTGGAAAGGTACAACATGTCGAAATGTCTTTCAATGTAGATAAACAGAAAGTGATACATACCAGGAAAAAAAACAAAGGGCAACCAGCTTACAAAATGATGATCTTTGAGCTGATGGTTTCCATTCTGGAGCAAACTTTTAGAATTATGACAGGTAGCTTAGCATGGAGTATTAGGAAAGCAAATTAAAAGCTAGCAGTTATTAGCTGAAGAACAGAGAACAAAGCAGAATGAGAAGTTCTCACACTCCTGTAGACATCTGCTTACAGCCACCAATGGGAGTCAGGATGCTGAGCTAGATGGGCCCTTGGTCTGACCCAGCATGGCTGTTTCTCTGTTTTCATATGCTCACAGCTGGGTGAGAAAATCGAATCAATGGTCTGATGCCTACTGTTCTGCAGGGCTGTACTTTCTTATCAGATAAACACTGGCTTGATTTATTGCTTCTTTGTTTTCCCCAAGCTGATGCTGTGTCACTTTTCCTTTTAATATCTTTGGTTTTATCCATATATATATGGATTTGGCGAGAAAGGAACTGACTGTTCAGGGAATCACAGAGTTTTAGCTCCCCAGCTGACTGGTGTCCACCACAAACTGGCCTGATACTGCAACATCTGAAAGAAGTGCTACACAAGTTCTAGCATGCGTTAGGATTTCATAACTTTTCTTTCTAACAACTGAAATAGTGTTAGATAAGAAAGTTGTGAATGCGAATCCAATTCATTTATTGTGAAACCAAACAGAACTCGTGGTCTTTTTAACAGCTAACTTTCTTGAAACTCTGAATATGCCTTTACTGAGAAATACATTTTAATAACGCAGGAGCACAGTGTCTAGACAGGAGACTTTCTAATTTTCTTCTGCATAAATAAATACAGTATTCATAAAAATCTAGATTGAGAGGAAATACATTATGGCCTAAAACATCCAACCTGATCTAGTTGAAGATGTCCCTGCTCATTGATGGGGGAAAGGGGTTGGACTAGATGACCTTTAAAGGTCCCTTCCAATCCAAACTATTCTATGCGTCTATGATTTAGAACAAATCTAGTTAGCTAGCTTACAAAATCTCAGCTAATAAATATGAACTGTTTCAATGAGAATCAATATTCACGATTGGCTTTGTCTGGTTCCTTGTATGCACTCCTTGACATCTCAGAAGGAGCAAATGCAGGGTAAGCAGAGGAATTAATAGCACCTTACTCTGTTTCTACCTGTTTTCATGAAACTTGCTGGAATTTACTATCTTTGATTCCTCTGCCACTTTGTTAAATTTGCTTAAATTTATGCAGTAGGTCTGTAAGTTACTAGGAAGAAAAGGGTGGATAGATTTCAGCAGAATTTTGTATAAGCTTCTTTCCTTGAGGAACCCAGGCTAAAAACCAGAGACATTTCCTTAGACTGCTTCATTCTGAAAGACCCACTGATGCATATTTTCCTTAAAAATATGACAGAGATGATAGGAAAATCATAAGTACTTCTGTTCATATTTTTTCATTTGCACTTGTTAGATGGTATTTGACTTCATAATAGTTCCTCAGAGAGCATGGTGGCATCAACTGTTAGTATAAGACACTGAGAAACCTGCCTTAATGAAAAGAGAAACATGACTCTCTGCAGCTGTCTAAATCATATCAATAAAAATGAGATTTCAGGGGTGAAACCCTTGAACTGCTGATGTAACTGGCAAAATTCCTGGAGATTTTTAACAGGGCCAGGATTTCACCATAGGAATGTTGGCTCTCTTTGGTTTACAAATAAATCACAAAGCATTCCCATTCATGCTTGTGTTGGCTGCTCCAAAGTATTTATGAACAGATTAGGATAGAAATTTTCTGTACTTGTTGCCTGCAAAGTGCCTGTGAGTTTTTTATTTCGGTAATTCACTGTCTTTTTTTTTTTTTTTTTTTTTATGGTGTGTAAGTGGCCATCTTTTCTTCACTGGATAGTAGTTTCTTCTTAACAGGAGGCAAATAATTGATGAACAGCAAATAATGCATTTCTGGCAGGAATCTGTACTAATTAAATAATTAATTGCCAGCAGAATTTAACAAGGGAAAAAATAGATTCCATGAAAATCAGCAATTTTAATTTGAGCTTTTTATTCACAAACCTCATTTATTCATAAAACTTATTTTCTTTACCTGATTACTTCTGAAAACAAGTATGCAATACTCTCCCTCTGCTGTATTTTATTACATCTGTTGGTCCATTGCTTTCCATTTTACTGCTCAAATCTTGTATTTTTCTCATCTTTATGGGCTCACACACATTTACTCTTATTGCTTTATGTACTTGTAATGTCTATGGACTCACATTATATATGATCTCAATTTATCATTATCATTTGCTGCTCTAAGTGTGATATATTATTGTAAATGTGGAAGATAAAGTCTCCACAGGAAAGCTATATCTTATCTGTAAATTGAACTTTTTTGTTGCTCATAAGGTTCAACTCATGCATTTTTGATAATTCTGTATTTAATAAATGTCTGAAGGCAACATTTTAATTTTACATGCCACTGGCATTTTCTGGCATCCAGGTAGTGAGACAGATGAAGAAAAATAAGATTTGATTTTCAAAGAATGGTAGATAAGTCAAAATAACATCTGACTGCAAATGATGTCTCTTCAGATAGTAATACACATTATCCCATGGCTGGATTCCCGCACTTAAGACACTGGCTTTACCAAGTCCCTGGGGAGACCCTCCAGCGGTCCAAGACAGCAGTTTTGCCTCTGGTATGACAGAGAGCACGAGTCAGATAACTGTCACCTCCTTCCCTGTGCTTCCGCTGACAGCGGCAGTGTGTTCCATACCCCAGGCCACTTTGCAGCCCTTTTCCAATCGCGTCTGAAGGAACTGCAACCTTGGAACAGTATAGGAGAGGGAGAGGGGACAACGATGAGGAGAGGGAGAGGGGACAACGATGAGAGTGGGTCCCATCACACCAGTCGGCAAAGCTGGGTGCCCACCCGCTGCCCAAGGCCACTTCCTTGCGTGCAGCTTCCAGACGGCAAGTTTCGCCTTCCAGCGTCTCCAGCCGCGGCCTGCCATGGGCAGCCCCTCACAGAAAGCCTGGAACAGCGGACATGGCTCTTCTGTGGAGAATATGAGGTAAAATATGCCCGCCGGAGAGAGGGGAAAAAAAAAAAGTGGCTTAATTAATTACAAAAAAAAAAGAAAACCAGTCGAAATGAATACAAATGTCAGCAAACATGACCTTAACTATTTTTGAAGCCAGCCAACTGCACAGCACCGTCTGTGTGGTGATAAAAAGAGTGGTGGTTTTGCGGTTGCAGCTCTGGGAGTTAGGATGCCTTCTTTAATGCCTCTGCTGATGGCAGTCGATGAGTTTAAGCACACTTTTAGTCAGTCCCTCTGTGAAGTTGTGACAGCGATGTTGCTACGAAGGTTACATTCAGTCTCCTCTGTGAGCTCCTGGGAGGGGAGCAGTGAAGTGGAGGCCCTGCCACGCTGGGCCGCGGCCTGAGGGGCAGGCTGGCCTGTAATGGCAGTGCTGTCCCGCTGCCGGCTGCCAGGCAGGTTGCCACAGGCAGGGCTCGGCTCTCGTGCTGCTGCCATGAGACCACTGAGACACCCAGGAGCAAGCCTGGCCCAGGTGGGATTTTGCAGAAAACCCTCAGCTCGGGAGCTCGGCTGCTTCCCTGGCATCATGTCCAGCAGCTCATCCTCTGCAGGTCAATGTTCCCTCTCCTGTCTGCCTTGCTTGGTTACTTGGTGTGTAACTCAGGCTTTCTCTTTATTTGAACATTATGTGCAAACGGGTCAGTGTTTGTACAATGGCCTCAAAGAGCTGGCTGCCCTATCTTTAGTCACTCTTTTCCACCATGCCCATGTTGGTACCGTATGTGTGGTGAGGCACAGGGGTGCTTTTACTTGGGGACGGTGGAGCCCGTCCCCACCAAAGGTAAAACCCCTCTCAAGCATGTTTGCCCCTTAAGCCCAGCTCGGACACAGGCCCCCTGGGACCAGGCCCACCACCACAAGGTCTGTGAAGAGAAACCCCACAATTCTTTCTCCATAGTGGGTACTGGAGGAGAGGGTCACCTCCACCCAAATACCAGGAGTGCTGCTGCTGGTCAGGATGCCATCACGACTCTGCATCACTTCTGTTCAAAATGCCGCCAATGAATGCTGAGTCCCCGTTGTCTCTGGCTTCTTGGAGTCTGTCAGTCAGCTGGTTCTGCGTCCATTAAACGCATGCCTTACTGATATCAAATTGTGCGAGTATTTTACTCTGTCATGTAGTGCTAAGCCTTGCAAGCGTTTATTACATCTGCACTGTTACTTTTACCAGCTAAGCCTGTCATCTCATCAAAGAGTTTTCAACAAGACCTGTTTCCAGGAAACTACAGCAGTTATGCATCTAGGCACTTCTGAAAACATGCCAGGTATCTATCTGAATCTTTGTGCACCACATATCTATAAAATCTGGCTTTCAGTCTCCTATTATAGTAGAGTTTCAGATCTATGAGGAGTATTTTTATCTTTTTATTGCTGATCATGAAGACCTCTAAGAATTGAGTACTTGAAAAAAACATGAAACTATGATTTAAGTGCATCAGCATCATCTAATCACTATTTTATTTACAGATAACCTGCTGGAAGACATTGTATGTTAGACATATATTGCATTCTGTTTATACAATATAAAAGACTGCTGAGGTAACTAATTAAAAAAAAAATAAAATAACCCCAGTCTTCCATCATCTTTAGCAAGTGGTTTGGAACTGTCTAAAATGGCTTGCTATGTGGGCTGACTGAACAAATCAGAAGGAAGCATTAATTCTAAAACACCTGTTAAAAAAACCCAACTAAGTCAAGCGTATAGCACCTGGAGTTTATGAGTCTATGATGTAGTCAGACTGGATTAAACCATCATCTTCAAGCTATTTGACCACAAGAATAACTTGAACTTGCTATTTAATTATAGGTTAGTAACTCTTTAAGTCACGCTTAACTTCTTATCAATTCTGAAATTTTTCATTAATTCCCATTCAGTGACCGATGTGTTACAATTCAGTATGTTTGCAAAATGTATTTTTCAGTCTTGCTAGACCAGACCAAAAAAACTGCTGGCATCTTAAGCTCAGAACTGCAAACTTGAAACCCATTTTTCAGTCTTGGTCTTCATGGTCTCTAAAAGCTTCAGACTCCTCACCTTTTAAAGCCTTTCAGGAGCAGTAGTGCAGCTGCAAAAGTGTCTGGTGGGTTCAGCAGTGTGGTAGGAAAACCATTTGAGACCCAGAAAACACATATGTGAGGTTCCACTTAAGAACATGAGAAACTTACTACACATTCACAAGGCAGTGTTCAAAGACAACGGCACTTTTAACTAGACTCCTTTCTTCTAAAATGAAGCACTCCTAACCCATAGACTTCTGTGTAATATCTTTGTATAAACAGAACTGGAGGATGTAAGAGGCATTTTCCCCCACAGCCTGAAGTGGTTCAAACTCAGATTTCTCAGTTTCTGGGACATTTCTGTAGAGAAAAATGAGCAAGATTGTACAGCTTGATGGTTAGGACACTCACTGAATGCTGGGTCTCATCCTTCCTGCCATCATCCCTTAGGAAGCTTATATTAAACAGTCATTGCATAAAATGTAGAAATGTATCTTGAACAGGATAGGGACCAACAGCAACCTCACTTCCCCTCTGGCTGTGTCTGAAAAGAGATGAGTGAGCACTGTAAAAGAAAGGATCTCTTTGCCTCATCTGGCAGGCCTGCATGTGCATTTCCTATCAGGGAACAAAGTACCTAAATGTTAAAACTGTTCTGTATGAACAGAAAAACCACTCTCCTGTGCATTGCATGGATGTACACACCTGGTTTTCTGTTAAGCAAATAGTGCACTTTGTAATAGTATTTTCCTGAGAATCAGTTCTCTTTCAGTCCCTAGCTCTTAAAAAAGGATGAAAAATCTTTCTTGTTATTGAAGCCTATTCTAGTAAAAAGAATTCTTACCAGGCTTTATAAGTAACAGGTTCCCCATTGTAGCACTAAATGTGCTTATTTTGTGTGTGGCTTTGCCCTGCAACAAATACCCATCTCCCCTGTAACAGCTCACAGTCCTTGCCAGGCGTATTTATACACTTTATATCCAAATACCTCCTGGGGATTTCATCATGCAGGACTTACAATATTTTCAACATAAATTTAGCATAACCTAGAGCTCTAGCTTTTTCTATTGAGATGCTGCACCAGCTGATTTGGAAGAATGTGATTGATAAGAGGGGTTTACAGCTACTAAAACAAAGTGGTTGTAAATCTGATTTTTCATTGCTGCTTTCCGGTTCTGTTGCCCAAGATCTCCTTTGGACAAGTCACATTTTTACTAAATAAAGTCTCTTCATTAAATGTTTTTACAGAGATTCTAGGTGTATTTAAACCATATGGGTACTGTAGATGAAAGATACCAGGTTTGCAGTCAATTAGTTTTAATGCCTGCAAGTACAACTACTTTTTAATTTCCTTTATACATTTCAGACTCTGCAAATTCCCATAGGGAGGACAAATCTACTTTAATCAATAGATACAAAACAGCAGAAAAAATCATTACCACCTGCTGCTATTCCATCAGTTTCATCTCCTTCCTTAGGAGACTTGAGTGTCCAGCCGTGTAGATTTTCACCTTTAAGTTCAGTCCATATCTAAAGATTTCTAAATAGTTCTGAGAAAGCTTTCATTTTAGTTTTCACCCTTTTCTTGTTTGCCTGTTTGTGCTCAAAAATAATAGCTCAAAACACCCCTTCTGCCTGACAAAGCATTTGTAAACTATATCTTTCTCATTATGCACTGGGTTTCGACTCTCTTCTTCCTTTAGTTTGCTGCAGGCAGCCTGTCTTCTTCAGGAAGCTTTCCCTAGAAATCACTTTTTCTAGCTTGCTTTATGTTGGTGATTTCCATCCTTTGGCAACTCATTGCCTATGTCAGTAGTAACTATATTGCAGGAGAAATGACTAAATATCTACATAAGATGTGGAAAGGAAGCATCTGATATAGCAATGTAGTACTTGACAAGAGTAGTTTTTCTTTTTTCAGTTATTATCTCCTTTTTCCACAGTGTCCATCATCATTTGTTTATCATTTATTGGCTAATTTAGGGCTTAATTGTGCTTGAACGGAGATTTTGGACAGAGAAGAGCTGTGAGTGTTAACATGATTCAGGGAAAATCAATATATCCCACATTTCTGTGGTGTCTGCTCTCAAAATTTCCTTTTTTAGGAAACATACTGACCTGGCTGTGATGTTCTCCTCTAATTCTCCTGGAAGAAGTGGCAGTGGCCATTGCTTAAACCATTCCCACCCCATTAGTCTTCATTTGAACGAGTGGGGGATGCATGTTGATAGTTATAATCACTTCTGTGGCACAAGGGAGGCAGAGTTGTAAAAAGTAAGCACTTCTGTAATGCTGATAGAGAGAGGAGAAAAGAATTTCACCATCTCTCTCCTCTGGTCAAGCTCTTTTAAGCCCACAAAAGAAAATTACTGCTATCTGTCACTGAAATTTTGAATGGACTCTGAAATTACAGGTGAGGAACAGTTAATGTGTCTGAAGATTGATGGAATAAGGGTGCTTTTGAACCTACACCACATAATGTATATTGTTATCTTTGTTTAGGTACATGTATTTAATATCTGAATACTAACATGATGACAATAGGTAATATATGCTACATAGCCTGTGTAAAATAGATGCAAGTCCTCCTTTTTTTTCTCCTTTAATAGAATTATCTGCAAAAGAAATTAGCAATTTCATAACCTTTTCACCTCTTTGGTGTATGCATAGGAAAAAATGATAGAAAGGGAAAAGTTATTGTGATGAAAACACAAAGAGATAATTTCTTCTAAAGAAAGGTATTTGGTATGTACAGTATATACCATCTGATGGTGTTCTAATTTTGTTGAAATATGTTTAAACTAAAAATAAAAAAACCCTTACATATACCTCATTAACAGTGGAACAAATGGTTTTGCTACACGTGCATGGGTTACCATTTAATGATTGGCGTTTTTGTACAACTGGAGGGCAATAGCTCTCATTAGCTTTAGAGAGCAGAGCAACCCATTTTAAATATAATAAGCATCTCTTCCAGAGAGAAATTCTTGGTCCCGGAATAAAAATGAATATTAGGATATTAGCGTACCGGCAAGCTAAGTATCTAAAAGAAAAATCCATCCAGCTCAAAATAGCAAGCAAGACTTCTCTAAATTAGCAGGAAACAAAAAAATTGTCTAGTTTGGGTGGAATAGATGTTGAAAAAGCTGAATGAATTCTATGGCTGAATGAAATGTATTTTGATTTACATTTAAGATTCTGTTGCATCTTTACTGAGTGCCTTCACATCATTTCTTCTCAAGAATCAGAAAGACAACATACAGAATCTCTTTTTTGTTAAGACATACTGTTTGGAAATAAATTAGAAAGGCCTGAAAGGAAGAATATATCTGTATGCTATGTGCAACCATTAATCGTGAGAGGAGGAAGATGAATGAACCAAAACAAAGATATATTTTTTGAAGATGTTATATCAGTAGTGTGCAAAAGGGGCAATTAGTAGTATTTTCCTAAGAGCAATTTAGATTAAATTGCTGCTGTATGCTATTTTTGTTGCATGCCTGAGCTGTCTCTAAAGCAGTTTCAAGACAGCATATATTCTGTTAGCCTGCATTTTTGAAACCAAGGTAGAAAAAGGAAAAAGACTGTAGCCTGTTGCAGGCATAACACTCTAAACATTCATGTGCTATTAATAGATTAAGTGGGCAGGAATTTCCTACCCACTGCAGTTTTTCTCTGTTTAATTATTTCCAGTGGTTGTTAATTTGTATTTTATGACATTCCATAATATATGCTCCCAGTAACAGGAAAATAGGATTTATTTTTCTTTTTAGACAGAATTAGTATTGGTTTATGTGGTAAAAATCTCAGCAAAATTTCCCCCTTGTCTCTGTGCTCTAGGTGTCTTATCACATTCAATACCATTTTGTTGAGCATTATCTTCATTAGTTTAAGCTCCGGCTTCTCTTTTGCTACAATGAAAGCTCTGTGCTCAGACTGCGTGAGGTCCTTAAAGATAGCTCATGCCTTTGGTTTTCCTTGTGCCTATTTGCAGCTGGAGCTAGTCGATTTGAATAACTATGACACCAGATTCAGAATATTATACTGCAGATACTAGGATTAAAGTCGGATCTTCTGCATGGACAGGAGATGGTAATGGTCTTCTCCTATACTAAATTCACTTCCACTGGTCCGTCTTACTGCTTTATGTTACATCAGCAGTGCTGCTTATACGCATGAACACTTTCTGTTTACAAAGGTTGGAGACTTTGCATTTGATAGTCTTGTGTACCTCTCCATTCTGATTCACAGAAGGATTTAGCAAGTTATTGGTAGAATCCCAATTACCTGGTTTCTTTCTTCCTTTTTAGAAAGATGTGGCTGGCATGGTGACTACCCATCAAAACCTGTCTCATGTTCAAATCCCTTCTGTGCTATGAATTCGTAAAGCTACCATACTGTCAGTACTGCTCAAATGTAGCCTGGCTGTCTTCTTATCAAGGTCATTGAATGTGTAAGAAATGACCAGTGTTTGAGACTGAGCATAGTACGAGGCTCAATTGTTCTCAGTACATCATCAGTATTTCCTTGACTGGAACAGGTTAGGCTAAATTCAAATTATTAGAACCTCTGTGTTGCAAAAGTAGTGGCTTCAGGCTAGACGCACAAAAACTATAGGCACTTAAATGGGATATAAAAGTATACCTGGAAATCTACCAAACCTTGAGTGCTTTCAGTTTTCAAAACAAAGACCACAGACACCTACCTTTAAGATGTTTCAGGCTGTGACTTGGGAAGCACAAAAGCACACAAGATGTGTTTTCTACAGGTTACTACTGGCACCACTGCCCACACTAGCTCATTAAGAGTTTGGACATGTCTAACCCTGTGAATTGCATTTGTGATGCTGGGTGCCCTGTGCAGATCTACAGATCTGCTACTTGGACTGGATGTTCAAGTTTCTTTATGAGTTCAATCATTGATTTCCTTTATGCCTTAAGGAAACATTTTGATTCTTTTGAAACAGTTTTAAGTAGTGGAGGAGGGAAAGCACAGGTTTGTTTCCCTTTCTTGATAAACTTCACGATGCAAGTAATAGTGGAGGAATTAGACAATGTTAGTGATAAATAATGGTCTAACTTTGGTATCTGAGAGCTCTGCAGTAAAGAAAACCTGCCCATATGCACTGGGGGTGGAGAGAGAAGGTTTTATAACAGATTTAAAATTAGAAAACAAAATGGCCTGATTAACAGCAGTAGGAAGAGTTCTGCAGAGGATGAGGGGAGAAATTAACGGATGACATTCAAAGGCAGCTGTGAAGTATGAGAAGCTGCAGCACGCGGAGGTAGTCAAATCTAGCAGTACAGAGAGTTCTGAATGATCTGTAATGCTGGAATAAATCAGACAGTCTGGGTGGGGGGGATATTTCAAGTGATGGATCATCTCTAAAAGGTGGATCACCTCTGCTTAGACAGATGGTAAACCAGTAGATTCCATCCTGAGATAGAGCAATATTGTGTTAGAAGCAGGTGTTATGTAGGGGATGTGTACAAAGATATTTCAAGCAAACTGACAACGATTTTAGCATGCTCTGGGCTTTTTTGGAAACAAAGTGAGGCCTCCCTCAATTTCACCCTTTGGAAAGCAAATGTAATTCAGCTATTGCTATCTCCATCTGAGAATGTATCTCTCCGAATCCTCCACTTATCTTGAAATAAGGGAAGGGTAAGAGACCCTTGACAAATGTGCTTTCTAGTGCCTAGATCCTGGGCACATGGTGCAGGAAGTCTGGAGAGGCTGTGTTGCAGAGCTGCATTAAAGAAACTCTTGATGCCTTAAGTCAGGATCATTATGGAGGCTTTCCCCCGGACAACTTTCCTTGTAAATGATCCACTACAGCACTAATGTGGACTGCAGTCTTTCCTCTCTGTTGCCCTGGACCTACCTTCATCATCAACAGCACAAAGAGGAAAGATAGCATGTGATAGCAAGATAGCATTCTGTGACAGCATGCCCATCTCCAAGAAAGGTTGTGAGAGGAAAGTTGCAGGTGATAATGAGCCAGAACAGAATGTATACAGACACACTACAAAGGCCTCTCCATTTCTAAATAGATGATGGCCTCAGTGGATAGACCTCCTACTGATAAATTCTGTCTCTATAGCAGAACTATAGGAAGAATAGTATTTTTCTGTGGTAGACCACAGTCTGGCTTCTAGTGAACTGTTCTGATGTATGTGGTTGAACAGAGACTGCCTCTCTGAAGAGGAATTCTTTCTGCCAATGACAGGGAAAATCCTACCCTTTTTTTCATTATAGGTATGACTGAGTAAAACAAGAAACTAGATCACTAATTAGAGAATACTGAAGACTACTATGAAATTATATCTGCTCTTGATTTCCTCTAAAGCAACCATATCTAACACCTAGATATGGACCCATTCTAATCAGTTTGCTTGGTCATGAGCATATTCCTCCTTGATAAGCAGTATGATTACTTTTTGGTTCATAAAGAATTAGCCATTTCAATTATTCTGGCTATGAAATTAAAATTATATTATTCAGCCATTTCTTCCTCACCTTAGAATGTCCCATTCCTTTCCTTCCCCTCTTTCCTCTCTGGTAACATCTAAATTTCATATATGAATGCTGATACAACTTGATTAAGAATTTAGCAGCTCTTTTTGCCCCCAAGTTAACTGAAGAAACAATTCAGTTGGTGCTGATTCATGAAGGGAGGTGGACTGAATTTCCACTAAGACTGGTAAATAACTGATCTCAAGGCTGGATGAAAGCACTGATAGATTTTATACAGTTTATGTAGTTTTGCTTTTTTTCTGTTAAAGCAGAAAAAAACTTCATGTCTCTCTATGCTAAAACAAAATATGAGAGAGACATGAAGTTTTTGTGGGGAATAAAGACAAAAAGTAGGTACTTCCCAGTGCATTTTTTCATGTAAGGTGCTCTTAATTGCTGTTCATTAACTCCGTCCTTCATTCAAATGCATTTAGAAAGTTTGCCTTTTCTGTGACGCATTTACACCACTTTTGCATGTCTATTTCAGGATTTGCACTACTGTTTTATGAAGAATCAACAGAATACTAGTTCTTACCTTTGAGTATCCCAATATTTTCCATTTATATTGTGACTGTATTTTTTCATTTGAACATTTTTTTCAGCAGATACCGTCAAATTTTAACTCATAATCAGAGATTCATTTGTATATATTAAGTCATTGTTGAGCCTATCTAACCTTATGATTTAATTTATTACTTGATAATCAGAGCAATTCTTATGTGGCTTAACATATTCAGTTGAGATAGGCTACTTTATTCTTCAGTAATGTAAAAGGTTTTATTATTGAAACGAAGTCCTGGTTTAATGCCAGTAACTTGTATAAGAATGCTCACATTTTCAGGTTGAACATATATATTAGTAATTTCCTTCATTTTTAGATGTTGAACATTTTATACAATGACCATAATTACTTTGTGTATTAATATTGTTCCATAACTTGGGCAAAGATGCTTTTTGCTGTGCACATTTAACTTTGGCTTGTCAACTGCCACCTCAGTTTTTATATTTTGATTTTGTAATTTGTTCAGATACATTCTTTCTGCATTAATATGCTGCTGTCAGCAAATCATGGTTTTGAGCATTTTGCAGGTTATTTTGAAGACTTTTTTATTACCAGTAACAGGAAACAACTCATAGTTACTTTTTAGAAGCAGGCTGTTAAAGAGTCATTTTAAAAAGGATGACTTTTTAAAATGTCACTCTTTGTATTTTTTAGAAGAATTCTTTTTATTACTACAGTTTCTTTTAAAGTTTGTAGTTTTCCATGTTAAAAGGGTACAGAGGAGTTTGGCAGCAAAACATGTCACGTCATATGCCACGTTCGACTCAACTGATTTTTTTGACTAGTTTAACTGGTTGTTTTTAGACCTTCTGGCTCAGGTTTTCTCAAGTTTCTCTGGTATGCAGTCCTTTGTTCCTGAGTTTTAATGCTTGAACCAATTAGATCTGAAGAAAGGTTTCTCAAAACATTAGGGATGGGACTGTGAGTGCAAACCAGCACCGTAGCTCACTGGAAGAGAACTGCAGCTGTTGTCACATTGTCACACATGTGAATGTCAATGCACTTCAAATAAAAGATATTTGTTTTGCTTAGTACTAAATAATTTTGTCACTAAAAACTTAAAATCACCTAAGGAAATAAGCTGGTATGATCTATTATCTACATATACTTAGAACTCAGGGAAAACTGAAGGACATATATGTAACATCATAATGTGTTTACGTATAGGGAGTATGTAGCACATACATATATAATTTGTTTAGCCATTGTGATGAAGACAAGAAGGTGTTTGGAGGAAGCTTTATTACATAATATGCATCTTTAAAATTTGATAATGGTTTCTCCACAGAATATTAATCAATATTGTAGACATCAGTATTCCAGTACTCCAAAGTAGTAATGATCTCCACGCATCGATTCGCTAAACAACAATTTCTCGTATTTGCTGTAAATGCTGTTTTTAGGTGATTGCGTTTAGCACAGCTGTAAGCCGCATGATCATAACATAGTGATTCTGTCGTTTCTTAGGAGGTAAATCCATATCTCCGTCATGGGTGATGTGGAAGTTTTTGGGTTTTTTTGGGTTTTTTTGTTTTTTTTTTTTCTGGAAGCGATCTTCCCTGTGTTTGGTGACAGCTGTGCTATTGCCCACCTGCGGTACTTTCTCAAAAGTCACCCGTATTTCCTCACTTGCCATCAGCTCAAGCAAAGCTGAACTTACTATCTACTTTTTCCTTCCTACCTCGTTTATTTCCTATTTCATGAAACTGCACAGGAAATATTTTACCGTCTTCGGGTGGCATTTCTGCAGCTTATACAGTTATTATTCAAGTAAAGTCCTTAATCGAGGGTGACAGCAACGTCAAGTATAAATAGAGGGCTGCTGGGGAGACAAGCCTTTTGTCGTTGTAAGCAAGTTCGAGCAAAATCCCTCCGTCTTTGGAATAAGGTATGAATTTGGATCACCATCCGACGTTCATCCCTGAATGCGAAAGTCGGTGCTTAAAAGAGGAGGCGAACTCGGAGTAGGGAGGCGAACTCGGAGCGGGAAAGCGTTCTTGGCCCCGCGGAGCCTGCGCCCCGGCTGCCGGGGCCCTCCGGAGCTGGCGAGCGGCGCCGGCTCCTGCCCGCCTTGGGCAGTAGATGGTGCTAGATGAGAAGTGAAGGTGCTGCTCGGAAGGCTTCCCCGGTCAGAAGCTGCAGCTCAAAATCAGGCTAAAGTACTCGGCGGCTTCGGTGTTCCTTTCTTTACCTCTTGAGATCTTTGGGGTGGGAATACTGAAAACTGAGTTGGGTGACTTCAGGGTGGTGATGGGTGAGAGATGAAACGTCAGTTGTTTTCCAGACTGTTTCGGTAGCATTAGAAGGTTGCAGCCTATCACCAAGGCAAGGCCATCTTTTGCAGTGGGAGAGAAAGGAAGATGCAGGCATTGCACAAAACAGTACTGCTTCAGAGCAGATTTGTTTTAAAGACCACTGTCAGCTTTCATGCCACTGTTTTTATTGCTGAGCGTGACCGAAAGCCTTATATTTTCAGAAACCTGTGTGATTAATTTAAAGAATATGCGAAGGTAACACCTCGCAGTCGACTGAGAAGAAAAGCTACATACATGAAGTTTGGATTGTAATTAGCCCACTGTAGTGGAACATAATGAAATTTCTTTCTGCCTAAAAACTTGTTGATTAAATAATGTAGTATAAATTTATACAACTGAATGTATATTAATATTATTCACATTATTTAAGGGTTCGAAGTAGAATTGCAAGAATTCCTTCAAAACTAGTGATCCCAGTTATTGTTCAGTGGCACAACGCCAGAAAATAAAGAAAATCATCTATATTAGTTTTATTACTGGGTTGCTTTTTAGTTTTGTTTCCCTCCTCTCTCTTCATCCTCTCCAAAGAAGCACTTACTTAGTACGATGTCAGGGATATTTGCACATCCTCGGCAGTAAAATTAGGGATGAAATGTGCAAAGCAATAGCTTAGTTAGTGGAGGAGCTTTCCTTACATGATTTTACTTATGAACACATTCGTCACCTGTAAAATCAATCTTTTTACAGGCAGTGAAGGATACAATGAGAAGCTTCTTTTTCATGAAGTTAATTATTTCCCCAAGCTTTGTAGCTTTCTGTTACTACCACACACAAAGCAATTATTCTGAATTGACAGTGTTTAGTGAAAACAGGGATACTGCTAATCTACTGTAGTAGCTGCTTTTGAAAATACAAGACATATGAAAATTAGAGAAATCCTGCATGTGTTTTCCTTGAAGTAGGGTGTGTCTACCGGCAGAAGTAAACTCATAATATTGAACATAGGCATAATATGTTCCAAACCCTAAGGCTGGGAAATGATACATGTTAGAATTCTGAAACGCAGCACTTTCTGCATCTTGTTTAATATAATAGCTGTTATCTTGTACTAAAACGTGACTTGGCATTGGCAAAACCAGGTGCCCTCTGACTCTGTGAGAATAAGGTCAGGAAGAGCTGTCGTTCTACACAGGCACCAGTTCTATACTGCCTAATATTTGTACATACTGTTTGAATGCATAGTTCTATGCAACCTACGTTTCAGACCCACATCTGAAAAAGGTTTTATAAGTTCTTGGCAGTGGAAAAGATGTGCTTCTAAAATTCAGTAAGACAGTTTTGAAGTAGGATGTGCAAGAGGTGGCACTGAGTTGAGATTCCTCTTTGTTAATGTGAAAAATGATAATGGGCAGAAAGAATCCTCAGGCTGAGATTTATACTCTTCTTTTGGCAATATTCTTGACCTTTTTCCCGTGAGAAGAGCCTAAGAAGCTTCATAGTCTATCCTGCTTTTGGGGTAGACTCATTCGAGTTTTCTGCTTGCTTCTTTAGCAATGTCTTGCAATATCCTGCTTGTTTACTTGGGAGAGGCACTGGGACGTGCTTTTTTTTTTTTATTTTATTTATGCTTAAATAAGTATTTTTTAAATGTATCAGAATTTGTGAGAAAAAATTCAAACACATCTATGAAATTTTTTTTCCAAACATTTTCTGAAAGTCTTCTTTTTTCTCTGATAAAACATTAAAGTGACAAGTACACTTGCACAGACCTTCTCAAAATAAAATATTTCTTAAATCATTTCATCAGTCATTCTTAAGAAAAGGAAGCCCTGCTTATAAGGGGGAGAGGGAAGAAGGAATGGAAGTCATAGCTATAAAATTGATATTCATTAACATGCTGACTTGTTATGACTCCAGTTTGCATTATATGATATTTTTGTGGGCAAGATACTATGCTATTAGTGCTGCATAATGCCAAGTGTAATAGCATTACCTGACGGAAAGATCCCTTACCGAACTGGGCTTTAAAAATGGCTATATTACACGTAAAGAATTGTAGGGGAGAGAGGTAGATGAGGAAAAGAGATTATGACATTTGCTTTACCTCCTGAGATAAACTGATTAGATGACTCCTAATATGCTGTCTGAATAACAAGAAGCCTAAACTTGGCTACAGTGTGGGTAAATAAAAATAATTTAGTTAAAAGGATAGAGGCTGTGATTTTTACGTGTAGAAAAAAAATAAAAGTTGAAAATGAGTTTTGCCCAGATTTTGCATTAGACTCAATAGTTGCAGACAAGACTGTTGCCTTGGAGGTGTAAAACTAGAATATGAGCAGACTTAAAAGTACATTTGATCATTTCTTATGCAATGCTTTAATTCCTTGGAATTGGAATCCAAGGAATATTAATCATGTCATTTCTCTGATCTACTGTAAAGATAAATTGTTAAACTGAACTTTTTGTGAGTAGATTGAAGGTTTATGCCAGGAAGGATTTTCAATGTTGGATGATTTAGCTGGTTGATGTGTTTTAATTTTAATAGAGGCTCATCTTCAGTGACTGGACTGTGTGTGACAAATTCTGCAGGAAATTCTTGTAGAAAAGTTCAGATCAAATACCCTGTTTAATAAAACAATAGGAAGAAACAACTGCAGCTAAGAAGTGTCTTATCCATTAGCAGCTCTGGGTGGAACAGCAATCATAACTTTGAATGGTGATTTTTAGCTAGGAAAAACTCTAGTAAAGTTGTTTCTTTAATATGGAGCACTCCTTAAAGCTACCCCTGTTCTCTGTCTCTTTTGAGTGTACTGATCACGCTGAGTAAGCTTTCATTCCTTATTGGTTTTCTAACATCTGAATATCTTTAAAAGTGACCGTTGCAGAATTTACAATATTCACTCAGTAGGCTTGCCCTGAAGACCAGCCACTCTTTCATTTCTCCTTGTAAGTGTTACATGAAAAATAGAGGTCAGCTAGTGTTGATGAGCTCTGTTTGTCTTTATGCTGCCCTGAACACTTTCAAACAAATGCAAAACAGTAGTGCTTTCTGTCCTTATTTTCTTGCACTAGTCTACAGTTTCAAGTTCTGAGACACATAGTGGAGAAACTGTGACATACTTTACTTTATGAAGTCCACAAAACCAGGATTTTCTTCATGTTCTTATTGAATATTGTTACTAAGAGGCAGCCTGCCAAACTGATTTGAAAATCATGCGCAGTTTTCTGCAAGGAAAAGTTTTCCTGCTTTGTTTCAAACAGAAATACTTGCTATAGTAAGGTGATCTGTTAAACTGCGGAATTCAGGAATACTTTCTGGGCTTGAATCCAAATGCATACCTTTGTTATTTGGGGTTGAGATGAAAAGCAGGATCATCTTATATACCCACCCTGTAACAGTATATTTTGACCAAATCCTTTCGCTGAACAACTCTGAAACCAGGCCTAAGGTTGTAAATACAGCACTTACTTACATTCAATTATTTTGATATAGCCTGAGATGATTTATATCTTGGAGCAAGCAAACACTACCAGGTGCTACATCTGCATGAAGTACCCTGATGAAAGATGATGTTGTACCTCTTGAACACTGATGAATTCTCTGCATCATTCCTCTGAGCTAGTGCATTGTGCCTTTTGCTAGAGAGCAGCAACGGCTCCGAACTGTTTCAAGTATGTTCCACATCTAAAGTAAATTCTTCTCTATCCTGTCTGCCGTGCAGGTTCTGCTCTTGCTAATGCTGAAGATAAACAAGTAGCAAATTGTGAGTCTGTGGATGTTCTCTTAAGATTGACTTTTGCCATGGGTTTGCAGTAGAAGAAAGAAAAAAGCAACCGTCTTCTGATTCCTCTTCCCACATCTAATTCTAGAATTTGTCTTCATTCTCTCCTTTATCTTTTCAGTGTGGAAGTATATCTTTCACTCTGCTCTTTCTACAACACTGTTGGTTTTCATAATGAAATTGCCAGGCGAATCTGAACATGCTTGTAATCAGGTGCAATATTATTTTTATCCTCCTCTTGAAAGCTGATTCTGCATGAATTTTGCTTACATTCTTCCAGAAATCATCAGCTTCTAGAACATGTTGACCTATTTGTAAACCAATAAAACTCTAAATGAAAGATGCTTAATACATCATGAAATGACTCAGACCATCCTTTTACTTTTCTCAGTTGTGCATATAATTCTTGCCCTTTAAGCATACAACTTTTTATGTTGATCTTTCAGGTGACTATAGACTGGAAAGATTCACAGTTCAGAAAAACCAACCTGGTTTAATCTGTTATGTTAGCAGAATAAATATGGTTTAGGTTTAAAATCATGAAAGCCTCTCAAGAGGCTCCCTTCTTACAAACATACGTAGAAAAGAATATGGATCCTTTTATCATTAGTCTTACTAAATAAGATTTCAGATCCAGCAAATCTGTAAATGACAATCTAATGCAATAGCAATATTCTGAAGTATATTCTAAGTTTGAGGTACTTTTGTGCAATTCCACACTGGTTATGGCATATCCTGTTGGTAGACCAGTCTCTGGAATATATGAAAAATAATATTTAATTGCAGCAAACTCTTTGAATTTCTTTTTTTCCCTCTTTTGTTTTAAACTAAATACCCAAAAAGGAATAATGCAAAAACTACTCTTCAACCTTTAACATGTATGGAGACTGAACCCAAGATTTCAATGGTGGTAGAAAAGATGCCTAAATTCCAGTGGAAAGGCTGGACCCTCTGATTCAGACTTGTGATCTAATACAGGCATCTAAATGGAGGAAAAAAATGGCCATGTGTTTTTCTTTTCTGCAAACTGCTTAATATTGTGGATGAAAAGATAGTGAAGAGAGTCACGTATTTGATATTGATCCAATAGTGTTGTGTTACTCTGTGCAGTCAATGCGGGAACAGGAAACATGCCCCTTATTTGGAACCTGGAATTGTTAGTCACACTGAAATTATTACCCCAGTTAAAATAAGGCTAACACTTATAGTCAAAATGATTAAATTATTACCCAAAGAGCCTGATTAAAAATACAAAGTTTTTTTCTTTTCAAGGAAGGGAGCAGAAGGTTCATCAGTGCATGAGACACTATCTTCTTTCACTGGCTATTATAAACTGTAAGTGCTGCTTCTCAAAACTCAGTAACTTTACTGTTTTATCACTTACTGTATTGGGATATATAAAAATATCCCAAAGTACAAGTCTCATTATGTACTAACATTTTCCATCCCAGGGTCTTCATCAGGAGGACCATGATGTTGATAGTGGAGGTTTCTTCCTCTTTGTGGGTGGGTTCAGATTATTTTCATACTTTTACAAACATCCACGTACTTTTCTTGCTTCATTGGCCCAAAATGCTCATTATATATGTTGAATACTTGTTCTTTGTTGTTACTGCCCGAAATTTGTTTTGCTACTTCCCAGGGTGCATTTACTTCAGTAACCAAATTTAGTAAATTATTTGTTTAAAGTTACTGGTTCCTTGAGTCAATCTGTGCCTGTACCTTCAAGGTCTCTGCTGTCACCTTGTGCTTGTCCAATATATGACTTTATCATTCTAGGGCCACAGATCATTCTACACAGAATAACTACTACTGCTTATTATTAGCTGAAGAAATATATCACATTTGTAATGTTTGTAGTCATTATACCACATGATTACACTGAAGCTAAAAGCAAATTAGGCAGTAGCCACCTGATCATTGTGTAATTAGCTGTTAAAGCTGAAGCAAGCTATAACAGGAGAAACTGAGACAGTCTGAAGTGTCCTGAGACCTCCATTATTAAGTTAAATCAAATTTTTTTGCCTGTTATTAGTAATAGCAGTATGATATTTTGGGGGCTACAGTAGTCTGCCTGATACCTTGTTGTTACTTAATATATTTTACTTAATATATTTAAGGATAGTCAAATTCATTTAAAAATAAGTCATCATGCTACTTTATTGCAATATCATATTTCTTTTAAACATATGAATACATTTTAAAAATTTATAGTTCAGTCTTCATGTTTTACTCCAAGCTGAAACTCAGTGTAGTAGTTTCCAAATTAGGATGATTACTATTAATATTCTCTCATTATACATTTTGGTTCGTGGCTATTTGCCACTTCTAAGTAAAACAGGCACAAATTATGAACTTCTGGATTCAGAAGCAATAAGAACATTACATATAAAATGTAAGATGTTAGTATATAATGGGACTTGCACTTTCAGCTATTTTTATATATAGATATATATATTTTTAGTAAGTGATAAAACAGTAAAGTCACTGAGTTTTGAAAAGTGGCACTTAGAGTTTATAATAGCCAGTGAGAGAAGATAGTGTCTCATGCACTGATGAACCTTTTGCTCCCTTCCTTGGAAATCAAAAACTGTTCTTGAGTTATCAGAACACTGGCTTTATTTAGTAAAATAGTTCACATGTTACTTTGGTTAGGCAATAATGCTGTTTTAAGGTGAGAAAATTCCTTGAAAATTCGCTCCACAAGAACTATATTCTCAACTAGATTTTTATGAAATAATTACAAAAGATTAAATGTGCAAGCCATGATGATGTGAGCATGCACTTACATGAGTAGGTGTCTTCAGACAAATCAATAGATATGTTCTCCAGGGTGAGCTTCAGTAAGTCAGATGTTTGCAATATTTTAAATTTCATGCACATCACCTACAGCCACATATCCTGTATGACACCCACTTGACACCACCCCCCCATGTGCTAACACATGCAGAAGATGAACTGACACAGGCATGAAGGACTTCTCGCTGATTTTTGTGCTAGTAGGGACTACAGAGCTGTGCCCTATATGTAAAGGTAATGAAATGTGCAATTACACCATTTTTTTTCAAGTAAAGTGGTACCCACACGACAATTACATCAAATAAATTGCTAAAAATTACCACAAATGCAAAAGGAGATTGAATTATGGTTGCTATGGAAACTGTAACATGCAGCTTCCTGACTTGATGCGTGCAAAATTTCAGCCTTAATATCACACTGATACACATTTTTGCTTTTTTTTACACTTGAATAGGTGAAGATGGAGTTTGTGTGTAATAACATATTCATTCAAGTTATACTTCTCTTGTATGCCATCTAGTATTTTTTGTTAGTTGCAGTGTACATGTTGAGGTTTACAGATGCTTTACTATATAAATACTGAAGAGAAATATTAAATGTTCTGAGGTATGTTTCTTAAGAAGGAAGATGATTTACCTGAAAAGTGCATTTTATAGAAGGGTCAGTGGATTTCATGGACATATAGAAAAGTTCCTCATGTGGAAAACAAAGATCTTGGAATAAGCCCAATAAAGAGGGTGAAATACATTTGCACAAATGCTTATAAGCCTCACGTTAGGCTGATTATCAAGTGTCATCACTGGGATTTACATGCAGTCACCATAAAGCGACATACACTTCCCCAGGTAGATAGCTGTGGCACGTTAGCTATGAAAACCTGTGTCATAATAAAACTTCATTTGAGAACCAGTGATTTGAGAATCTGGTTATTTCCTGGTGCAGAAGAGCACAGGAGCATAGCCATAGCTAAGATTATACTTAAATGTTGAAGCAGGTAGGTCCAGCACCAGACACCATTTAGGCCTGCATGCAGTAAGCATGGGGTAATTTCCGCTTTGTCGGCTCTGGCATTGAGTTTCGTGCTATTATGACTAAGTTGTTAGTAGTACCTTACGCAGATAATTTAAAGCTTGTTCAAATCATCTATGTTACACTGCATTAACATGCCCTGAAGTGGAGACCTTATAGCAGCCTTCCAGTACTTAAAGGAGAGATGGGGAGGGACTCTACCAAGAAGTGGAGCAATAGAATGAGGGGTAAAGGTTTTAAACTAAAAGAGCATAGATTTAGATTAGATATTAGGAAGAAATTCTTTACTGTGAGGATGGTGAGACACTGGAACAGGTTGCCCAGGGAAGTTGTGGATGCCCCATCCCTGGAGGTGTTCAAGGCCAGGCCGGATGGGGCTTTGAGCAACGTGGTCCAGTGGGAGGTGTCCCTGCCCATGGCAGGGGGGTTACAACTAGATGATCTTTAAGGTCCCTTCCCACCTGAACTATTCTATGATTCTATGATTAATGCATTAGAAGATAATAAAATACTTAGGAACCATGACACAATATGAGATTCAATTGTTTTGCAGGATCTCTGGGGCTTGTGGCTTGACATTAGGAAAGCAGAACAGCTTTTGGTGGCAAAAAAAAATATTAAGTACATCTTGAGAGAATGATTGAAAATGTGGATGGAGTAGGGTGGGGAACCATAAAATTATATTTTTTATTGTGAGTGTATGTGCAAGCACAGTACTGGAGCTCCCAGGACAAAGGTTGATAAATGATTCAAGCCTGGACTAGGGTTGTTTGAACCAGCAATTCCCAGTAGTGCTGTTCTAGTAGTAATGTTTTTATAAGATATACTATAGACAGAGCGCAGGCATTTTTAATCACTCTGTATGACCTTGGTCTCAGCTATGTTACACAACAGTGCTCAAAAATGTGTCCAAGTATTGTCTATCAAACGGGTCTTAGTAGATCTGGCTTTACTGGACTTTCTTTCATTAGCAATCACATGTCCAAGTAAGTCTCAGTGTCAGTTGTCTCCGCAAGTAGCATCTGGCATGTAAGAGCTGCTTTAACACCTGTCAAAGTTACCAAAAGTGACTTCACCACGTTCTGAATATTCAGACTCTTACCAATAGGACGACACCAAAGCTGCATAAAGAAACCTCAGTTTTCACTTATACGAAATGTGAATGTGAAATATAATTTCATTAGGAAAAAGATTTTTTTTTTAATTTTAGAGCAAAACTTGAAAAATAACAGCCTTGTTTGAGAACAATGAAACAATATTACCACAGGATTTTTGGAAATTATCAGAGATCCTAGATTTGGCTGATTGTTGGGGGTATTTTGAAGTTACTTTTATTCACCTGTACTTTATCATACCATAGTTGTATTTATGTAATATTTCTCATTTCTTTATAGCTTTCAGTTTGCTGAAATGAGTTCAGGATAATTGTATCTTGGATTTTTTTTTTTTTTTTCAGGGTCCTTGGTTTAATGTATATGAAGTATATTTAAATTCTAGCAGTTAATCTTCTGTGCTACCAAAATTTCTCTTTCCTACTAGGTTACAAGTGTGTATTACAAAGTGTGACATTCAGAATGATGTAGGGGTTTCAAATTTTTTTTTACAATGTTAGCTGTATACTGTTGATTTCTATTTGTAAAGTTGTGTTGCTAATTATTTTTGAATGCTTGGGTCATTGTTATAGCAAAATAAAAGGATATTTACTCTGATAAGCCTTTTGGTAAGGGAAGAAAAAGGTGAGTTATAAAATTTCTTTAAATTTATTCCTGCATGTATTCAGATTTTTTTCTAGTTTGTATTTTCAGCAAACATTTGAAGCTCAAAAGTGTTTTTTTTAAAACACTGGCAGAGCTGGTACATGTATTTGTATGAAATACAAAATTCTAGAACTTTCATGACATTTAACCTAAATTACCATTTTGAATTTTTTGCAGTAGAGCTCTTTTAAACTATTTTTCAAGTGTCAGTTAACTGCAGTAATGGCATAGGTCATCATCTCATTCCTAGAACAGTGTAGAGTTTAAAGTAAACAGCAAATAAGATTTAGGCTATTAGTTGTTCAATTGTCTAATATTTTTAATAAGAAACATTTATAGTAGTAAGCTGAATATGTCTGCAAATGAGTGTCGAGGAGATTATTTGATCCTGATTTTCAGTGGCTGACTGCACTTATAGTCAGAAGGTGATGGTGTCACCTGCAATTCCAACTAGCTCTAATTTATCTGTCTTGGCTCCTGGTAGCAATGAAATTGCTGTGGTATAGGCTTAGTTGCCAAATAAATATATGTGATTACGCATACTTCCAAAGCTAAATCACATCATTTTTTTTGTCAAAACCAGTAAAGTCAGCAGCAACAAAGTTTTCTCTCAAATCCGTGAGGAATATGAGTAAAACTTGTAGGTAAGAAAAATCTTTCAAATATTTCCCTTTGCCCTGGAGTGAGAGGCGGGAAGGATGCGCTTAGTTTGATTGCAGCTGCTGAATACAAGTATCGTCTCTGTTCTGTCTGATGTAAAATTGTTGTAGGTTCCTTTCAAATGGAACTCAACTCTTTTCCCTTCCCTTCCCTTCCCTTCCCTTCCCTTCCCTTCCCTTCCCTTCCCTTCCCTTCCCTTCCCTTCCCTTCCCTTCCCTTCCCTTCCCTTCCCTTCCCTTCCCTTCCCTTCCCTTCCCTTCCCTTCCCTTCCCTTCCCTTCCCTTCCCTTCCCTTCCCTTCCCTTCCCTTCCCTTCCCTTCCCTTCCCTTCCCTTCCCTTCCCTTCCCTTCCCTTCCCTTCCCTTCTTTCATCTTAGCACTGAAACTCTTAACAACAGTAAAATGAAGGGATATTTATGGAGAACTAGCTTAACAGCAATGCTTAAAATTAGAGATTTGTTCATTTCTCTTTCCTAGTTTTAATAAGATAGACAAAAATATAAAGCACCATGTAGAATCTACACTATATCACAGAAATCTCATCAGGTAGTAATCCTAAATCACTGCAGCTCCATTGAGTTTTCAGCTCCTCTGAGTCTAAACTAGCTGTTTGCAGGCACCACCAGATTCTCAGCTATTGCTAGGAGTTGGAGACAAAGCATCTAGGCCTCCTGGAAGTTTTGCACTTTATTCAGCTCCTCCTTTCTCCTTATAAAAATACTTTCTCTCCTCCCTATGATCTGTGTTAGTTTTCCTGTCTATTTGCAGCAAGTTCTGTAAAGCACTTGTGCAGCTGTTCGCTTCCACTGACTGAGTCGTCTTCTCTTTTCAGCTGAAGATTAGGATTGTTTGTGTTATGGTTTTCAGAAATGCACAAGTAATTTATAGTTAAGTACTGTATAGTTACTATCTTAAAAGAATTATTTTAGTGTTGAGTGGCAAGGAGAAAGATGTTCTTACTCCTAATTACCACAACTCCCCTTCTCCACAAGCTAGATGAAGCATTTCTGCTTTTGTGCTAAATTGGTACAAGAGGAAGGACTAAAAAGCAATTGAGGAATTTTGTCATAGTTTGAATCACTGTAACACAAAGCCATCACAATGACTTTCTGATTGTCTTCTGTGTACTCTTGTGTATAGGTTATGCAAGGAGGAATTATAACTGACACGGCAGTATGCATTTCCTGCTGTGTAGTAGCTCTGCCTATTCTGCTAATACTCTCATGAGAAACAGTGCCTAGTTCTGGGGCCTCATTTATTCCCCACAGTTTGAGATATGTGTTCTTGAAAAAGGAAAGGTTGGAGAAACATCAGGTTCCTTTTTTAAACTGATTTCACAGAAGCTCAATTAAATGGTGGTTTGATCTTATGCAGCACAAACATTATTTGCCTGACAGAAGTAACAGTGGGACTTCAGGCTGAGTAGCACTTTCCTACAGAGGTTTGGACACATTTCCTAGGCATGTCTACTGTAAAAGATTTGAGCTTTCATTTGCATTCTTACAAAAGACATATACATGCATTTCACTCAGAACTGTAGCTGTAAATGCCTAAAGGTCACTGTTTAAGTGCTGAAATTGATACCCTGTTGGATATAGGATGAAACTCCTAACAGGCAGGTATAGGCTATATGCCACTTAAAGGGGCACAGATAGGTTTCATCCTCCTTTAAAATCCAGTGGTGGGTGTTCATTCCAAGTGCCTATTCAAGTCAAAGCATGATTTTTACTATTGCTATGCGGAATGCAGGTCTTCTGAAAATTAACCCTTCAATTCGTTGCTTAGAAAATGAAATAGTTGCTGTGTGTCAGAATATTGGAAAAACTCCTGTGAACTGCTGGTATGTACAGGACGTGCAGGCACACCTGCAAAGTTCAAAGAAAAGCAAAATGATTATGAGTTTCCTGTACATCTTTTTCAGCTTTTCTTAGATTCATAGTTCAGTTCGCATACAGCTCTTATGTTGATGTCATAAACTGAGCAGTTTGGTATGACATAATTCCAGCCTCTTTGAATTAGTGGTGGCAGTTAGATTACTATTATTGATAGTGCCTGCAGGCAGGGAACCATTAAGGTGTCATAAACTTAGCAACCTCCTATGACATAATACTAATCTTTTAAATTTAGTTGTTACAGTTAGGTTGCATCCCAAGGGTCCCTACTCTAGTGCCTGGTGTGTGTATGAGCAGAGGATGCAAGTTTTCTAAGAACTGCTGAACTTCATATTTCTTCTAACATTTGATTAACAGTTACAGCAGCACATACAGCAGAAATATTTTCCATTTGCTGTTTTTAAGTAGACAATGACAAGTAATATGAGAACATCTTTTCAAAAGCTTTCATAGTATAATTAAGAATGGATGAGTGATAAATGGATAAGCCAGGAATCAAACCAAACAGAAGAAAGTCAGGGTTTTGAAAAAAGTGTAGCTAAAACTTTTTCAACAATGATCAGCTTACAGATGATTGTGACTGTCTTCTTACAGCTACCTCCACATTTTGGCATTTAATGGCTACAAACTTAAGTAAGAGGCTAAATATAGGACAATTTTAATTTGCTTAATAATTCTACATTTAAGACTGGTGAATGTGAATGGAAGGGTTTTAAGATATGCATGCGCAGGGGTCAGAGTATAAGGAAGTTCAGCAAATTCTTGTTTACCGTTGATACTCTGCATGTCATGGGAGCAGTAAGTCAGGACTACTGGCAGATGCGTGAAAGTTTATTCACCAAAGTGTAGCGTATGAAGGCACGGACCCCAGTCAGAGGTGCAACCAGAATCGTTTATTATAACAAATACGCAGCTTATATAGCACTAAGTATTTTCTTTCCCAGACAACATGTCCTTGCAACCCCCAACTGCCAGACGGGCGGAATTCCCCTCAATCCGTAGGGTCGTTAGGCGCTGTTTGTGGGTCGTCCCCTGCCAGTGTTCCTGCTGCTTCTGTTCCTTTCTCTGGCCTTGCTTCTTCCACAATCCTGTTCACCCACATCTCCCCCTTTTTTGTTTAACATACAGAATAATGCTTGTGTTAATATATCAGATAATGATTACACGTATATTACATCTTAATGATTACATTGACCCTATACTATTAGAACTACTATAAACTATAAAACTACTATGAACAATACTGTTAAACTTACTGATTTCTATAACCCTTTCATATAATGTGATTAGCTTACTTCCCCGCAAATTCCATGCTACGGCTGGTTTCTACATCCACTTCCTTTTCTAACATCATGCTTTGCAAGGCAAGTACAGTGCTACAGCATTTGAGCATACATGACTTGATTTATGCTTTTATAACATGGCAAACACAACAATTATCAACAGAACTACCAGGCCAGTAACATCAAAATCAACGATACTTTTGTGAACAGAAAAGATTCATCACTCTGTCGTTTCTGATGGTTGTTCGCGATGCTTGGCTTCTAGATACGGTCGAACGTATCGTGTTGGGATCCACTTGGGACCATTTCCTGTGGAAACACAAGTGTATCCTCGCCCCCAGGTTATCAATGGCACAGGGCCTTCCCCTTGTCCAGTGGCCATATCACAAATATGGACCATTGGCCATGTTTTGAACATTGAGGAAGCTCCAAAGTGTTGACTTACTCATGTCATATCACTGTTGTCTCTGTTTAGAAAATTTAAAACAAAAGTGGCTTTCCATAGTCGTTCCTGTGGTGGATCTCCCAGACTCCCCCTTTTTTGTTTAATTAGCAATTGCTTTAGTGTTTGATGGGCACGCTCAACAATCGCCTGCCCTGTAGGGGAGTGTGGAATTCCAGTGATGTGGCGAATGCCCCATTCCTGTAAAAAAAGTTGTGTGGTTTTAGATACATACGCAGGGCCATTGTCTGTCTTGATGGTTTCTGGTATACCCATAGCAGCGATGGCTGCTAGCCAGTGTCGTCGGACATCTCGAGTCTTTTCTCCTGTAACTGCAGTGGCAAAGATATAATTAGAAAAAGTACCAACAGTGACATGTACATACTTTAGGTGGCCAAATTCTTTAAAATGTGTAACATCTCTTTGCCAAATTTGCAGTGGTGAGGTGCCACATGGGTTAACTCCTAATTGTGGCAACGGAGCTATAGATTGGCATTCAGGGCATGTCAAGATAATATTACGTGCTTGGTCAGTGGTTAGCTGAAATTGCTTTTGCGGTGCCTTCCTGTTTTGGTGGAAAAAACTATGTGAGAGCTGTGCTTGTTGAAATAACTGCGGTGTGGCAAGGGCGACCATGGCTTTATCAGCAGCACGGCTGCCCTCGGCTAGGGGTCATGGCAGAGAGGTGTGTGACCGTATACGTGTGATATAATAGGGTAATTTACGATATGAAACATAATGCCATAATTTTTTAAGTTGTGCGAATAACACTGGGTTGCTGACTTCCTTTAGGAGAGCGCCTTCTATACGCTGAACAATTCCTGTAACATACAAAGAATCAGTTATGATATTGAGATTTACATCAGAAAAAAGCTGAAAAGCACGCGCAACAGCTGCAAGCTCAACAACTTGGGGTGATCCATCGACACATTTTATATTTTGGTTCCAGAGACTGTCGGTGGATCGCCAAAGGACTACCGCCCTGTGTGTTTTCCCAGAACCGTCTGTGAATGCTGTGACTGCATTAGAAAGTGGGGTATGAGAAAGTAAGGTTCGATTCATCAGGGGTAATTCTTCTAAGGAATTTAACAAACAATGTTTAGGTAAATGGATCAAAATTTGACCATTGTAGTCTGCAAGTGCAGTCTGCACACTCAGAGATTCTGCTAACATCCAGTCCAAGTCTGTTTTGTTGGTGGGAATATAAATGAATTCTGGATCACTAGCTTTTAGAGTCTGAAGTCGGTGACGACCTTTCTGAATCAAGCTGGCAAACACTTCTAATCGTGAGGTTACAGTCTTTGTAAATGCATGAGGCAAAAACAGCCACTCTAATATCACAAGTGGGTCTTTTTTTGTTGAATCCCATTGGCTTAGAAAGGCATATGGCTGAAAGGTATTTTGAATGATGACTAAGTACACTGGAAGCGTTAAACAAAGATGGTGACTTTGACGCACCTGTAAAGCCTCCATTACTTGCTGTAGACATTGCAGTCCAGTAGGTGTCAGCTGCCTTTTAGAGTTTAGGTCAGGGTCACCCTTTAATAATTGAAACAGGGGGTGTAGACCTTGTGTAGCGATACCTAGAAAAGGTCTGAGCTAGTTGATGGTTCCTAACAATTTTTGCAGATGATTCAGAGTCTTTATTTGTAACGCCAGCTTCAGTGCTTGTGGCTGGATGGTGTGAGTTGTAATTTTCCATCCTAGATATTTCCAGGGTGGTTCACACTGGACCTTTTCTTCGACTATCTGCAAGCCTGCTCCTTGGACAGCAAGGCAGACTTGGCAGATGACTGTCTGCAGGTCTTTGTCTTTTTCAGCAGCTAAAAGTATGTCATCCATGTAATGATAAATTATAACATGCGGGTTTGCATTTCGGACAGGTTGCAAAGCATTTGCTACAGTTAGCTGGCAGATAGTTGGGCTATTTAGCATACCTTGTGGCAACACAGTCCAATGATACCATCGTGTGGGCTGTTGCTGATTGATAGATGGTACAGAGAATGCAAACCAGGGTGCATCCCCTGGGTGTTCCTTCCACGTGGCTCTTCAGGGCATGCTCTAGTGCCCGGGATTGTTGGTTTGTGGTGGGGTGTTGTGTGTGGGGTTTAGTTGATGGATGCTGCTTGCTTTTTTTTTTTTTTTTTTTTGGGGGGGTGTTGTTGTTTGTTTGGTTTTGTGTTGTGTTTTTTTGTTTGTTTGTGTGTTTTTGTGTTTTGTTTTGTGTTTTTTTTTTTTTTTTTTTTTTTTTTAATGTGGTTGGACTCGATGATCTCAAAGGTCCCTTCCAACCACTAAGATTCTGTGATTCTGTGATTCTGTAATGTGGCCAGCAGCCAGTTGTTCTTGTACTAAGTCATGCAAATGCAGCAGTTTGTCCTTTTTCAGGAGCCACTGATCTACCCAAACAGGGTTTTCTGATTTCCATGTCAATGAAAGGGCCTGCTGCTTGTCAATAGCCCCTATTAAAAATTTGTTTTCAGGAGGATTCGCCACTGGCTTAACAAGTCTCGGCCCCATAATGTACAGGGCACAGGGACAATCTTTTTTAAGATGCCCAGGCTTTCCGCAATTAAGCAGTCTGCCTTTTGAGCAGCCCCCACAGCGAGGTGTGTTGACAATGCATCAGTTAAGAGACTCCTTTTATGAGTTTCTGTGCCGATATCTTGGCACGCTTTTATTGTATCAGTGATAGAAAGATTAGCATTCTTAATTGTTCGCAATACTTTACGACAATCAGCATTAGCATTTTCGAACGCTAATTCTTTCATAAGAATATCACGAACTGCTCGGTTATCTACTTGTCTCTCTACTGCATTTTGGAGCCGATCAAGGAATTTTCTATAGGGTTTTCCAGGCGCTTGTGTGATAGCAGAAAAGGAAGCTTCTGGAGCGGCTGTATCAGGTACCCGTCTTACCGCGGGCGGTACAATTTCTTTTACTTGCTCAAAACACCGTCTGTCCATTTGGGCTTGCACACCGGGAGGAGCCCGAGGCCCATCACCGACGAGCTCATTCACACCAATATGATTTAAATTGCCAGTTAAGTTATCCAATGCTTTAGCAGTCGCGAGATCACGGTACTCGGTCATGAATACAGCATATTGCATAGTCGATAAAATCATACGCAACAACAATTTCCAACCATGAGGAGTCATAACATACCTATCCCCAACAGCTGTTAGGAAGTTCATGGTGTATGCTGACTGGAGACCATCATCTTTTACCGATTTCCTCAGCTCTTTAACATGATCCTAACTCAAAGCCTCCCACGCTCCGGGTCGGTTTCTGCGATAAATAACAGGGAATGCCTGCAAAATGTCTGCGTCGCCTTTAACTAAGGCTTCTTTTCGACATTTGTCCCACACACTACGACAATCGCTCGAGGGGGTTAGGTCATTCCCCGCTACCTCTTTCAATTTATCATCGCAAAGAAACAGATTAGGTTCTTGGTCTGGGTCGGTGGGCCCAGGATCGAAGGAGTCTCCCGAGAGAGACTCTTCTGCAACACAGCTACAGCTATTGGCCGCGCGTGGCAGCGGCGGGGCGGCCGGACGCCTTGGGCTCTCCTCAAGTTTTTTTGTGTCCCTTTGCGGAGCTCTACTAGGGCTTCAGATATCTTCTGCCAAACTGGTAAATGCTTGGCTACAACCTTATCTGTCCCTGCAGCAGCGTCCCAAAGCTTTATGCCAATTTGGTCCCACATGTCTTTGTCAAAGGTGCCGGTCTTAGGAAAGTCCGGGACATTTTCTTGTACCCAGTCTAAGAGGGTTACCAAAGACAGGGTAGCTACGGATCGATTCTGAACTTTTAAAATATAGTGTAGTACTTCGAGATTCATTTGCTGCTCTTTCGGCAGTGTGTTTCCCATGGTTCCTGATAGCTCACCTCTGTCCTGCAGAAGGTGATGAGCCGGCAGTGAAATCAGTGAAGTCAGTCCTGGAGGCAATCCCTGGTTCGATCGGGCTACGCTACCAGTATGGACGTCTTTAGTCTCTTGATTCATGCCCCACACTGGGCGCCATTTGTATCGGATGAAGGCACGGACCCCGGTCGGATGTGCAGTCAGAACCTTTTATTACAACAAATACGCAGCTTATATAGCACTAAGTATCTTCTTTCCCAGACAACACGCCCCTGCAACCCCCAACTGCCAGAGGGGCGGAATTCCCCTCAATCCGTAGGGTCGTTAGGCGCTGTTTGTGTGTCGTCCCCTGCCAGTGTTCTTGCTGCTTCTGTTCCTTCCTCTGGCCTTGCTTCTTCCACAATCCTGTTCACCCACACCAAAGGACGTGCTTTTGATGTATTAGCTAGCTGAAAATGCAGAGAGGAGGTTGGCAGAATTCTTCAAAGGGACAAGAATTTTTAACGTTTTTTCAAATGACATCACAAAATCCTTGGACTCTTTGAGGTATAAAACATTTTAAACCCTTAGTCCCAGAGAATGTCTGCACAGCAAGTCAAGCATTGCTTCTCAGTGTCGGAAAATGCCACTGCTTGCTGTAGTGTAGGCTTTAATTCAGCTTGGATGTACGTAAAACTCCCCTGCTGATTTTGAACACGGGTTTGGAAAAACGTTTCTCTGAGAGTTTTAGAGTGTGTGGATTACGGATAGTAACATACTTAGCTAAACAGATAAAGAAACCAGACACCATACTGAAGTTCCTTTCTTTGAGAGCAACCGAAATGCTTTGTGTCCGAGTTTGGGATCAGGATTTACACATAGAAACAAGCAAGGAACAACATTACGGTAAGGTAAGCCAAGCCAGACAATGTATCATCAAAACCAGCCTATTCAGACAACTGGGCTGTAAAAACAGAAATCCAGCAGGCAGTGCACATAGAATATGATTTTCTAAGGAACATTGTGTAAAACTTGAAAGTCATGGTTAAGTCAAGTGAGATACAAACACCCACTTGCAGCTAGTGCTGTGAGGACAGTAGAAGGATACAGAACCAGCCAACCAGAAAACCAGCAGGTATCAAAGCCAACAAGTAAACCACAGTGGATGGCATTAGAGATGCCAGCCTGCCTAATGGTAGCGATCACGAGGCAAGCCATTTAAAACAACCATGAGAAATAGGTGTTGCTTTTCAGTGACTTTTCTAAGGATGCTAAGAGTAGCCAGAACTAAATAAATTACATATTAAAGAATAAAAGGATGTTGACTTTACAGATCTTCTTTGCATATTTTCTTTTCCTCGGTAGCGAGAAACAAAAATCAAGGAAACAAAATGTCTCCTACTGTGTTGTTCACCTGCTGCCTATTGGTGTTGCTCTCCTGCCGTCTTCTCCATCTGCTTTAAATTCATTTCTGAAATGTGCCCTCCTCAAAAATAAGTTCTTATTAATTTCATAAAGAACAAATTAAGAAATAGCAAGCACAGAGACATTTTGTTGAATTGCAAGCAATTAGAACACAATGGGGAGAGGAGCAAGGAAGAAAAACATTATACCAATTATGAATATTCTAAAAAAAAAAGATCTGTAAGATCCTGAGAGTCATATAAAATTTTTAATTTGTCTTTTCCTGGGAAAACTGCTATTCTAATTAACGAAAATTTTCATTAGTGGTGGCTTTAGGATTTTACTTGATGTAACTAAAACACTGTCTAAGAAATGAATAGTAGTTGAGAAGTGAGACAGTACATTAGTCATGAAGTAATACATAAGAAAGAGTCAGCAACACTCTCACTTTTATTCACCTGCTTTGCATTTTACATGTTTTGTTTACCTGGGAAAATGAAATCTGTCCACGTCTGCTAATTGAATTGTCCTCATCTTTAACCTTTATAGCTTCTATGCATGCATATTCTGTTAGCAAATGGGTCATTCTCTTCCCATTTCAAGTTTATGAATACCCAGTATAATTTTTTAATCCATTTCCTCACTTTTTATGGTAAGGATTTTCTTCTGCTCACATTTCTTTCTGTGAGTGGATATCATACATTTCTTCCCTATAATTTTTGGTCATGATGGCTTATTGCTGCAGAAATATTGTGCTTCTGTGGTTATATAGGTTTCTTTTAAAAATAATCCATTACAATTACTGAAATTAGGGTATTTTTATGGGGTGAGTGTGACCTCTAAGTTAAGAGAGCTTATCAGAAACTAAGAGCAAGAAGCTGTTTTCCTTAGTTTTGCTCCTGCTTTATGTATCAGTACAGTTCAGCCAAAGTGGAAGTGAATGTAGAGGATAGTTGTAATTGAAGGGTAGATTGCATAAACTATGAAATTATTTTTTTAAGAACTACAACCTTTTCCACTGTAATATGTGGTAGTAGTAGCATAGCTTTGAAATTAAGCATGATGAAATTTACACACTATGTTAACCTTGCATAAAGGTTAGGAAGGAAAAAATTCTCCACGTAAAATGTGTTCTTAATTTCATCTTCGGGTATGCTGGCTGAGGCTGTAGGAACAGGCTTTAGCCCAAGAGAGGGGGAGTGCAGGAGACTTTTGCGGAGTTCTGAATACCCCTGCATGTTGAGTGACTGTTGTGAGGTCTTGTCATTAGATAACAGGGTGACCTTCAGCAGATCACTTGACTTTGGCCTTCTGTTTCCCCATCTGTTTAAATATGATAGGCTGTGCTTTCTCCATACTTTTCTTGCCATCTCCACTTGCTCTTTTCTGTAGTATTTTTAGATAATTGGCCTAAAAAAGCACAATTTTACTTATTTTATGTTTGTACATAATTAGGCGTACATTAGATTAGCCTGTTCTACTGGCTAGAGTAGTGCTCTGCTTTCTGGACAAGAAACTAGACTATCAATATGAACTTTTATAAAGGTCCAGTAGACTTGTGGGCCTTCTTTCATTGCCTTCCTATTTCTGTAGAACTAAGGAAATATCCAGGAGCACTAGAGTATCTTAAAATTTTAACAATCACTTTTATCAACTGTATGAAAACATATTTTTGGGGTTGCTTATGCTGTCAGGTAACAAAGGACACTTTGCAGAAATTACAAACGAAAAAGCCCTGGTTTATCTTCTATATATATTGTAAATTTAGAAGACAGAATCACAGAATCACAGAATTACAGAATGATACGGGGTTGGAAGGGACCTCTGGAGATCACCTAGTCCAACCCCCCTGCCAAAGCGGGTCCCCCTAGAGCAGGTTGCACAGGAATGTGTCCAGGCGGGTTTTGAATGTCTCCAGAGATGGAGTCTCCACCACCTCTCTGGACAGCCTATTCCAGTGCTCTGCCATGCTCAAAGTGAAGAAGTTCCTCCTCATGTTTAGATGGAACTTCTTATGTACAAGTTTGTGCCCGTTTTCTCTTTTTCTGTTACTGGGCACCACTGAAAAACACTGACCCCTTCCTCTTGACACTCACCCTTTAAGTATTTATAGCTGTTGATTAGATCGCCCCTCAGCCTTCTCTTCTCCAGAGAGAGAGATGCTCCAGGCCCATCATCATCTTTGTGGTCCTCTGCTGTACCGTCTCCAGCAGTTCCCTGTCCTTCTGGAACTGGGGAGCCCAGAACTGGACGAAGTACTCCAGATGGGGCCTCACCAGGGCAGAGTAGAGAGGCAGGATAACCTCCCTCGACCTGCTGGTCACACTCTTCCTGATGCACCCCAGACTGAAGAAAGTATTTCAGTCATCCATACAACATACTGCAGAAAGCTCTTTGTTTAAGTTCAGCTTATTTCAAGAGGGATTTAGGTCTTCTCGAAGTCTACTAGTTCTTACATATGATGTAAGTATTTGAGCAGACCAAATGAAACCAACCAGTTTTCAGTGGTTAACTGAAATTCCTAGAGGGCAACATTCAAGTTTGTAGATGCCTCAAGATCTGGGGCTGGCAAATATGAACAAGCATTAGATTGGGCCCAGATTATAACCTTGAGCTGAGATGATCTGTCAGTCTGATAAAATGTTCTGCTTTGAATGTGCTGCAGTAATGTAAATGTCATGGTTTGCAATGCTACTTCTGCCTGGAAAGTCCATGCTCCAAGCTCTGAAACAGTTTATTACATGACTGCAAGGGAAAAAGCAGGTTACTTGAAGTCTTCTCTCCTCTCTCTTTTGTCTCATACTATGTACTCCAGTAAAATACAAGACTTAACTTGCTGGCCATTGGCTACCTTGATTTATAGGTAGAGAATTATGTGTCATGGAATAATATCATTGCCTATTTAAAAAAAAATGCCATCATAACAAATAGTTTAGCATTCATATTTGGATATCCTAATTTTCAGAGTCTCACTGCCAAAGGCCTTTCTTTACATTCTTTTCTGGACTAAATGTAGTGAGCAAAAGCCCTGGCTCTGTTGCTCAGTGCCATTATGCTTATGCATGTACCACTTGCACAGACTGCAATTTACTGAGAAAAAACTGACTTTGTACTTCAGGTGATCCAATATTTTTTTTGTGTCCAATGTATAATTCTTACTTTGTGTAGTTCAGTGCATCTTTTACAAGTTATGGCAAAATTTACATATATTCAACAAAAATAAATAGAATAAGTTAAAGTTGGAGAGAGCTTTCAGGCTTTTAGTGTAGTTCTTCTGCAATTCTGCAGAGAGTTAATACTGTCCCACTGAAAATGGAGGAACTTGCATGACTACTGTGTTATTAATCTTTCACCAAATTGTAGATTAATTTAGGTTGGAAAGGGCTGCTCGAGGTCATGTGGGCCACAGACCTACTCAAAACATGGTCTCAAAACGTCATTCCTAAAGGCAGTGTCCCACTGAGTTTTGAGTTGCTCTAAGGGATGCAGATTCCACAAACTCTCCAGGCAATTTGTTTCAATGTTCAACAAATTTCATAATGGAAAAAATGTTTCCTAATACCTATGTGGAATTTTCTGTGTTTCAATGTCTGTTTTCTTCTGTCCTGTCAGGGTGCACCCCTGTAAAAACCTGGCTCTGCCTTCTGTAGACTCTCCAGTTAGGTAGCTGAAAACAGCAATAATATCTTCCATTAGCCTTTTCTTCTTAAAACTCGGTAAACATAATTCTCTCAGCCTCTCTTTGTACATCTTGTACTGCACCCCATGAATATCTTGGTGGCTCTCCACAGCATTTTTCCTTTATATTTATGTTTGTCTTGTACTGGGGAGCCCAAACCTGCACACAGGACTCCAGATTTGGTCTCTCAAGTACAGAATAGAAGGGAATAATCACTTTCCTCAACTGTTGCCTGTACTATCACTAGCACAGCCCAGGAGGTGGTTGGCTGCCTCTACTGCAAGGGCACACTGGTGATTCATATTCAACTTGTTCCCCACAGGTTGCATGGAGTTACTCTGTCCCCAGTGTAGGACTCTGCGTTTGTCCTTGTTGAACTGTGTTATTTTTCTGCTTTGAAATGTGTATTTTCAAATAGAAATACATTTGTTTAAGTATATAATGATTTAAAATGTTTTAGTTTTTGTACAAATAGTACCTTCAACATAATTTTGAATATATAAAAACCTGCCTCTGCCTTATGTTCTTTTGTTAGTGCCTGTAGCAAGTCTCCCAGAATTTTTTATTTGTAAAAATTATGTTTATAGAAGCGACAATTTGTAATAAAATATTCAGAGGTTTTTTGGGTCTAAATCTACTATGTCTTTCTCAACACTGTATGATGTTGATTCAGCATTCAAGCTATTAGAGAAAAGATAACTCAGATGGAAATGTGTGGCATTTTACAGTTTCTAAAGAGAAGGAGATGCTTGGGCTCTTTTTCATTTAACAATTTAAGGACATACATAAATGTCCTAGGCAATTGCCCTATGTAAGTTCTAATTCAAGTCTGATTTAGATGCGATAGAAGAGAGTCACCAAATCAAGTAATATTGATGCTTAAGTGCAATATAAATTATGTGGAATTTGCACAGGCTGTACAGTGAATTGAAAGTACAGTCAGATGGAATTTGCCTCTCTTTGCTTGATGGTACTTGTGTAAGTTGATGGCAATCACTGTGGTTCCATTCATAATCACAGGTAGAAACAGGCATCTCCAGAGATGTCTAAGAAAGGTCAGACCAATTGCTTTCTGGAGGTGCCTATCTCAGTATTGACTATGCATAGCCAAAGGTTACATGCTGATTACCTGCTGAAATTAGTTGGGGTCAATCTCTCTCATACTAATTTTTGAAAACACCTGATTGTACATTTCAAATACTCATGTAGTAGAAGAACAGAAATTGTGTATTTTTTTGGCAGATTGCTCTTGCTTTGCACTTAAAAGAGTTTAATTTACCCAGTTTCAAAATTAGGGTGCTATTCTTCTGAGAAGCTCTGCTTATTATGTAGTCTGTGGGTAGGCTAGTACTAGCACTTCTCACTACTAGGTGCATTTTAGGTGAATTTGTGTGTAAGAGTTGAATTGTATGGGATTAGGCAAAAAAACAAGAGGGGAAGATATTCAGAAAGGCTGGAACTGGAACTAAGTTCCATGTGAAATGGGGAATTTTCTAAATTTCTTTCTTGTGGTTGAAATAATTATATTTGTTATGAAAAAATGTAAGAATAAAGGTATAGCTAGGAATTGGCTTGCTGGAACACTCCTGAGTTTCAGCTCTAGAGTGATACTCCTGATGTGACACCGGCCAGTCGAAAAAGCTTTAGATATTTAAGAGCTTGATTGTAGCCATTTGCTTCTGATAGTCCATTTCTGAATCTGTTTTGTCTTGTATCATGACAAATTGATTCCAAAGTCTCTCTTTGGTTTCAAATGTTTACATAGAATCATTCAGGAAATTAGACCTGAGTTGTATTAGTAACTTTGTGCCTATCATACTGTTGAATTTATTCATACCTGGGCTGCATGCAGTTATTGGCATGACCAATGTACAAGCTTTAGTGTGGACCATGAGTGATTAAGATTTCTCCTGTGGATATCGTCACTGGATCTTTAGTAACCCTGCAGAGCGGATTGAACTTCATTTTTAAATACTAGTCTAATTATCCCTACAGAGTAAATTGCATGGTATTTAGCTTGACTACTTTGAAAGCCTAAGATCTGAGGCTGCTTTGCAGTGTTTTGAAATCTGTGTTTCCAGGGAGTTGAGTTATTTTAAACCAGATGTTTAACCACTAAATTGCATTTCTATCTCAACTTCTCACCTAGATAGGAATATCCCTAAGGACTATATTGAGACAAATGGCAATTATTGTTATACAACAGATAGATAATGTTAGTATGATACTATCTCACTAATGATAATTAAAACCAGAGAAATATATCAATTTTAGTCTCTGAATGGTCCCAGCCCTTAAAAAAATTAACTCATTCAGTGTTTTCACAATGAGGATTTCTGAACCCTTACATATACAACATGCCATAAAATGTTTGTTAAGATGAAACTCAAGCAACGGTAGAACAAGACTCACCTATTTTAAATAGGGAAGTATAAAAGTATTCCCATAAAGTGGTATTGGTAAATCCTTTGGCTATTGAGCAAGTTATCCGTGACATCAAGGGTATAAATATCCCAGCATTTGTTAACATCAACTTTGTTAACATTGAGGTAGATCTGTGCTAGTGAAACAAAGATAAGCAGCATGACCAAAGGGAGTCTCCTGTCTCATTCACAGTTTTAAGTGTTGGGAAGTATTTTGGGGCTATTACTCACTGACTCTGGAATCAACTGGTAGAGACACAATGGATTTTTTTTTTTCTTTTGAAATACACTATAGAGAAATGGCAGCTGTTTTCCTCAAGGCTCACATTCTTCTAATCCATCCTTAAGAGGAAATCAATACAGATTCTCTCAGAGGCTTTCAAGGCTGTCTCCCATGTCAGGTGGAAAAGAACAAGAAGAAACAACTTGTTTCAAGAATCCAGGGATGTCGATCCTGGATTCAACAGGCTGTGGACCTGCCTTCTTTCTTATTAGGCTTACTGTTTTCAGACAAGTGAAAAAAAAAAAAAAAAAGCCAAAAATCCCTTCTCAAGGGTGCTTACCTCATTATTATAACTCACTTTCAGAAACTCTTTGCCTTCCCACCTGTTCTTCAGTCAGCAAGCTAGATAAATCAATAACTGAAACAATGCCCTCCTGCTTCCCTTTGTTTTTAAAACACTCTGACTGATATGAATTGTATGTTACAGCCAAGAAGTCACAAAGCAGTCTCTCTGTTCCTGTACAGCAAAGATTGCTTAAAGGTCTCTGAGTTGTTAATAATAAAGGCCTAAAAAGAGAAACCCCACATGTTTTAAAATATGAAAAGCAAATGACAGAATTTGTAGTAATTGAATAATCATTTGCAACTCTGAAATAATTTTCTAACTCAACATTCCTGACCTAATAATGAATAGTATTGTCATTTGCCCCTTAAGTCTTCAGGTCAAATAAATTCTGAGATTAGTCTTTCTCTTTTTTTTTTAGAGGAATCTAGTCTCAGAGACCCAGAACATTAAAATCTCAAACACTTAGTGATGCTTCAGGAAAAACCTTGACATGCAATCTAATTAAAGGTAATTCTACTTATATATAGGCTGTGTTTTTCCTCTTCTGCATAAAAGCTCTGGTTGCCTTTGTAATGTCCTTTTAAAAGAAGAAAGTGGAAAGACAAGATAAGAAAGGAGAGGTGTAGAAGGGGAAATGAACTGGAAGTACACAATAGCTAATAAGAGCTATTCTGCAATGTTATGTCTTCTGTAAATTTTTATATGAGATCTCAGGGAGCCTTGAAAAGGAAAAGCTTTTATTGTTAAGGAGTTAATATACTATTCAAGAGATATGCCTGTCTTGCCTTCCATCTGAAAAAAAATCTCGTTACTGCTTCTGAATGTACATTTCACTGCTTTTTGGATGTCTGACTTTTATCTAAGTACGGTGCTGTGAATGTCAGTAGAATGGTCGTTATTGTAGAGAACTGAAGTCAGTTTGAGGTCCAGTTCTGAGAAAGAACGAGACTAAAACATCAAAGTGAAATATGGTACTTCATACTTTGGTTTATCAGATGGCTTGGTCTAGGAGGGCTGGACCTCACTAGGTAAGATTCATAAAGGAATTTTCAGGTTTTCAACAATGATCCTTACTCTATGTAAGTGAAGGATTCAGTCCTGCCTCCAGCATTAAAATTAGGTAGTAATGTTGTTGATCATGGCTGATAAAACAAAGCAACAGTGCTGAAAAGATTTTTCTGCCCCTGAGACTTGTGTCATTTTTACCTCTTAACTTTATGTAAGGTGTTTGAAAACATGTTCAGATGTGTAATTGCTTTGGGTTTTCTTCAGGATGGGTTTTTAATTTAAAATTACTCATACATAAGGTTAAGCAGCGTGGAAGAGGATAATTTTGTGTCCAAATGTGTTTTTTCAAATGTATGTTAAATTTTTATCTTATTCACAGTTGGCAAAACGTTCTGTGTTTCTAGAGAACACTGCTCATATGCGTTCCCAAGGCAGTGTGTGCCTACCAGGAAGCAATGATTTCACAGGGCACTTTCTGAGAATGTGTGACCTATCTTGGTTTTGGAAAGGGACTGAAAATCTATCACAGATGGGATAGCGCTTCAAAATTTTGATTCTGAAGGAGAGACTATGTAATGGAGTAAAAGCTCTTCATGATACCTTTCTTTATGAAGGAGATGCCTAGAATTCTCACTGTGATATTAAATGAAGATCAACAGGCAAACAAGTAGTAGTAACAGAATTAGAACATAGACTTTAATTCTCCACACTTTCAAAGTAATCTTGAATTTCACATCAGAATTTTGTTTTCCTGAATCCTTGTGTTTCACATTACTTTTGTGGTATACTAGGATGCTACTATCTTGTGGTATTGCTTCATTACACTGACATTTGCTTTGAAAAATCTCTGACTTTGTGTTAGTGAGATCATGAATTAGTAACAATGTTAGGGCCACCTTGTCATTAACTGACAACATGGAAAGGAGATTATGCTGAGAATCCATATTGTCCATTAAGTTAGCAAAAATTTGCCAAATATGGTAGCTGAAGGAAGAGCTATGCATGTTTCTTTCCATGTTGTAGCAAATAACGAAAAATGATTTTTTGCATTTTCTTTTTGAACATACAGCTATTGCAAAACAACAGCTAAGTACACAGAAAGATGAAACAGTAGTTATCTGACACAAAAAAAGACCACCCAAAAGGCAAAAAACCAAACTTGTTTTTCAAGTGAAGATGTTGAAGTAGGACAGCGAAGAGACTGGTGCATTTCCATTTACAATAACATGTCAGGAAGGTAGGATTGGATAAGAGGAACATGATGATGAAGCAAAAAAGATGTGGTGGCAACAGTAGAACCAATCATCATGGCTTAAAAAACTCACAATAAACAAAAAGCTTTACATAAATGTTTCTTTTAAATTGTCATGAGAATCACTTATTGACAAGAAATCTCTCTTAGTTGTCTGCAACAGCAGAAAAACATTCCCAAAGATCATATTCAGAACCAAATCATTTTTCATCCTTCAGGAAAAGCTCCACGGTTCTCTCTGGTTTATGTCCTCAACATCACAGAATGTACGTATTAAAAACAGTTCAAGCTAATAAAACCAAATCCAAAAGACCCAAATTTAACTTGTGCCTCTTAGTTCAATAAAAGATGTAAATTCAGTGTGTAGAGTGTACATTTATTTTTCTCATACTGAATCTTACTAAAATTTGAAATGACTTGTTACTGAAAATTGACATTTTAAACCTTGCTTTCATTCAGAATGAAAACAAAACAAACATTAGTTGACACATAAAAACTACTGAGAAAACTATTTAAGATTTAAAATTTAGAATCTTCTGAAAAATGACATTGCGCTTCATTAGAGAGCTTTGTAACCTGCAGTAAGACTGAAGTATTACAGTATACTAGCTAGATCCTGCCTTTTAAAAAATAATTTTGTTATCTGCTGTTTTATGATCTTTCAGTTAAAACACAGCTCTTGATGCAGCATGGTGGCATTTCACTGTGCTTGAGGGCATTATGGTGCTTTGTGTAGTGATTCCTCAGTGGTTCCTGATTTGACTGTTTTCTTGGTGTGGCCTCACATTTGAGTTTGTGATAATATTCACGTGCTTTGGTTGATTTGTAATGTCATGAACAAATGCATCATTTAATTTTTATTTTGTTGTAGACGAGAGGATTCTACTTTCAGTGGAAAACAGAGCCTGCTAATCTTGTCAGCTAATCAAAGGCAGCTTGTCGCCCATTCAGATTTCTTGTTTAGGAAGTAGGTCAGAGATGTTCAAATTTGGGTCCCTAAAATGTGTTTTCTAAGTATATGACCTGTTTTCAAAAAGTGGTAACACCTACTATTTATTGTTAGTATCACAAAAATTCAGTGCTTCCTCATGCATTTAGGTAATTGACTTTTGATCATGTACTTTGAAAATGCTGAAGTTGTCTAGAATACCGATGTATTTATAGTGTGCCTGCGAGACGTATTGATATTCATTGTTACAGCTCCGTGTGCCATAGTAAAGGCGCTTACAGAGAATTATACTGAAAGCAAATGTTTTTTATAATCTGCATAAAAGAATGTTTTGATAACTTTCATAACATCTAATAAATAAAGCTGAGCCATGTGAAAACAAGTTCATGTTCTTTTATTCCCTGCTTATTTAGCTCTCCATGTAAGATTGGCTCCTTTTTAGGGTTGAAAGGGAGGATTCATCAGACTAAGTGCAGATCTTAGTTTCTGAATCTTAGGCTCCCTTTAAAGTCACTAGAAAGAGTAGGTACTGCTTAAATAAGCTTTCAATAAACCTCATTTTTATGTACAAAACAGCTAAGTTGCATTGTTTCTCTTTCTCTCCCTTGGCATAAAAAAAGAGCGTAGGATGACCAGCTTATATGTGCAAATTGATACTGGAGATGTCTAATGACCAGCTTATATGTGGGGATTGATACTAGTGGTGTCTAAAGTTAGGTCAGCTGAATTGCCCAATGTTTCAAAATTTTGCCACGACCTGCCCTAATGAAGAAGCCCTGTGTCAGAGCCCAGAACAACTTTCTGATGGTGTAGAGACCTGCACGGGTGAGATTTTCAGGTGATCGTTCAAGATGTGTGACTGTGACTGGAATCAGCCTGTCACTGATCTGCCCATGGCTGGGTTTTATACAGACACAGGAGGAGATTGTGTACATTTCCTATGTACATGGGTAAGGGTGTAACACTCTTTTGCTTATGCAATCTTTCTTGAATACATCCAGAGAATTTAGTACTAGATTTTTGTTTGCTTGTTTAAGTGAACAGCATTTTCTTTGAACACCAGGAAGTATTCCAAAATTGTACATATTCAAACAAAAGTTTTAACATCTGCTTCAGCACAAAAAAGTATATATATTTTACACAGCATGGTTTTTTTTTTTCTGAAACTGTGAAAAACAGATCTGTTTTAAAAGTTACAGGATGAATTTGATCTTTTTATGAACTGGGATAGAATATGAAGAGGAATGCTTCTGTGCTAAGATGACATTCATTAATCTTGTATGAGCAATAGGCACAAAATATTTGCTTCCTGAATTTCAAGAGAACATGAGGTCATTGATCAGTTCCTGATCTTCAGACTGCTGAATGTGAATGTGGTTAGAAGAAGTAGTCTATCATTTTTTGTCAGTAAGCAAGCCAGAGAATTAACCATTTTATAAACTTTCACCAGATGTTTTCATAGTCATGAACAAAATACACTATCCTACTAGCAATTTAACTGTAAATATATTGGCAGAACCTAATCTGTTTAATACCTTAAATGGTATTGACCTTATTGTAAACAAAATCATGCAATTTTAAATATAGCTTAATGTCAGCTTATTAGTATTTTAGCATTTACCTTTAGCAAAACCCAATAGATTTAGTTGCTCTATTTAATTAGTCAAAGGTATCATTTTGGCTGAAATTGTAATCTCTTTAAACATTGGAAAGAAAACCTACTCTTACCTAATTTCATAATATAAAAATCTGAGTATTTTGTGTAAAACGTAATCACGGTCTCTTTTGTGTTCACAGACAGCATCTTTAAAAGAACAAACAAACAAACAAACAACAGTTCCTGGTCTTTTTCGGAAGGAAAATTTAAATTCTAATGCAATTAGATTAATACTGAAAAATAGTACTGAAATGACATATAATTGTATTCTGTGCAGCATAGCCATCACACATTACTATCGTGTAAAATTCCTCTTTATTTTTCCTCTGGGCTACCTGTACCTCTGTTTTCTAGGCAGCAGCTAACTCAGATCAACTATTATCTGTGTATTAGCATCCAATACTCTCATCTCTTACTCATTTTTTGTGTACGTACAAATACTGAGCTTTTGGTTTATACCTCAGTTTATATCCATCTCTCAATGGCTGGGAAAGCTGAAACTCTAATGAGTATTCACGCTGCCTGGAGGAAATGGGTGTCTTCTTTATCTGGCTGTTTTTCCCATTGGCCCACCTTCTAAAACTGATCTCCTAGTCAGCAGCTAAAAGAGGCAGAGAATACTTCCCTATCATTTCTCATTGCTCCTCTTCTGTCAAAATGTGACAGGTTTCTGAGGTAAATCTCTGCTGACCCACTCCTTCCTTCCATCCTGTCAAAACCAGAGAGTTTCCATTTTCTTCTCCTACCTGCCAGCCTGGGAATAATCTGATGGGAACCACTGGCTTAAGGCCCTTTAACTGCCTCCTGACGGAATTCTGAGCAAAAAAGGTAGAAAGGGAGATAATATCTCAGTGTGACTGTCTTCCAGCCACCTGAAACAATGTGGTGAAGCTGGGGCTGGAACTGATGATGGACTTGGCAGGGTTAAGAAAAATTTTGAGATCTACTGGGCAAAGCAACTGCTGATCAGTAAATTGGTATCATATCATACTGATACGACATGCCGTTTGCAGATACTGTAACTAGTTCACAATATTGGTGGTTTTTAAAAGCCTCTTTTTTTCAAAACCCACATTGTTACATAGTATCTTCAACTTTAACAGAAAGTGTCATCCTCTATGGTTTTACTGAAGACCTTAAAAGATGATCTTTGGAAGCTCAATGAGGTTATTCAAAAAAACCTGGTGTTATTTGAAATCCTGCAATTATTTCAAGCTAATTGTATGATTTTAGAAGCTTTAAGTCATTAGTCTTGAGTGCCAAAGGCTGTAAATACTGAAATTAAAGACTTTCATTCTGTTGAATGAAAATATGAATCCACATATGTGCTCCAATCCTACTGAAGTAATTTGAACTTAGCTTCCATCCTTGATGTAGTCAAGGAAAATAGTGTAACAGAATCAAGCTTGTAACTGATAAGAAAGAATTTCTAGTGGTGAGCAGTGGAGAGTTCTTTATAGTTTAAGTGCTCATCGTGGTGATGCTTTCCTTTCCTATTAATTATATTTTGGACTGACGACTGCATGGTTGGCCTGTTGTCTGCTGATGTTGATAATATTTGTATTTATGTACTGTTAGCCTTCGTAACAGTAATAACCCTATCAGTTTTATTTGTGAAGGTTCTAAGTGGCATTTTGTGTTTCTAACTCAGGCCTCAAAAGAGTTACCCATAATTTAAAAGCAATATTCAGACTCCTAGGAGCTCTTTTCTTTCATCTACATTTAAATACCCCAATGGAAAGAAAGCATTTAAAGATGTGCATTATTCACCTGGCTATTACTGAAGTGTCATGTTAATAAATATTAACCATCAAAGTAGGGAGGTTTTTTGTTAGTATTTTTAGCTGTTCTCGCAAAATCCTGAATGTAATTTTTGTTATGATTATGTACTGGAAACCCATAATGGCTATAGAACTTTTCATGCTACCATAAAGATGTTGCTGATATTGTATTTCATCTGTACAGTACATTAAGCATGGTTATTTCTGAAGACATTTCTAGCAAAGTTACAGCATAGAAAAATACTTATTTTTGTCATAAATTGGATAATTTTGGAAATGGAAGTAAAAGAAGAATTTTATAACTCTTCAGTGTTCAAAAAAAAAAAAAAGATTGTTCTTCTATTTTGAGGTACTTTATAACTATGAGGCAAAGCTTGGACCCTGCACTTGGAGCTGATATTCCTGATGTAATCACTGTTACTTACTTATTGGTGAGGAAAGATCCCTGGTAAACTCATTTCCTACTCTATTTCTTTTCAAGGTGAAAATCCTCTTGTTACACTACCTCATAGACTGAAGGGCTGCAATTGCAGTTAGTAACTGAAATTCATCTTTATGAAATTAATCTCAGTTCTGCAAGCTGGGACAAATTATTTAAGCTCACAAACTGAAGGGAGGAAAAAACCCACGCTGTCATGATGGGAAAGGCTTGCAAAATGGGGTTCCTGTTTACTGGCAACTGGATTGAGACTTTGTGCATGTGAGCCTTTAAATTCTAGTGAAATCCTCATATGTCTGTTAGTGTAGACAAGCATTTGCCTGCTGAGGAGGACTAACTTCTTTCTGCTTTCCATTCTTTTCATCCCTTCCATGTCAAAACAAGTGAAACAGCCAAATATATTTTTACTTCTTAAAAGACAACTCTGTATTTGTCATTGATCAGGTACTCACAGATCATACTCAGGAAAGGGACTGTTCCTTACTACTTGATGGAGGAAAAATATTTCTTCCTCAACACTCTTTGAAGTTATTAGCAAACATGAGCCTGGACAAACTGCTTAGCATCCATCTATGTCTCAGTTCCTTCAACAATTAAAAAGATAAGTAATGTTTGCTCATCACCGTGAAGTTTTTGAAATTGGGAGAAAAAGCTCACCCTGTAAAAATCTTCCTAGGACTCTGATGAGGGACTAGGAGTCTGCAGAGGGGAAGGGCCAGGACTGATTTGGACTTTGAAAGGTGGAGCTCTTCTCTGCTTATCTCACCATGCCTACTAGAAATACAATAGGATTAATGTGTGGTATCTGATACAGATCTGACAGAACTGTATGTGAAATCTCACTTAGTCATCTGCTGCTTTGCAATGTGAAAATCTAAAGTATTAAAGCATCGGGAATCTCTTGGTGCTACAGCAGACTGTTTATCAGAGATTTGGATGCTGATTCACAAGCTCCTTTAAGATCATTTGGAAAATCTGGCAAATGCACTTCCACTTGCCCATTCGGATGTAATCTGTCAATATTTATAGTCAGATGCTCAGCTATTCAACTGAGGGCAAGAAAGGAAAAATAAAAATATGCATCTACAGTAAAACAATATACTCAGAAGTCTGAGACCTGTTCTTACCCTCTAAAAGAAATTGAAGGGGATAAAAGTAACAAAGAGGCTAGAGGGAGTGCCAAAATATTTTGGAAGAAGTAGGATTAATATTACAATACTTTCACCTTCACCAGGTTTCAGTGAAACAATTATATGTGGTTTCTCAAATACAGCTTCAATATAGGAACACACCACCAAGGAAGAGATCTTTCCTTTGTTAAGTTTTCTTCAATGTCTTTCATAAGTTTAGCAAGAACTTTCAATATGGTTTAGCACTTTTCTTTTTGCTGTGAAGTGTATCAAACATATCAGCTTCTTACAAATATTATCTCTTTGTGATTGTGGCATTTTCTATATTGCTAAAAATGCTATACCCAACTGGAATTAAGTGCCATTTCACAGGAAAATGGGAGATTTGCTGCTGATAACATTGGTATTTAATGGGAAATGTAGATGCTCACTGCAAAGTTTTGATTCTGACCATGCTGCGTCCAGCGCTCCTGAGTTGGGTCACGGGAGAGGTGAATGTCAGAGATAAGCTGAAACCAAGATCTTGGATGTAGTTAAAATTCAGTGCCTAATGTAGAGAGACATAAGCATGGCAGAAAATCCTAGGAGGAAGGGATTTGGCTTAAGCTGACGATGTCTAAGCATTAAGACAGTTAAATTAGAACTTTTAAATTACCTAAGTGCTGATGCGTCCCTGCAGAGATGTCTCTGAGTCATGTGTGCCACAAGTGGAAGGTGGGAGGATGGCACTCGCGTGATGCAGTGCGTGGCACAGCTTGGGGGAAATGAATGCTTTCAAGCCTTATAGCTCACTGAAAGCAGTCTCCTCAAGAGTTAAAATAAAAAATTCTGTCTGTTCCTCAGCTGTGATTTTCTCTTGTTCTGTACTGAAGAAAGCTAACTCATCCTAGCCAGACCCAGGACAGCCTCGTACTGTGCTTTAACTCTACCCGCAGTAGGGAAAGACCTGGTTAGGTGGGAACAGATGGTAGTACTGGTGTAGAGAGGAAAAAGAAGAGATAGAAAAGAAAGGGTCTGAGGAAAGAAATGCTTGGAGAAATTCTTCAGGACTGTCAAGTGGCTTGCTTATTCCCTGTCCAGCTTTAACTTCATGTTTTAAAGAAGCTGAAATACCAATACATGAAAGTTCAGCAATTGTTTGATGATCAGATCATGGTTACCCTTTTTTATCATCTTAGGTAATCTGTTCTTTATTACCAGTGCTGATTATTGACATATTTATTTATTTAAGTCATGCTCTTGGTGCAGCATTGTGCAAGATGCGGTGATCTGAAACATTTGATGGTTTCTAATTCTGAGGTAACTACAACTCTTTGAAATCTTTATCACATTCCTAGGAGCACCACCGGGGCGATTATCTGGTGATCATTTTCGTGTTCATCAACAGAATTTTTTTGCCATTGATTTTACAATTCCACACAAGTGTTTTCTTCCTTGGTATCTAAGCAGTTGTAAAATACCTGACCCTGACCACTACTGTGAGGGAAAACAGGTATTTTTGTTTTGCACTCCTTATGTTTTGGTAACATTGAGACCAAGATTGATGGGGATGAACAATACCAAGTTATTTTTTAAAAGACTTACCATGCTAGTAGTATTGTCAGAAAAATACATGGTTTTGTTTTAAGGTGGTAGAAGCATTATTGTATGCATCCTAAGGGTTTTATAAGATAAGCTGGTAATATATCAGTGTCAGCCACTCTATGGGAAACTGAGGAACATTTGTCATATATCTGCATCTCCTTGAGACACAATTTCCTCCTCAAATAAACACTATTTGTGTACTTCTCATATATTCTCTGTATTCATTTTTCAGGAAGCAACCTTTCTTTGGCTTGTTATGTGTACTAGCTTAAAGTGGTGTAAGAAAATCATATCTGGAACTCCATAAACAGTTTAAATAATGGGACCTTTGAAGGTTTTAAGAATTTATTATACAAAGATCTTCTATAAGCCTAAAATATATAACAGCCGCATGTCTTCCTTCTGCAGATGACCTCTAGTGCATTAGCTAATCCAAAATTAAAAAAAATAGCAGGGCGCGTGAGGTTCTGAGCTGCTCATCTGTGTATACCAGTCTTGAAATGAGATAAGCACCACAGTCAAAGATGCAAAAAAAGCAGTGAAAAGACAGCTGTGTTTATCTCATTTACACACAAGGAAGAGAAAGTGTACTTCATAGAAGGAAAATTTTCAGCTCTTATCCACTACATTTTGTCCAGCTGTGTAGGAATTTTACAATCATTTAAGCTATCAAATGTGAAGTCTCTCTAAAATGCAGCAGCTTCTCTATCAGGCATAGTGTGCAATGAAGACTTTGGCTATAGCTTGAGGTCAAAATATGTGATATTTTCATATTTATCTGTTATTGCTGCCAGTATAGGTTTCCAACCAGATAATGCTGTAGCAACAGAATGTCTTTCTTCAGTGCTGTGATATTGCATGTGACTCTTGAGTTTTTGTATAGGAAATGATTTAGTTTATTGCTTTATGATGAACTCAGAGTGCTCAGTGCCGTACACATCACAAAAGACAATTTGTCTTTGCTTCAAAGAGCTTCTAGCCTGAAGGCTGGGTTCTAGGGAGCCTTGTGTGGGGATGATCATCCCTTCTGTCGGATGTCTGGTGCTGATGTGACCTCTGGACTACATAGACTTTTTTTTTAACCTAACAAAGCATTATTCCCACCAGCAAAAATGTGTATGCTAACCTCTTCCAAAAACACTACAGCACTATTTTTGCAGATTTGTAGGAAATCTTCAGTGTTCAAGTGCTCCTTTTAGTCATGCTGAATTCCCAGAATACCAGGGCCAGAAGTTGTGAAAGGCAAGTGTTTCCCTCAGAGTACATTGGCAGCTCCCAGACTGGCCAGGTGCACCAGGCAGGGAGTCCCCTGCAATCTGTTGCATATCTTTCCTCAGGTATTGAGCATGCAGTTATTGGTGGGAGTCTTAGAGGCCCAGTACGCTCATTTGAGGGCTTCCAGACTCTTGGGAGTTTTCCAGCAAATCCAGAAGGAAAACAGATGTCATCAGATCCACATTTTATCTTTTGGACGAATGTTAAGATAAAAAAGAATATGGTTGATTTTAGGGTAAAAACTATTGAAATGACTACTCTAAATAGAGGTTGATATGGAAAAAAAAACCTCTTGTGAACCTCCAAACCTTAAACATTTGCATAGCCTTTAACACCATAGTTCAGTTCTTTTTTGTGTTTAATCAGTCAGCGAACCGTCAAGGTATTTATACAGCCCTTACAGCTGTGATACAATTTGTTAAGATGTCCACTATGATAGATTTTCCTTTCAATGTACAGTACCCTGATCTGAAGCTATTTTCTCTCTGGAGGCACCACTCGGTGTCAACTCCATCGCAGGAGTTTCCTGAAATTCACAGCCTCATTATTCTGGCTCAGTATTTAACACTTCCCACTGGACTGTCAAAGACCTAAGGTCCTTTAGGATGGGCTAGAAACAGCATTTTACCAGCTGCTAAACAAAAACTGAAGAACTAGCCTGGTTCTTGACTATGAAGAAAGTATTTTGTGAATGAGTGAATGACGTGTTCCAATGGAGGCTGACCTGGCAGGGTTAAAACATCACTGAATATCACCTTGTGAACAGATACTGTATTTCATGCAAAGTATATATTGTAAAAGTATGTAATGAATGGGGTTCATCTCTAGTCTCAATGAAGCTGGTAAGTGATCACTGTGGAGATGATAGGTTGTGGAATGAACTGTCTCCAGCCCTGACTTGTTGACATTGTGAGGCAGTGAAGCAGAAATGTGACATTATTATAGCTAGATACAGCCTTTGGGTCAGTTTTGTCTCAAACTAAATATGATAAGAATCACAAAATGCTGCTTTACTAGGTAGAATGGGGAAAATAATCCCTTTCTGAATATACTCTCTGTGTTGTTCATTGATGTTACATTCAGTAACATCACTGATTTCTTCTGAGTAATGACAATTTAGGTCTTTTGCTGTTCTGCTGGAGTCCAGTGTATAATCCACATCCTTCCTGAGGAGGACTTCGAATGTTCTTCATTCTCCTTTTAATATTAATTGTCTGTGTACTCTCTTTCAGTGAGAAACAGCCTTAGGATCTTCACTTTCTGAAAGTGACTGCACAACACTATGTGTCTAAATTATGAGGATCTCCAGCAGGCTGTATCTTGCTAACAGCAGTCAGTGCTGTCTGGAAGGTTAAAGTCCCTATTAAAGCTTGGATGGGAGCCAGAATGACTTCCACTACATGTTAGAGACAACCACCTAATAATATTGTGTAACGGTGTGAGCCACCATCATTAACAGATGGCACCATGTGGTACGACATCATGCGATTCAGTTGCTGTTTCTTGAGTTCTTCCACATAATAATGTAGGAAAATATTAAAAATTGACAGAAAAAAATATAAGATTCAAATGCTCTTATATGAGCAGATGAATAAGAAGAGTCATTTTTTTCCTGGGTTATATTTAATTTGTCAAACTGTCAGTTTAGAAATTTATTTGTAGCACAAACAAAATAAAGCAGTATTATTTATCCTACTGAAAGTGATGGAGAAAACCAGATATTGTTTATTCATGCAAAATTAGTGTTATTTCCCTCTACAAGATAAGAGGGTTGATGAAAGGTAGTTATAGGTCAAGGCCAACATTTCATATAGTTAACTTCATGTTAACTTCAATGTAGTTAACGTACATTTGTGTGAGCTGTGCTGAAAAGAGCAGTGCTCTGGCATTGGCATGGAAGAGAAGCGTTTTCCAAATTAACTGTTTGAATTGCATATATAAGTGGTTATCTGTGAGAAAAATGAGTTTTGTTGAGAGAAGGAATGCTTGGAGTGATAAGGGCAGGCACAAGGGGATGGAAAACAGGTATGTGTTCAGACACAGAAGCCTTTCAGGTGTGGTTTCTCTGTAGCTGGTCCCTTAGGTATGTTTAGAATGCGTTGTGCCTCAGCACTGCTGCTACAACATTATGTATGCCATCAGTGTTTTTTACTTTGTCATTTATACAGATTGACATTTTTCATTTTCATTATCAAAGGTAATGATATATTTTTTTTATGTATGTTAAACCTTGCATGCTGTTTATGGGTTAGCATATCCAAAAGGGGACTGAGATGAAGGATTATGCAAAATGAAGTCATAGATTATACAGGCACAGACAAATTAGACACTTGAAAACATATGCTGATTGCCTTTATCAAAAAAATATCAGCACTTAAAAGACTTTCTGTAGTGCTTTATTACTGCTCAGTAATTTGTTTGTAGATATATATTATTGCATTAGGCAGATCTGAGTGGTAACTTTCCTCAGTGATGTTTTAGGAATTAAGCAGAGCTCTGGAGAACACTGATACTGATGCCAGCCGTATAGCGTGGTATAGTTTTAGCTTCATCTACTCAGCAGGCATAAGCCTACCCAGCTTTGCAGAGAAAGAGGAAGATGTGAGTTTCAGCAGATCTGCAAACTTTGAAAGGTCCATTCCACAAAAGCTTGGTTTTATCGTGGGTTTTGATAAGGAGTATTTTGGCTTTTGCACATCATTCTTTGTCTCCCACAGTGAACAACAGGACAAAGTTATAATTTAGTTTGCATGCTTTGATCAAAGCTGCCTTCAAGAATCATTTTTTCACATCCAAAGGAGATACTAAATCTTAGGTGACCTAGCAAATGTTTCTCTAAATTGCTACCAACTTGCTTTTGTGTCAGGGTCCATGAGGAAAACAGGAGGAAAATGTGTCTTCACACAGAAGAACCTGAGCCATAGCCTCTGCACCTGAAAGGTGCCTTGTATCTTTGCCTTTCCCTTTTGCTGAAGGGACAAATTTAATGGGCATTATTATAGCTGTTTGCACTCAGGATCTAAAGGACTAAACTCATAATTTGCCTGGTGTAGAAATTTTTACTTCTGTACTTCAGCTTGCTGGCCATTGTGTGCCATCACAGTAGTTTGTGGGTCCGGACCATGAACAGGGGCTTAGTCTGATGAAACAGGAAAATGCTGTGAAAGGAGATAGGAGTGTTGAAAATAAGTAAAAGAGAGCATCTCTTTATGCCAGTGGTGGTGCTGAACCCTCTGCATCATCAAGTCAGGGTTTAAGGCAATTACTTTGGTTTCAATGGGAATGTAGCCTGGAGGAGAACTTCACCACTTGCTGTGCATCGTCAGGGAGAGGCAATATTCAATACAAGAGAAGAGATCCCAAACAATTTCTTTTTACAAACTTAACAGTTTTTTAAGCTTTTCTGAGAATGTCCAGAGGCTTTTCTCTAAATAACACTGAAATTTATTGTAGTACTAATAGTAGAAGAAAGTGCCCAATAAGTTTAATTGCCATTTAATGGCCGTGAATTTAGGATGTGTATCAGAGGTAAACTTGCTTTTCTCTGCCAGCTGTTCGTCTAGAATTCAGTAGCACATCTCCACTTGTTTTGAAGAACACTTTAAAATGCACTCATGATGTTTGTTCATCAACAGTCTATGTGTCTGCAGTGTGTAATTTACAGTAATGTAGGCTAACTTCTGGTTCTGAATTGTTCAGCTTTTTAGCATGTGAGGAATATATTTGGATTTGAATAGCTTTTATTAATGATATTTATATATATATATAATATAATGATATTAATGATATTTAAATGCTGACTTAAAGTAGGGTTTACCTTATCTGTCTTTAACAATCTGAAGATTAAGACCCAGTCTTGAAGTAGTCTTTGTGATCAGTTACGGTGTGATGAACCACTCTCCAATTTCTCTCCACTATCTTCAGTATCTTCATTAGGCATCTCCTGAAGCTTTTAGATCAAAGTGGTCATCAAGAGTTCCTTCTACAGTCAATGAATGAATCATCTTGATCTTAAATCCTAATTCTTAGACAGCTAAAATAAATGTGAACGAATCCTCAGTTTCATTATGTAAATGTATGTTGAGAAGTAATTTTTGCTTCTGTCAGAGACATCTTTCAGGTTTTCAATTTTTCTTGATTATCATGGTAGCAATACTTGGAGTTTGAGATAAGAATTTTTAAGTTAAGAAGATGGAATGGACTATCACAGCAATTAAGTATCTAGAACTTAAAACCTTTTTTTTTTTTTTTTTTTCAACTGATACACAGAATTTACTGCTTAGGTGCTTTGTGACTTAGAGTCTTTGTCAAAGCATTCCTAAAGGTACCATGCATTTATGTAAATAAAACTTATTCAATCATATATTTTTAGTGGTAAATCCCAAATGGAAAAAAACTGTTGTTCTGGAGGTTTGTTTTTATTTTGTACTCCAGGGGGACAAAGGCTATCTAAATCAGTATATAAAGCTTGAGGTGGTATGGTAGCATACTCCCATCTTCTCCTATCCCTTTCTTTCTAGTCCCCTTGAATTAAATAAGGAGAATATTTCTGATGATGAAATTGTGCTAATGGATTATTATTCTATGGACTCAGTAATATTTACATCTTGCTATGGTATGCTTCTCCATATACTGTCCGAGAAAGCCACAGATAGGTATATATGTAGCTTCTTGGGGAATGTTCATTACTGTCTCCTTCCACATTAAATTTAGCTGCTCCACATGATAGTATTTGAGGAATACCTTAAAAAGAGTAAGAAGACAAGTAAAAGTTTAAGTTACCCTCCAAGGCCCTGTATTTACTCAATCCCCTCTGTAACAATGTGGAAATCATTCATTTCATTTAAGGCTTGTCCATCTTGTTCAAGGTCTCATAGATTATGCTTTTGGCTTTAAAGTGTTTTGATATTGTTCAAAACAACAGCTGTTGCACGTGTGGAGCAAGTGATGCCTTTACACTAACTTTACCTGCAACAGCTGCAGCAATCCTTAAAACAAAGTTTCTCCCATTTCTGCAGCCCCCTTAAAATGGGAGGCTTGAAGCAGGTTCACATAGAGTTATAAGTTTATCTCCACGTATAGTTTCCTAGAACTCTTCCAGTTCTGCAAAGGCACCTTGGTTCTGCTTCTGCTGGGGAGGAGTGTCAACCATAAACTTCAAGAGTTTTTTCAGTGTGATTTTGCTGAGTTTTGTCTGCGCTGTAAGTCTCTTTTCACGGAAAGGAAGATCTATTTAAATATTATCAATGCTATCGAATATTATCTATAGAGGATTGGGTTTTTTCTCTTCATGTTCAAAACATCTGTTCTAGTTAGGCCCTTTTTTCCCACTAGCCCACTAGCACGTCTTTCCCTATTAGTTCAAATTATGTTGCTGTTTTCTTGACAGCCGGTCTAAAAGAGTTGTATCTATTCATTTGTATAACACAGCAATAATGTTTGCAGATCTTGCAAATAATAGAATAAAAAACCCCCACAGTTCTAGCTCATGAACATAAAAAAGTCATGTTCATGTAAGGCCTGGATTCAGCAAATGTGTCAACACATAATAATAACCTTTTGAAATGGCTTCTATGTAGAAAAACAACATACAGACATTTATTTATTTGCCAGTTTCTGAAGGGAAGGAAATGCTTTGTTTACTGAATTTTTTAGTATTTCGAGCTGTCCTTCGAACATGATAAGAAATGTCCTGACTAAGAGATTACAATTAAAACATGACGTATTATGGAAAGCTGCAGTACAACTTGAAACTCTTCCAGAATCAGGTCTATTTTAGCAATTTTAAAGTGACTATTCCTTGGTCAGCAAAAATACAGATCGATCTACTATTGTACAGATTAAAACAATTCATATTGGATTTAAAGAGGTATTTAAAATACACAAACTCTTTAAAGTCATTTGTAGGTTGCAGTTTTTGGTACAGACATTACTAATTCATGTGATGACTCAAGCTCATAGTCACTGATGTCTTACTGAGCAAAATTGCCCTTGTACCCCTTTGAACTTTGTACTTTTAGTCAGAAGACTTTTTTATTGAAAAATAGGCTCATAATTCTCATTCTCAGTTACAGAAAACATGCATCATGGTTGGATTCAACAGAGATCCTTGAATGACTAGCTGGTAAACATTTTTATTAGTAATGTGTTCCATCTGTTAAATGTTCAGCTTGATCTAGTAGCAGTTGGTAGTGAAGCTGTTGAGGTTCTTATTGAGCTTTTACTGGCATAGAAAAAAGAAGTAGAAATATCTTGAGCAGCCTCCCTTTTAAACAGATAACTATGATGGGAGGCCCAGAAGCCCATCATGCTATAAAGAGTAAATTATCTCAATACCTGATGATACTTTAGCCATTTAAGGTCTTAATAAATAAATAAATAGATAAGGCTGTCCCATAGGCTTCAACTCATCCTGTGCTATAATACTGAAAAATTCTAACCAATTATATTTTAGAAGTTAGCACAATTATTTTAAAAGACTCCTATCCTATTTCAGAATAGATCTAGAAATCATAACGTGGACAGATTATCAGATTATAAGGCTGCATATAACCATGTATTTTCTTGTGTAGAAAAATGTTCTTGTTGTGTTATTCTTGTACAGATACTGTATCAGAACAGCTTTATTACCAAAAGTATCAAAGTGTTCAATTGAAGTCAAGCATATAAAGGGAATATTTAGATTTTTTGCAACAGTTAATAATTTTTGATTAAATAAAAATATAAGTTGCTTGAGTTCTGATTCTGTGGCTTCAGATAACTTAAGTGTACCTTGAGTTAAATTACGAGTTAGAGTAATTCTGCTAAAGGTAATGATAATAAAAGGCCTCCTTCAAAAATAAAATTGTAAAAATAAGATTGATCATGACAGAGAGTTCACCTCCTGACATTTGTTGTAGCTGTGGCCAAAAACAGTGAACATGTTGTGGCACTCAAGTAATATATACTTGCTTAAAATAAAAAATAAAACATAATAAAGATAGAAATTACTAAAAGTCTTGTTTATTTTAAGTGCAGTATTCCTGTTCTGCTTTGTCATGTGTATTCGTAACTTAGTTCCATGTGATCAACAGGTAGGTTGTAGTCACCATATATTTTCTTTATTTATTTTGGAGAAAGTAACTGGCATTGCAGAGTGGGAAAGAAGTGTCACTCCCTACTATCTTTTGAAAGCTGTTAAAGCTACCCTCATTTCCTGTGCACAATCCCTTTAGTGTTGGGCTGCTTGCTGTTTCTTGTCTGCTGGATAAAGGACAACTTCCAATGCATGGACAACTTCCTTTGTTGCAGATGCATCTTTGCTTAGTTCAGTCTTTTTGCAGAAATTGTGCTTTCCACTTGAGTAGGTAATGCGCTCTTATTTTATGTATCTCTTCTCTTCAAAATAGTGCTTCCAGAGGAAATTGTTTAATCGGTAGAGATAATAGCTATTAAATGTGTAGTGTAATTGTTACAAATTACACACTTTCCATGTACAGGGAAAGAGTTAAATATTGTTGTCCTAATAATTACTGCAGATATTAGCTAAGCATTAGTCCATTTGATTAGGTTTTATCCCTCTTTCTTTTCAGACACTCAATGAAGACATTATCTTGTAGTTGTTTTAGTGGATCAGTCCAACAGGTTGTACTTTTTCTGATGAAACATCATAAACCTCAGCATTTCTGTTTCAGAATGTTTAGCTATCTGCCAATTTACTTCTCTGTCTCTGCAAATTGAGATCTTATCTGCTAAGAAGTGTGTTTGTCTATGTTTGGTATTTTAATGTAAATACGTACAGGAGAATAACAGATATGTTATCTTGCTTCGAAGTGTCAGAGAATAAGGAGATTTAATTAAAAGGAAAGGAATTTTATGAGAACCCATGATATAAACATACCTCTATACACTGGCTAGAGTTACAGCTCTGTAAATTAGTTGTATTAATTTCTGCTAACTAAGAAGAATAATTGAGCTGGGATCTAAAAACTGTTTTTGAATTATCTTACTGTTTAGCCCTCAAATTAGAAAATTTTATGAAGAAGGAAAAAGTTACTTCATCTGCAGAAATCTGAGTCAGAGCACAGCTATATTATGCAAATCTTAACAGTAAAAATAGCTTTGAATGCAGGGCTTGTTTTCATTACCAACGGGGTAAAATGGATAGTGGGTGTCTCTAATCAGCACGTTTCTAGTGCAGTTTAGAAGGTTAAAGATAAAATATTCATAGCAGAAAATACCTTTCCCCCTTATATTGAAATACAATTTAAAAGTTTAAGGCAAAATGGGACCATTTGTTCATATATATGTACGTATATATGTGTGTACATACACATATATAGATATATATATAAATGCATATATATATAATGGGGGCTGTAGCAATAGGACAAGGGGTAATGGTTTTAAACTAAAAGAGGATAGATTTAGACTAGATATAAGGAAGACATTTTTTTTACACTGTAACAGTTTGCCCAGAGAGGTGGTAGATGCCCCATGCCTGGAAACATTCAAGGTCAGGTTGGCCAGGGCTCTGAGCAACCTGATCTAGTTGAAGGTGTCCCTGCTTATTGCAGGGAGGTTGGACTAGATGACCCATAAAGGTCCCTTCCAACATAAATCATTCTATTATTCTATGATACCTATGTAATGGTAGGCCATTAAACCTTGCACAACTATCCCTGAATTAATTAAAATTTTATTTCAGTTTAAGTCCTTAGGACTGATTATACTGAATGCCAGAGGGGAAAACAGACAGGAACAAGGTACCTAAAACACCCTAATATTGCAGAGGAGACATGAGTTGATAGATCCAAGTAATACTAGCAGCTAGATAAAGGAGTTAAGCTCCCATTCTCTTTCCTCATCCCATGCATCCAGCTCTCCAAATATGATGCAAGAAACGTTTTCTTCCCAAAACCAGCTTTGGTGATCTGTCTCATTACAGGTGTGAGAACCGGACACAACAGCCAGTTCAACTAAGAAAAAATATTCTCTTTAGCTCCTTAGAGAAATGATCTGTCTGTCCTGCCTGGGGCATGCCCTGAAGGAATTTTCATTATCACTCTCTCTGGAAACAATTTGTGGATCTGACTCATGATTTCTGATAATCTGCAATAACTGATTCTCAGGTTGGTACTGACCTTGCTCATTTGAATGGTCTTTTATTCATTCAAGTGGACTCAAAAGGCTACAGTTGGCAGTATAAGATGGTAGTCCACTAGTGAAAATGTAAAGATACTTTTGATCAGTAATTTGCTGGCCTTGACTTGCAAGTCAGTTATTAGCTGTTTCCAATGGAACTTTACTTTTTATTGCTTATAAAATGTGTTTACTTCTGTAACGCAGGCAGCCTGGCACTTCAATAATTACAACCTACAGAGCTTACTTCATACCAGCACTATGAACATTATATTCTGATAGCTGTGTTACTGCTAGATGCTAGGCTGTTCCACCACTTTCCTACTTGCTGAAACACTGTGGGAGGATGTACTTAGTGAGATATTTTGAAAAGGCAAAATTTAGATCAGGGTGAAAAAGCATGTTTTTTTCTTCCAGTTGCAAGAAAAATGTAAGTTTGTCATGTACACCTGAGTACCTGATCGTCATTACACAGATGTTCATAAACAGAGGTTTGTTTAAAAAACAGACAAACAAACCTATTGGGAATTTAGCATGGGGATTAGATCTCTCAAACAGTGTGGGTGGTTGCAGGTTGTGTGGCTATAGGAGTCTCTCTTGCAGGGGTCCTTACCAGTGTGTCTCCAGCTGAGTTGGGAAAGAGACTCTCCAAACTATTGTTCTGCTGAATTCCTGTAACCTACCTGGCCCATCGTCCTATGTGACCACATCATTATATAAACAATTCATTGGTATCGATTATCTTAAAGTATATATAAAGTAAAATATCTTCTAGCTGTGTGCAAAAGACTCTCTCATGTCACTGTTTTTGCATCTGTAGGAATGGTTTCTACTGAATATTTAAAAGGAACTATGTACAGCTTGATCAGTTTTGCAGCAGGACCTGCTTGGGGAGCATCTGCAATAGCCAGATCTCATGCAGGATGTTAATGTACATATTGGAACGTCCAAATTGGTCTGTACATAGCAGGAGCTGCCTCAGAGAGTTCCTGGAATTCCCACCTGGAGAATCCTGCACTAATTACTCATATATATTGCTGTGAAGGAGGCTAGGAGCTCAGTCAGTCACCTTGGCTAGGTTGGTGTGATGTTTCAAATCAGTTGGATGTCTCATCTGGCTGGGAGGTTCCTGGATCTACAAATTTCTGACTACAAATTTCTGACTGAAGTGCATGGGTGTGCAGACAGGCAACAGCCCGGAAATCCAGCTATGCAATTATAGCTATAAGACAAACTTGAATTTCATATTAGTAACTTAAGTTTCAGAGCTCTTTCTACATTATATGATACATAACTAAACCTGCAAATCATGTAGATTTAAATCAGTGGCTTGGGTGGAATTGACTGGAATATAGGTTTTATGTCACAACCTTTTTGAGACCTTGTTACACTCCAGACGTGCAATACAGGGAGGAGTTGCATTTCTGTTCATGTGAACAGGCTTGTCAGGCTTTTGTCCTCAGAAATTTTGGAAAATGAATAGACAGATGCAGTAAAGGACTGTTGGTTGCTGTCATACTCATCCACTTGCAGAGAAAATTATGGGGTTTGATATTCACATCTATAAAAAAAGCTGATTGTGCTTAGAAGGCCACTTTTGAAGTAATAGTTAATAGTACTGTGTCTTCCTGTACTTAGAACTGAGGGTCATTTATTGAACGATGATGAGTCTTTTCTGTCTGATCCAACTCACCAAGGACTCTGCTCTTCATAAAGTTCTTGCACTCCCAAGGACAATTCTGGCTGATTTACTGGACAGCAGAACCAAGCGTGATGTCATTGCCTCTTTCACACCTAAAGTATTTCACATCCTCAGTACTGCTTGTTATTCTGTATCCTCACCAAAAGTTCTTAACGTTTATTTACTGGGCAGGAAGAGGTACGGTTTTACATGGCATCTTTACATGGCATTTACTTTGGCATCTCATGAATGGGAAAAAACTCAAACTGATATGAGGAAGCAAGAAAGTTATCCTGCAGATAGTATGAATTATATAACGAAGAGTAACTTGTATAGTATAAATATTTTCTCACTCAGTTTGCAGGTGATATATTTATTTAGGTATGAGTAAGAAAAGAAAAAGTGCATTTTCTGTATCAGTTCTTTTTTTTAAAACTTTGTCATAAGTGTACATATTGATCCATAACAGTATAAACCCTATAGCATAGCTAATGCTACAATTAGAAACAATATACTACTAGAACAGTTTCTGTTTGCATTCATAAGACGTGATGGGTTGAACCTGGCTGGCTGCCAGGTGCCCACCGAGCCACTCTATCACTCCTCTCCTCAGTGGGACAGGGCAGGGAGGAAATAACATGGAAAAAACCTCACGGGTCAAGATAAAGGGAGTTTAATAAAGCAAAAGCAAAAGCTGTGCATGGAAGTAAAGGAAAACAAAAAATTTATTCTCTACTTCCCATCAGCAGGTGATGTCCAGCCACTTCCCAGCAAGTAGGGACTTGGTACGTGTAGCTGTTGCTCTGCAAGACTTTTAATTTTAATTGCCTAGATCTAACAAGTAGCGTAATTCCGTGGAAGACTTTATGCTTTCACAGTAAATATATGGAGTGAGGTTTCTGGTAGAAAAGCTTGCGTAATGAAAATCCCACGTAAATTTTTCATGAGCACTCTGCCATTAAATCTCTCAAAAGTTCACAGACAATGTAGGGCTTATAAACACTATTTGAGAATATTCATCTTAATGTCAGTGACATTTTCAGGAAAAAGTAGGCTGAAGTTGGAAGTACTTACTAACATAAGGCTGAGTAGTACAGCGATTAGCACGCTATCCTGGTATTTATGGAAAATAGATTGGGTTTTTCCACATGGTTTGTCAGGGGCTTAGTGTTCCTCTTTATATCAGTGGAGTGATGTAGGGACTGGAAGTCATTAAGGTATAGGAATAGGAATCAAAAAGTATCTCAGATCAAGATTAATAACATTCGTGTTACATTATAACTTTCTTCTTTACTCCTTTTTCTCACTTTTCTCCTTCTCTTTTCTTGCAAGACAATGAAGCAGACAACCCCCTCTCCCCAAAACAGCAGCAATCTGCATTTTAATTTGAAATCACAACAGGACACCGATAATGCAGTTTAAGTTTAGTCATAATCCATATGGAGTTGGCTCTGGTGTGTAGTTTTTTTGCTAATGACACCAAAATAATTATTATGCAGTGACCTTTAAAGAAGAAACCTGTTTTTTTTTTTTTTATCCTATCATAGATGTTTATCTATATTTAACTGGTTTGAGTACTATCAGGCTAAATATTCTCCGTCCTACTATGTTAAATACACGATAATTACTGTTTGATGGATTGAGGCAGTGGAAGAAAGAATGTGTGGGATTAACTTCAGTAAGTGTGTTTTATTTCTGTATGGTTGGTTGGTTTTTACAATTATTTATAATAAATTTGCATCATGCCCGAGAATTGCAAACATTCTTTAGTTACATTATGGAATGTGGAGGTGTATGCATAATTCAGATGGGCTAAAACACTAAGCATTGCCCAAATTGCTTGTGAAATATGACAGGAAAGATGTCTTAGGGGAACGATAGGCACTCATAGGAAAGGTTAATTTTGTGTGCTAACTGAAATTGCATTCAGAATCTCTGGGTTCACTAGCAGTGCACGCATTATACAACTCAATTCTAAGTCATAAAAATGTTGGCTGCTTGTTTACACTTCATAAAGAAATGTGCATGTAATACCTTTGGTACAGAATTATTACAAAAGTTACCCGGCTGGTTACTGTTGTTGCTAAGGCTTTACAACATGTTGTGTTTTAATTCTTTCACAATTTTCAGATGCATAGAACATTCTAAAACTTCTAGGTTTGTGTTAGATGTTAAAGTATTTTCTTGTTTTGCAGTTCTAAATGAAATATAGCTACTTTCATGAAATCAAAAGATCAAATGCATTCTTTTTTTCTCCTTTGCCAAGTGTGATGCAATTCTAGCCTTCTTATTTTAAATGAGTTTTATTTTATTTTATTTTATTTTATTTTAGTTTAGTTTAGTTTTTAAGTCTAGAGAAATTTCAACCGTTTTTTTAGTCTTCAGAAGATAAGGGAACACTTATGCTGCTCACTTTTGCAAATTGTCTTTTTCTTTTTGCTTGGGAGGTGATGCATTCTTTAGTACGGCTGTAAGCATCATAAAGATTAGCTGCTGTATATGTACTCATTGGACTGAGTTCATAGTCATAAAACCTGCTGCACTCTGTGTCCATGAGCAGGTGGATTCCATAGTCTTTGTCACAGCCAATAGGCTATTTTATCCTACTGCTAAAGTAACTTCATTGGTAATTCTCTACTTTTCCTGGGACAACTAAGTTTAAGAGCAATTTAATAACTTTGAGACCTTTTATTCATAAAACTTGTTTTATATAAGTATCAATTTAAGGCTATGTCTGTGAACAGACTAAAGACATTTAAAGAGACTTGTTATGATTTTGATAAAGTATTTAAGTAATAGATGCCTATTTAAAGGGAAAAAACACAGTGTTTTGGGTTGCGCAATGAATTTCTTTCTAAAATGCAAAACCTTGACATAATAGGACTGGAGAACGACATACTTAAATATTCAAATTTTAAATTTAAACTTTCAAATGGGAATTCAAGATGCACATTTAACTTGTTGCTTACTTGTATTTATTATTCTAGTTTATGTGCATGATTGTGAGTTCTTAAGTTTATTTGAGAAAAATAGAATTTCACCTAAGTAATATCTTCAAATTATGTGGGCAAATAGATATTGTTTAGGTTGCTTTTTCATTATGTTGCCAATACCTGTCTTGGGAGTAGTTAAATCTGTTAATATGCTAAAATATAAGAAAATAAATTAAGTATGTGTTTAAATGCATTTGATATTATAGTGTGTGTACAAACTTTTTTTAATAAGCAGAACTGCAGTAAAAATTTCACTAGTACATCTGTTTTCTCTTGTTAAAAAAATGTACTTATAAACAGAAATGAGCATCTCCTAAAGGGTGTTTGCACCCACATTTTTATCTCACGCCTTCGAAACGCAAAAGATACAGGGCTGTATATTGTAGTTTCTGTTCTTCTGGGATACAGAGATGGTAGTGATGAATATCATATATAGATCCTTAACGTAAGGATAATAATCTCAGCAATAACTCAGCAAAAAGCAAAGAAGAAAACTTTTTTTTTTTTTTTTTAATAGTTCAATTTATTTTACACAGTATCTTAAAACTATAACAGTGGAAGATACGTATCAGCCACAGTTCTTCTTTTGGTCTTGTTGTGAACTGATGCGTTTGCCTGCTGTAAGGACAACATTAACTGTGAGCTTTAAAAAAAAAGAACTTGTCTTTGTGTCATTTCTCGTTCTTTTCCAGTGTGTGAGGAAATTTCCTGGTGTGTGAGGAAATGAGGGATTTACCCCACCAAAAAAACCCAGCTCATGTGTTCTGCTCCTGAATGTGAACTAATATATGCAATCATATATAGGAAATATATTTAATGTACTCTCCTGATTTGGACTAAACTGCCAATGTAAATACACCTGTATTGGACCAGAACCACAGAGCTGTTCCAAGCATGGGAGCTGGTGAAGCTTGGGAGAAAGACCACCTGGACTATGAGTGTTTTGGTTTGCTTTGAGGAGATCATACATGTGCAAGGACCGCCAGGGCCATGAATGTCTGCTTTATGGAGGACTGATGTGAAGCAATTTTGAAGAGGCAAGAGGAAAAGTACTTTTTTCAAACAGAAATCCATGTGTACTTTGTTTATACAGGCCTGTGAGAAAGCCTTAAGTTAAATTCATGTCTTTTATCAAAGAAGAGATTTGAGATTTCTTGATAGAATGATCAAAATGTATCTATGTGGAAAAAAGATTTGTGGTTCTTTAGATTACCCTTTAGAGGAAGGAAAATGACATGGAGGATTACAGTGATTTGAAATGGAAGCTAAGAAGTGTGGACAGAGATACATGAAGGGTTGGGTTTTTTATTACTTCTGAACTTTTTCAAAGTAATGGGTAGTTAGTCTACCTATGCTTAGTGCATAGGAAAAGCTTTCTAAGTGGTGAGTAGATTTGTCTTTGCAATCAACTTTCTCAAAGGCACTGCAGCTAAGAACATCTGGGCTGCGGGCTGACATTAGCAGGTGAACTGTAGATAAAAGGCGAGATTGGATGGCAATGATTCCTTCTGGCTTTAAAATTCATGAATATGTACATAGTTCATATAGTTGAAATTACAAGAAATTTTTTTCCCTGTGACTGAATTCCTTCCCATATTAAAAAGCCAAGACCAAGACCATATCATCGTCAAATTCTTTTTAAGCACAGAAGAGGCTAAACAACTGGCCAACTCAGTAAATGGATAGAAGGATTTATATCTGTCTAGCAGTACTCACCACCATTCACACTTATAGAAGCCTGACTGCATGAACAGCATGTATAAGGAATTACATCAATTTCAGAAAGAGTAAGGTTTGAAACATTTAAACAGGTTTTTTATCCAGCATTCTCTAGCAAGTAGGAAAGTTTATTAAGCTAGCAGTGAACAAGCAACCATTAACTTTACTATGTGAGCAGAGATACATACTTTACAACTATTTAAAGCGAATCATTAGTTCTAGGATCCCAGTTACGTACTGTCCCTGAGGAGAAGACTCCTCTTCTTGGGACACTCACAGGGACAGAGAGCTTCACTGAAATAAACTTCGCTGATAAGTGTTCTGCCTCTATTCTCCTTGATAACACATTTTGATGCTATATCATCTGTAGTTTCTGTTGCCCTTATGGATTTCTGTTGTTCAGCAGTATGTGTCATCCTATCTCCTCCATATCAGTGCAGTGTTTCTGTTATCTTGTACTTGATATTTCTCACCAACGTGGTAAGGAATAATGCTATTACCTCAATGGAAACCTGTTCACAAAATAAATTGTAGTAGTGGGGAAAAATATATGACAAATGTTAGACAAAGAGCCTATTTAAATCTAAGCCAGCACTGCTACATACGCCTTGTTTAGCTTACCTGCAGTATTCTGTCTTATGAATGGGAACTTGAGCTGTCCATTTTATAGAATCTCAATGAGCATTATAACTGATGGATTTTAAGATCATCTTATTTCTGAAGTATTGAACTATCTGTCCTATCCATACTTACACTTCCTTTTCTGCAATGTGGCAAGAATAACTGGACACTACAGTCATTTCCACAGTGATCCTGTATGTAATGTCTGTCTTGTCCAGAAAACCTGCTCTGCTCTATATTTGCTCAAATTATTTTGGAAGGGAATTTGCTCTTCCTCTGCTGCATCTGATGGGCATAGCCAAGAAGTATGGCTATGGCTCCCACAGCTCTTCAAGAAAATGGGAAAATGACAGTGTTTCTATTTCAGCTTTTCATGGTTTGATGTTTAATTGCAATATTCCGAATAGCTCTGATTCTGTTACTTCTCATTCTTTCCAGTTTTATACTAATATACTGCTGTTCAGTTGTGATGAAACAATATTTAAACCCTTCATGGTATTGGTTTAGTAAGTATGAAAGCAAAAATGAATTCTTTTGACTTTGAAGACCAGATTTTACCTCCCAGTTGAAAGACAGTATTTTGGAAGACAGGCAAATACAAATTTTCAGAACATGTCTTTCTCTAATCTTGATGTTTCATAAAGCTGTGTATTATCATAGTATGTGAACGTACCTACAAATATCCAGAGGCAGTTCCTTTGGTTTTTCACCATGCCTCCCTGTACTGCTGGAGGCAAGGATTTTTTGGGTTACTGACAACAAAAACTTAGAAACAGAGGATAGTACTCACAAGGTAAATGTCATTTAGAGGGGAATAACTTTTTCACAAGAGGTTTATGAATAATTTCTTGAAGACTTTGGGTGTGCTTAATCTGCCCTGACAGATTGTTCTACAGATAAGACTCCCTTACTCCTCTGTTTTGTCATTACTATATTTCCATTGTTAAACGGAAATAGAGTTGCTGTTATAATTCATAGGTCCTAACTTGACTTTTGAGTCAGATGACACTTGATGGGTTTCCTGCTTTCACTTTTGGGTCAAAATTCTGTAAACCAGAAGCTGACAAAGCAGATTGTAAAGAGACCTGTCAGTGGCATAAACAGAGGAAGATGTAGGCAATAGCAGAATGCTGATGAAACTTGTGTTTCATCTTTGTGATCAGTTTTAGGTACAGTAAGCTTGAAGGTGATAAGTGAAGTAAGGAAACAATTTTCTTTATACAAGAACAGAGCTTCCTATTGAAATGGATATGATGGAAGTAATTTTTCTAAAATGATGAGATTGTTTAGGCTGTTTTCAATAGTGATTAACATCAATTAACATATTAGGACCTATTTTTTACATTTTTCAAATGGAAGGATAGTGCTAGACATAAAAGTTAATAATGAGATGAACACAGGTTAATTTGAGTTAATAAAAACACGCAGATTATTCTCAAAACATTTCTTGAAAGGAAACTTGATGCCAAAGCAGTTTGCTGTGATTTGTTTTGGTATGTATGCACTTAATATTTTTCTAAAAGTAAATCCAAAGAAATCCCTAAACTTCTTTATATACTCTTCTACTGATAACTCTGGTAGTTAGGTTGTGTCCTTAAGAGACTTTCCCTTCTCTAGCATTTGGAGAAAAGTTTGCAGAACTTCTCCTTCATACAACAGATGGCACTACAAATCTCAGCCTGAACATGAGGAATGGCAATCTGAGCTCTAAACTCTCAGGATGGACCTCCGTCCTTTCTCGTCTGCAAAGGTAAGGGTAAGTACCTGTCTGTACCTTGTCATCCAGTTAATGACAGCTTGGTTCTTCTTTTAGTGAGAGAGGAATAGGAGAATTCTCTGGCTTCTTCATATAAACTCCTCCGGCATGTCCAACTCTGCAATAGCTAAGAGGGTCAGGAAATTTGAACTAGGAGTCAGACAGAAAATGAAGGATAGATGCTGCACTAATGTTGAATTCAAGGAATTAAGGCATAAAATCATATACCTCCAGAAATAGAAATACTTCCTACATTCTTGCTGGTGATACCAAGCTAGTGAGTAAGCACAAAATATTGACTTTTTCAGCATCGGTTTAAATGCTTGCGGTATTGGGCAATTCTGCCTGCCTACTTTGTTAAGACACCTGCACAAATGTGTAAAAATTAAAAAATCTATGATTGTTTGCATAACAGAATCACAGAATCACAGAATATTTTTGGTTGGATGGGACCTTTGAGATCATCGAGTCCAACCAACAAAAAAAAACCAAAACAAAAAAACCACACACAAAAACCAAACCAAACCAAAACAAAAAACCACCAAAAAATCCCAGAACACCAAACACCAAAACCAAACCAAACACCCACAACCACACACCACCCCACCCACAAACAGACACAAACCAGCAGTCTCGGCCACTAGAGCATGCCCTGAAGTGCCATGTCTACATATTTCTTAAATACTTCCAGGGATGACGACTCCACCACCTTCCTGGGCAGGCTGTTCTAGTGCCTGAGCACCCTCTCAGTAAAGTAATTCTTCCTAATATCTAATCTAAACCTCCCCTGCTGCAACTTTAGACCATTTCCTCTGGTCCTGTCATTATTCCCTTGGGAGAAGAGGCCAACACCCACCTCTCTACAACCTCCTTTCAGGGAGTTGTAGAGGGCAATGAGGTCCCCCCTCAGCCTCCTCTTCTCCAAACTAAACATGCCCAGTTCCCTCAGCCTCTCCTCATATGACTTGTTCTCTAGACCCCTCACCAGCTTGGTGGCTCTCCTCTGGACACGCTCCAGCAGCTCAATGTCCTTCCTGTAGTGAGGGGCCCAGAAATGAACACAGCACTCGAGGTGAGGCCTCACCAGTGCCGAGTACAGAGGCACCATCACTGCCCTACTCCTGCTGGCCACGCTATTCCTGATACAGGCCAGGATGCTGTTGGCCTTCTTGGCCAGCTGGGCACACTGCTGGCTCATGTTCAGCCGGCTGTCCACCAACACCCCCAGGTCCTTTTCTGCTGGGCAGCTTTCCAGCCACTCTTCCCCCAGCCTGCAGTGTTGCCTGGGGTTGTTGTGACTGAAATGCAGGACCCGGCACTTGGCCTTATTAAACCTCATCCCATTGGCTTTGGCCCATTGATCCAACCTGTCCAGGTCCCTCTGTAGAGCCTGCCGACCCTCAAGCAGATCAACACTCCCACCTAGCTTGGTGTTATCTGCAAACTTACTGAGGGTGCACTCAATCCCCTTGTCCAGATCGTCAATAAAGATAGTAAACAAGACTGGCCCCAAAACTGAGCCCTGAGGGACACCACTGGTGACTGGCCGCCAACTGGATTTCACCCCATTAATTGCAACTCTCTGGGCACAGCCATCCAGCCAGTTTTTTACCCAGTGAAGAGTACACTTGTCTATGCCATGATTCGTCAGCTTCTCCAGGAGAACGCTGTGGGGGACGGTGTCAAAGGCCTTACCAAAGTCCAGGTAGACAACGTCCATAGCCTTCCCCGCATTGAGAAGGCGTGTCACATGGTCATAGAAAGACATCAAGTTGGTTAAGCACTATAACTACAGGTAATAGATTATATCTCCTAGATTTGTTATCTTAGGTTTTGCTTCTTTAGTTACTTCATTAACTTCCTAAAAGCTAGTTTTAAAACATTGGGGTTTTTCTGAAGATATTTTTGTCTTTACTGGCTTTTTATGTTAGTGTTTTTGTTGTTTATGATGCTGTTGTTAACTTGAGCTTTATCAGGAATGGATGTCTTTGACAGGGAATAGACAAAATGTTTCCAGGACAGATAAGTTTGTTGAATTCTCATAAGTGTATCATGAACATAGGGCTGTTATGCAAACATACCTCAAAACCCTCTATGGAAATTTTGCTTTGAAAGAAGATCATAGCAAAAAAGCTTTAAGATCTTTAAAAGAAGAACACATTTGGTGGAATTGCTATTCTGTGGCGAGATGTAGTATATTATCATAGGATCATGGAATCATAGAATTGTAGAATGATTAGAGTTAGAGGGGACTTTAAAGATCATCTAGTTCCAAACCCCCTGTCATGCACAGGGACGCCTTCGACTAAACTAGGTGCCCCATCCAGCCTGGCCTTGAACACTTCCAGGGATGGAGCATCCACAGCTACTCTGGGCAACTTGTTCCAGTGCCTCGCCACCCTCACAGTAAAGAATTTCTTCCTAATATCTAATATAAATCTACCCTCTTTCAGTTTAAAGCCATTACCCCTTGTCCTATCACTACTTGCCCTTGTAAAAAGTCCCTTTCCAGCCTTCTTGTAGGCTCCCTTTAGGTACTGGAAGGCTGCTTTAAGGTCTCCCTGGAGCCTTCTCTTCTCCAGGCTGAGAACAACCCCAACTCTCTCCGCCTGCCCTCATAGCAGAGGTGCTCCATCCCTCTGATCATTTTTGTGGCCCTCCGCTGGACCCACTCCAACAGGTCGATGTCTTTCCTGTGCTGAGGACTCCAGAGCTGGACACAGAACTCCAGGTGGGGTCTCACCAGAGCAGAGTAGAGGGGCAGAATCCTCTGCCTCGACCTGCTGGCCACACTTCTTTTGATGCAGCCCAGGATGCTGTTGGCTTTCTGGGCTGCAGGCACACATTGCCAGCTCATGTTGAGCTTCTCATCAACCAACTAGAATATCTCTGGAATATATTGCTGATCTTTGTTTACGGGATTCCTTCTATCTCCAAAAGCAGGCATTCAATTTTTAATGCCAGTTTTTAATTCCTGCTGTTAGTGACTACATTGTGAGAGATAATTACATGGTGTGGAATTGGTACAGAAGTGTGTTTACAGCAGCAACCTTCTCATTGTTTTGAATAGTGATAATTTATAATGAAATATTTTAATACAGTGTTTACTGATACTGCTAAGATACCTCTAAGATTTTTTTTTTTCTTCCGACACAGTTATTTTGCAATCCGTCAAAAATAGTTCTAGGAGGAACATAACAAATGTTACCACGTAAGACTACACTAAGGAAAAACTTTCACGAAAGGGGGTTGTATGCTGTCAACTGGCTGGGAGCCGCTTTGGGAACTCTGTTGTGCTGAAGTCAATACCAAAAGCGGGATTGGCCAGGGATTATTTCTTGTCATTTTATCAACGTTTCTATATCCAGAGGCAGCTGTCATGTTTTAAGCATTAAATAATCTTGCAACAAAGCAAGGATGCTTCATAAGCATGTGATCTTCTCCTACCCAATGAACTGGAGGGTAAGAGTTCTAATGTGCAGAAACTCTCTTGAATTACTGAACTTTTTTTTTTTTTTAAATTTATTTTTAATAAGCAAGGTCATCACTGCAATTCTTTTCCCCAGAAATCATTTGTGGTTATGGGGCTGTGAAATTTTCTCCTGCTCTGTGGTCCAAAATATTTATTTATTCTATGTTAAAACTGCCTTTGCATTCTGAAAAAGGCATCAGGGGTGGTGGGGCTATGGCTGGACATGGCAAACCAGTCTCAAGGGCGACTTGCTCATCTTAGCCACCAAGAAGAAAGGAAATAGCCTTAGCCATTGGAAATCACCTTCCTCTCCAACAGACAGTTAGTTCTTCTATTTTCTTAAGTATCCTTATGTTTGCTTCTGTGTGAGATTTAATAAATATTGCAGTGCTCAATTTTAAAGCTACTTTTCTTTCAGGCTTCCTGAATTTGTGTCACTTAGATTTCTGATCATTCAGCCGAGCTACTTATTTGACTTTCTTGTGAGTGACTCACGCTTGGAAAAACAGTTCGTACTTGTACAGTTCAAGACCTGGTAAATACTTAGTGCTTTGCAGAAGCGATTATGCTCATCCTGTGAGAAACAAAAGGTGCTCCTGCCCATTGGCCAAGGACCTGCATCAGCAGCCTGCCCTTTCAGCTAAACCTAGGTGCTCAGTCACAGCTGACCAAAACTAAGAATCTGAGGAAATATCTTGAGGAAAACTGAGTCAAATGAGCAAACCCAATTAAATCTTGGCCCTGTCCGATTCTTTGGAATTGAGCCTATGGACATTCTTTCTCCAGACGTACTTTGAAGGCATGGAGGCCTAATGAGACATTGAACTCCCGTGAGTTAGCTGGCTTTCTGCCTGGAAATTAACTCCATGGATCCAACCCTCCCAGAAGCTAAGGAAAAATTTCAGGAGCCACCTGGGTCTGTGGATGTCATCAAACCATCCCCCTTGAGGGATTCATTAACACAGACCAAATTGTGATTCTTATCCTTCCTGCTGTGGAAACTGAGCCAAACCAACTCTCTGAGTCTCAATTTTACCATTTATTTTCTTCATAATAAGGATATTGCCTACCTACATTTTATCAGTCCTCTGAGAACTCTTTAGCTAATATTTATACAGGTTTTGGAAGTATAAAATGTTCTCTAAATACCCTTTCTAAGGGTATATAATATCTAAAAAGTATAATCATTGCAACCATCTGAATTGCTAATTATGAGCTGTATTCTGACCATTTCTATTTCTTAACTGTTAATTCTGTGGATTTCAGACACATAAATGATTTGCTGACTTTTTTTTTTTCTGTATGTTTTAAAAACTGTGCATATATTTACATTGTTTTCCACATGAGATTCTTAGAATATTGTGGCATAAACCAAAATTAAGATAGGAATATTCTATAGGTTTTAGTCTATTATATTTATTTAGTCTTTTCTTTCCAAAACCAGCTCATTCTATTGGAGTTGAGTTTTTAAAGAATCAACTATGATGTTAGGCAAAATCCAGTGATCTTTCAACCACACATCCAGTGTCATCACATGAATAATCATGAGAGATTCGGTACAAAAAAATCTTTGCTCTTGAAACAGGAGGGGTGCCCCTCAGGGAACTTGCTTATTTTCCAGAAATTCAAAAATTTTGATGAAGATAAAGTAACGTTTTCCTGTGTCATCTTTTTGTTCAAATTTTCTTTTAATTTGTGATTTTTTTCTCATACTCTCCTCCAAATACACATATCCGTGCACCGCAAGGTTTTCAGTTTTGTAATAATTGCACGTGAAAGTACTGGTTACAAGGAGCTGAGCAAATGTTATTATACCAGCATAAATTTCTGTGAACACAGGAATGCAGTCAAAATCTCAACTCTTGCATGAAACTTGATGTGGAATAATACTGTTTGTCTGGGTTATGCTCATGGTATAAATCCCTTCGTGAGGGTTAGTGAGGCAAACAGGTGCACAGAAACTGTGTAGGTGATTTTCCTTTATGTGCCTCGTTGTCCTATTCACAATTTCATGCTGAATTTTTCTTGCTATATGGTCTTGTTGCTGGTTAGGTATGTTAAGGCAGATTACTGTCACACGTGAACACTCACCAGAAGCTCTTTGGGCCAATTCTGTTACTTCAGCCAAAGTTGTGGTATTCATGGAATTTTATGCTACAGTTTTACCAAACTGGATGATATCTAGGAATATTCTTGGGCCCTGGCTTTCACTAGTCTGTACTTTTTACAATTGCCTACGGTTAGCTTTTGGCTTTTACTAACTAGTCCTTTCCCAAGGAATTCCTGGGCATGGTCTGAAGCCCAAATACATCCAGCAGGCAGTTTGGTTACACTCACCCTGCTTTGGAGGCTGAGACTTCCCTAGCATAGATGCAGTTGTTCTGTATCAGTCGGCCTCAGTGCTCAGGAATGTTGCTGGGTACATTTAATTTAACAGTATAGATGTAGCCTAGATGTCTGACCCAGACAACATTCTGATTGCCTACTTCCCAGCAATGCGTAATTTGTTAAGTGCGATGCTGCAGTTAATTACATAGGGTAGACATCTGTGAGTGCACAGAAGCACCCTGCACTGGGAGATAAGAGCCTATCTCCTGCCAAAAGGATGTGCAGTAGCTGTAATGCTTAACTGCAGGGTCCAGACAGTCATGAAGGAAAAAAGGATCTGGAATTCTGGCCCCTTCAGCCACCTTTGTTATTTGCTTGTCTGATTTGACCTTATGCTCTTACACTCCTGACTGGTAAAGGCTCTTACTCCAAGTATATTATTTTTACAGTTGTAGATGGCATTGGAGATCTTCTGCTCCAAAATGTACGCTGCCTAAAACGGATGTCTTTGTCTGGTAAAGGTGTCAGAGTTATGCAAAAGGCAGATGATAGCATTATTTTCCCTTCATTCCTTCCTACATTTACAAAAGGGCTATCATTTCTCCATTAGTTATCTGTCCTCTGAGGGAGCTGAAATGCTGAAGAGCTGAGTAAACAGAGGATCTTCTAGTGTTTCTTCTCACTGTCTGGTTTTAGTTTCTAGTTCTTAGCTGTGGGACCACCAATTTTTTTCCTGTAGTTAGGGGAAGAGGGAGGGTGGAGAGAACAAATTCAATTGATCCCCTTGAGTTATTAGTTTCTAGTCACTGAGATTCCTAAGTAAAGCCTAGTGTAGCCTGTTCTGCTTGGTCTGCTGGCCCTTAGACTCTTGTAATTGCTGGCTTGAAATCCTGGCTTCATTGAAGCCAATGGAGACCTTCCAGCTCTGATTCAGTTTTATAAACATAGGCATCTCGTGACGTTTGAAATACCTCTAGGGTATTCCACCTGACCTCCCTATTCTTTCCAAGAAAGGTGCAGGTTTCCTTTTCTTCCTCTGTCACATCTGCTATGTGATTTGGATATGGTAGTACAACTCAAATTGCTCTAAATGCTCATGTTTACATTACTGAATAGAGAGCCTCCTTTTATATAGCAAAGCCAGGATTTTCTCTCTTATGCTTAGTTTTTTATAATCACAGTGTTTGCCTACAGGTCCTTTGTGTGGTTGAAGTTTTGATTGTGTGCTTAATAAATGATTAATCATCCTCTTTTTCTTCTCTGCTTGCTTTGGACTCTTTTCCTGTGCACATACAGCTTTTGTAAATCAATTGCCCAGTGACTGCTCCCAATGGTGTTTGGTTGATCCATGGCAAAGCAATAGACATAGATCATCAGCCTCCTCTGGCTTTCTTTCTGTAAATCTGACCCATTTACTTTTCTCCTTCTCTGGATTTTATCATTACATTAATGTCTGCAGTCACTTAGATTTTGGAACAGCACACAGACATCTGGCAGTAACCCAGGACAGTGTGCTTTGCTGTCATACTTCTGCTTACAATGAGTTGCAGTTTTATGGCCGTATAATAAACCATACTTTATCTGATCTTTCCATGTTGGAATGTGGAAATGAATTGTCCTTAAAGAAATTTCTGGGGCCATTATAGGCTGAGTTCAAAACCAGTATTACTTGGAAATTCTTGTAAGGTATGCATAATTCCTTTCAATGTGTCCTCGCTCTAGACTAGCTAAGGTTCTCAGCTGTGATAAAATGGCATGATTAAACTCTGCTACTTTCCTGTTCCTTTATGAAAGGCAGGATAAAAATCCTTTATGTAATAAGGAACTGGCAGTCTGTTTTCTGTATGGAAAGTGCTACCTGTTAAAGTGAAAACCACAACTATTACACTTCCTTCTTACATTTTTCCTTAAAACTTCCTTGAGCAAGGATAGCTGCAGAAAGCCTGGGAGCTAGGCAGCTTGTGCATGTACAGCAATCTTTGATAATCATGATGTTTCATAAATTTTCAGCTATGCTTTCTCACTTGTCACTTGTGCTGTATCCCATCTATGGTGTTTCAGAAATTACTGCATCTATTCGAGGCTTTCTATTTGTTGTGTGCTTGGACAGATACACCACAATGCAGTTACCTAATTTTTCAGATTTTTCTATTCCAGTCATGATGTCTTTTGAACTTTATTTCCACGCTTATGTAAATATATTAGATGCAAGATTATCTGTCGTGTTTCTCTGATGGGTCGGATGCCTTCAAAACCAGGGAATTTTTTAGGAATAGATGATCCTTGGGAATGCACCATTGTAAATAGGAAGTTGTGCAATGTATTTTTTCATAGCCAGTAAGTCTTGGATAGGCCTGTGATGCAATTCTCAGTTCAGGACAAACATAATCTACTAACTTCAACATAGACACAAAATAGCATACTATAAATGCCAAATTGTGTCATTTTCTTTATATAAGAGCGTAGTATTTAGCAAAGTTATGTCAGAAAAATATCAGGGTTTTTTTGTTTTTTTTTTTTTTTTTTAAGTATAGAGTCTCCCCAGTGAATAGGGACGTGTGACAGAGTATCAGCATGCATTACAGTTGAGTCCAGTGTGGACAACAGTTGTGAGTAAACATCCTTGTATAACAAAGTGAATGAGCCATAATGGAAGAGCAGGAATCTCACTGTAGCCCTAGGCTGTCTGAAAAGGAGACTGTTAACTGCCTGATATGATGAAATACCAGTCTGTAAAAGATTTAAACTCTCTTCCCTAGCTACAAGAGTATATTGATCTCAACTCTATTATTGCAAGTTAGAACTAGCCTGGCCAGGAATATAGGTGAAGTATTGAGTATAGTGGAGCCTTTCTTATCTCATTCAGCGGTATGTTACTTTTCTCACACTTTATGTTTCCATGTTGATCTGGCTTGCCAAATGTAAGAACTAGCAAGCACTTGCAGCGCTTTCTAGCTACAAGAGGAGTCCTGTATTTTGTTATCTATTGTACGTGTCACTGGCATCATAGGCTGAAGAATGTATATTGGTGGGGTGAGGTACTTTGCCACAGTGTTACAAGCGTTTCCACTCTTCCACAGCATCAATATACTTTGCATCTTTTATTGGCATGAAAGTGCTGAGGTACTGCTGTTGTCATGACATACATTTGTTTCCCAAACATCTCAGAAATTTTGAACCATACAAATGAACATAGGTCTCAAGCCATTCTTGGGTCTCTTCAGTCAATGCGGACTTTACCCTGGGATAACATAGGCTACAATTTTAGGGACATGATGCAGATGTCTGATACTTCTTGCAATTACTGCAAAAATTTTCTGCTTCAGGACAGCTGTACATAAGATTTGAAAATTTCCTTGCTTTTATGAGTGCTAAAAGACTTAGAAATAAATATTTCTATATAATATCAAAATTTCTCTGCTTTATGCAGCCCTATATGCCAACAAAAGGTATTCAGTCATCATCTTAGCCCAGACCTAGCTAAAGTACTTGCCATCATGAATGAACCTGGCAGTTCAGAGGTAATACGTTGTGTATTTACTGCCAGAGGCAACAATACTCACAGCACATGAGGAATTTACTGCACATTAATATCAATATAAAATATGTGACTCAGTCCCAGCATGCTAACATTAAAGCCTTTCCACAATCTTGAAAAGACTCATAGTTGTTCTAGAGGTGGTGCCAAAGGAAACGAAAATCAAAGGTAAACAGCCTGTAGCACGTTACAGGACTGATGCAAAATAAATGTTCAGAGACAATAGAGGTGTTTTCAAGATATGTGAAAACAGTTGCTTGGATGCTGTGGTTACAGAGGCAAAATGCTTTTTGTCAAGCTGTTTAATAGTTATGAAGATAAAATTACAACATATGTTATCAATTAACAAAATGTAAATTTGCTAAAGTAATTTTACATTCAGAAATTACAGAAGAACAATTTCCTAGAGCACAGTCATAAATATTCCTTCCAGAAGCAGAAGGAATTCATATGCACAGAAAATATACTTTAGTTATGCCTGTGTTTAATAGCTTGCTTTTGCCCATGTAAAGAGGTGATAGTCTGTGAGATAAATGCATACCAGGAGTGTCTGAGTTCTGCATCTCACCCACCTGAATGGTCATCTTATCATTAATTTCTCAGTCTCTAAGGGAGAGAAAAAATTCTTTTCTGCCTACCCATATACATGCAGTTGCACATTATTTGATATCTGCTGACTACCTATAAATATAAATGACTATGTAAGTGCTAACTTATACGTGTAACCTGTACAGTAAATTTGTTATGAGGTTTCCAGGTACAGCATGTTTCAGTGTGACTAAAACTTTTATTTTGAGATTGATCCTTTGCAACGTGCTTCAAAAAGACTAATTGTGCTAAGCTAATATTTGAAATAAATAAAGAGTATCCAGATGTGTGAGACAGACCTCCAAACCAAGTAGGGATAGTCTGTTCATGACAAGCAGCAGCAGAAGTTATGTTCTGTAGGAAATGGACAACAGAGAAATTGCAGCGTCATAGAATCACTTAGGTTGGAAAAGACCTTTAAGATCATTGAGCCCAACCGTTAACCTAACACTGACAAGTCCACCACTAAACCATGTCCCTAAGTGCCACATCTACGTGTCTTTTAAGTACCTCCAGGGATGGTGACTCAACCACTTTCCTGAAAAGCCTGTTTGCAGTGCTTAGAACACTTTCTGTGAAGAAATTTTCCCTAATATCCAGTCTAAACCTCCCCTGGCTCAACCTGAGGCTGTTTCCTCTTGTCACTTGGTTATCTGGGAGAAGAGACCAACCTCCACCTCGCTGCAATCTCCTTTCAGGTAGTTGTAGAGGGTGATAAGGTCTCCCCTCAGCCTTCTTTTCTCAGGCTAAACAACCCCAGTTCCCTCAGCCACCTCTCAGAGGACTTGTGCTCGAGACCCTTCACCAGCTTCATTGCCCTTCTTTGGACATGCTCCAGCACCTCAATGTCTTTCTTGTAGTGAGGGACCCAAACTGAACATAGTCTTCGAATGCAGCCTCACCAGTGCCTAGTACAGGGGTGCAATCACTTCCCTAGTCCTGCTGGCCACTATTTCTGACACAAGCCAGAATGCTATTGACCTTCTTGACCACCTGGGCACACTGCTGGCTCATATTCAGCTGGCTGTCGACCAACATCTGCCAGGCAGCTTTCCAGCCACTCTCCCCCTAGTCTGTAGCACTGCATGGGGTCATTGTGACCCCAGTGCAGGACCTGGCACTTGGCATTGTTGAACCTCATACCATTGGCCTCAGCCTATCAATGCAGCCCGTCCAGATCCCTCTGTAGAGCCTTTCTACCCTCAAGCAGATCAACACTCACACACAACTTGGTGTTGTCTGCAACCTTTCTGAGGGTGCGCTTGACCCTCTCATCCAGACCATTGATAAAGATATTAAACAGAACTGGCCCCAGTACTGAGCCCTGAGGAACACCATTTCTGACTGGCCACCTGTGCAGGAGAAGGCGGAAGATAATGCTGAGGGAATGTTTCACTGGCACAATAGGTGGTGAATTTGAAGGAAAACAGGCCAGGATGTATGACAGAGATTCTGAGAAAGCCTACAGTGCACAAATATTAAATGAAATAGAAAAGAATTGCAAGTTGGTGATGATTACCAAGAGTATTGCGTGTATCATACAATGTGCAAGATTCAAGATTCACTATACCTGTGTATTAGAAGAGTTACAAGGTTACCAGCCTACAGGACACATAGTTTGACCACCTTCTTAGATTTTGGCAAAAGTATAGCAAGAATTTTTTAAATTTTTAAATTTAAAAGAACCATACATTGACCACAGCTAAAATTTCACTAGCTCTTTTTTCACTAGTGCTCTTTTTACTTATAGCAGAGACCCTAAATCCAGTTATATCCTACTTAGAAGAAAGTAGTATTTATAAAGTATAACTGCTTGTTTTGATAATGCAATAATGCCTTCTCCAGTAATTGACATTCAGATTTATCAAAAACTGTGATCAAAAGTGAAGTTACTTATCAAATTGCATCTTTAGTTGTTCTAGGGTTTAAGCGAGAATCTTTTAAAATAAACTGGATTTTTATTTTATGTCCATAGTTAATTGGGTTTCCATATTATAAATTCCCATTTGTCATCAAGTATAGACTAGTTTACATCTGACAGCTTCATGAAAAATGGGCTAAGAGAAACTCAAATAATTTAGGGTAGAGAAAGCTCATGAGATTGGGTTTTGCAGTTGATGTCTTTCTTTTTTCTCTTTTAATTGACAACTGATTGAGAAAAGCAGCTAATCCAATTGCAGTTGTGTATAAATCTGCATTTCAGTGACAAGTCATATTAGTTGTGTTCTTAAAAGTCTGATACAGTCTAAATTGTAAAGGGATTTCAAGTCTCTGAACTTTAAATATATGTACAGCAAATAAAAAGCAAGAAAAAAAAGTGCCTCGATACTGCATAACTGACAAAAATAGGATGTTCTTTTGTTTACTTATACTTCATCTACAGTTTTAAATATGTCGCAGTTTCTGAATAATGTAACAGAGGCCATACCTATACTATGTGGAGCCTCCTAGCCTACTAGAATCAAGCTGACACAATGATCTGCTGAAATACAGTATCATACAGAGACAGCAAACAGGAACTGTCTTGATTTGAGGTCTTCTGTACCTACCACTGTAGGTCTTTGAGAAGCCCTGGTCCTGTGGGCTAGGAGGCCTGGCATTTTACACAAGCCTCTTAGTAGAGATACTCGGCTACAATACCAACACATCTGTATTGCTTCCAGTTTAATTTCTAGCTTGTTTAAGGCTGGCTGGGGACCTAGCCACACATCCTGTTATACTGTATTACATGGCCCAAGAATTAGTTAATTTCTCATTCTTCAGGTCTTTGTTTCTGATACTTTGGAATACCAAAGTATGATTAGGACCCCCTGGTTCTAATCATAAATTTAGATGTGTTTTCTAGGCAGCAAAAGAGTTTAAGTAATATAATTTTTATCTGCCTAGTACTTAGACTTTAGTACTTAACTCTAGTAACAGTGCTGCAAGTGAATGATTGAGTGAAATCTTTGGTTCTGTTCTTAAGAGATGCTCAACACTTCCTGGTACATAACCAGTGCCCTTAGGTGTAGAGGTTGACATAGAAGCATTTAGTTCTGCATCTCCTAAGAGACACACAGAACGATGCAGGATACTGCCATTGGTACGGCATTGAAAATGTCACAAGTTGTTGTTCTTCTAACTGCTCAGCAAGTACAAAATAGTTCTCAGGAGCCTTTCTTGGTATTGATAGTCTGAAACTGTTTCTGCTACAGCTTCTGTTAAAAACAGAGGTAGGGGAATAGACCTTTTTCTGTTACGTTTCTTTGTAAAGTTCATGTAATTACTTATGTGCATTAATATTGAAGTGCTTTGGTGCCTTTTTCCCTGCAGTTCTATTACCCCATCAGTTATAAGGACCACTGCAATAGCATATCTTTGCTTGGAAAAGTAAGATTAAAATATATACTTGCATAACAGATTTTACTCTTGAACTCTCCGTGACTTCTTGTAGGCAGCTGTTAGCTGCAAAATGACCAGTGCGCTTTTTAACTTCAAAGCTCAGAAAAAAAATCAGTGTATGGAAAACAGAGAAGGAGAGACAGACAAATAGAAGCAGAGAAGGCAGATAAGCATTTTTAACTCTAAATTTGAAAAATATAATACTAAGTAGGAATCTGTACGAAACCGTGACAATTCTTTACTCCAAATCTAACAGATCTTTCATAGTTTTGTGTGTGAGAAATGTAAATGTTGTAGGTTAGATTTATTTATTATGCCTTCAGTTTATCCTGGAAGATACAATTAGTTTTGAACAGCTATATGGAAAATAATGATTTATGATTGTGAATGCAGACAGAATCAGAATGCCAGAGCTAGATATATTGTAATTCCTTTTCTCTTCACATATGCCTTGGATCAGAAATGGGGGAATGTTTTCTGTCAAACGCACATTATCTCTAATAGCTTGATTACTAGATCCTTATAAGTAGTAGATCCAATTACATGCAAAATAAGGAATGGTACCAACTATGGTACCTTGAATCATCATTCTTTGTGTTTGTAGTCTGGTGGTTGTTTTTTGTGAAGCCTTTACATAGTTGTGTATTACAAAGAAAAGAAGTAAAATCATGTCTTTGACCTGAATTCCGACATTTTTATTTCTTGATTTGAGAGAAAAACCCGTATCAATTAAAAAGTGACTATTTGTTTGGCAGTATTTGTGCACTGTATTTATAATACTCCAAGGTGACACTAATGCTCACTCATGTCTTGATTGGAAAAGCTGTCTAATGACCTATTCAAACATACACCCTCTTTGTTCCTTAGCTATCCATTCAATACATCAAAATTATTTTATTTGATAAATATATAAAGCAATTCAATAACCATCTTTGTTAACTTTTCCTTGAACTGTACAGAGGGCTATGTTAGGAGGACTTCCTCATACTCAGATATACCCTGCAAATATAAATTCAAGTATATTATATCAAATTTATGATGTTATTCTTTTGATTGGGCATATCACTTCCATGGTACATCCAATTAAGTCAAAAGTAACTTTGACATCCTAATTTCAAATTTCATTTATGCTTTTTAAAAATATTTTACAAATAAAAATTCTAATGATTCTGGTTTTTAAAAAAATACTGAAATAAGTAAGCTAAAGTAAGAATATTATTGTTTTTCCCACAAATAATAGCAGTAATAGTAATATTAGTAATAAAAAGTAATAGTCATAGCAGTAATAAAAAGAAATTTTTTTAAACCAGATTTTCCTGAGCTAACCTCACCTTCCAAATGCACCTGTCAAATACACTGGCATAGATCCAGAATGAATAGAAACCACTGGACCAAATTAACAAACACTGTAAACTGTCAAATTACATAGACTTTCTATGTGTGTCTGTTTCAGAGTTCATTATTATTTCTATTTAAAATGCTTCAGTTTTATCCAAAATGACATTAGAGAGAGTAGCATATTGTTTGTGTATGTTAAACAACTAATTAAAAGGTTTTAATAACCTAGCATTTCCCTGTTATGAAGCAGAAAGTCAAAATTTGATTAAAAGGTCATTCTGGTGTTAGGCATATAGTACTTTCTCTGAAAAAATGTTGGAATTTGACAAAGTCTAGGCTTTCAAAACCCCCAAATCTAATTTAGATATTAAAATCAATTCAGGTTTTCAAAAATGTATTACTCAGATGCTAAGTACTGATATTTAGAATGCTGAAATATTAAGAAACATTGACTAATCTTCTTAAAAATTAATATCTTATGTTAAACAAACCCTAGTTAACATCTTTCTGTGTCACTGGTGGTAAGACTGAGGGATTTTTATTTTAGATGAAAAAAGGATTAAAATAGAATTCTCAACTTATCACAAAATCACAGAATCTTCATGGTTGGAAGGGACCTTTGAGATCATCAAGTCCAACCACAAAAAAAACCCCAAAAACCACAAAAAAACCCCCCACACCAAAAAAACCCCACAAACAGACACAACCCAACAATCTCAGGCACTAGAGCATGCCCTGAAGTGCCATGTCTACATGTTTCTTAAATACTTCCAGGGATGACGACTCCACCACCTCCCTGGGCAGGCTGTTCCAGTGCCTGAGCACCCTCTCAGTAAAGTAATTCTTCCTAATATCTAATCTAAACCTCCCCTGCTGCAACTTTAGACCATTTCCTCTGGTCCTGTCATTATTCCCTTGGGAGAAGAGGCCAACACCCACCTCTCTACAACCTCCTTTCAGGGAGTTGTAGAGGGCAATGAGGTCCCCCCTCAGCCTCCTCTTCTCCAAACTAAACATGCCCAGTTCCCTCAGCCTCTCCTCATATGACTTGTTCTCTAGACCCCTCACCAGCTTGGTGGCTCTCCTCTGGACACGCTCCAGCAGCTCAATGTCCTTCCTGTAGTGAGGGGCCCAGAAATGAACACAGCACTAGAGGTGAGGCCTCACCAGTGCCGAGTACAGAGGCACCATCACTGCCCTACTCCTGCTGGCCACGCTGTTCCTGATACAGGCCAGGATGCTGTTGGCCTTCTTGGCCAGCTGGGCACACTGCTGGCTCATGTTCAGCCGGCTGTCCACCAACACCCCCAGTGATCAGAATCAGATCAAAGTCATCAGAAAGTCCTGTCCTCAATATATGCTATGCAGTGTTTAATTTAAACTAGTGTCTGACATGACACTTAATGAGATAATTTGGGAATACAGTAGTAATAGGGAATAATATCTTGAACTAGGGACGTGATTCAAACTAATAACCTAAGAAGTTAAGCAGCACTGGTGCCGTTCATTGTAAACTACAGCCTGAGAGTCCTGTCCTGGGTGGAGTTCAGAGATAAAATTAATGTTACAAAATAATTAGGATCAGAAGGAAGTTACTTTTGGAAGTCTCTCTTGACTGGTTAACTTGAAATCTGAAGAGCAGCATATGGTAAGAGATTCAGTTGGTACTTAACAATTAATTTTCATTTGTTTATTATGGCACCTTTCAATTATTTACAGTTTATTCCGTCTGCTACTGTAAGCTCCAAGCATGAGAAGCAAGTGAACTAAATTAACCGTCATTCCTCTTCATGAGCTTCTGAACTATGGAAAGCTTTCCAGCACCGCACGCGCCTTCAGCCTGAGCTTCTGCAGAAGTGACTTCGCGGCCTGAGGTTTTGTGGGAACTCTTACATGTAGAGTGGTCAGACAGGCCTGTGTTACTCCCTTAGCTTGGTTAGAGGCTGGTTGAAAAAGTATGTCTTTCATGCCTTTCAAGACGGACATGAACTTTCAGTCATTTTTTTAGGCCTTCCATAATTGTTCAGATGTCAGGCGAGGACTTAAGTGAGAAGGGGAACTTTAATTATTCCCAAATGGCATTCGTAATGGGTCCCAAATATAAACCCAAATAAATATTTAAAATTGTTTGCACTGCTTAAGCATTTAAATGTAATGAGAGTGCAGTGTAGCCCCTGTAGTCTGCTTCTGGCTACGCGTGACTCCTAACTGATTTCTAAAATGAAGGTGCTCCTGGGAAGTCAGTTGTTTTGGGTTCTTTGGTCAGTGTTTGAGACAGATTTGCACTGAGTAGTGTGGTGACATCAGGGGGAGTCTGAATCCGCAATATCGTGCAAGCCTGAAGTTTTTTAATCTTTAGACTTGCAGGGTTTAAAATTACTTCTGTCTCAAACGTACCACTGAAAGGATTTTTCCAACAACGTCTCCTGATCCAATGAGCTTTTAATTATTTCTTCATGAATTTTCATGAGAAAATTAAACTCTAGGTTTTGTTGCTATGAGAAATGGGGAAATACGACAATTTTAACCTAGAGAATCAAAATCTCGTTTAACTATATTTAAAATGTAACCCTGTACGCTTGCTCTAATTCTGTAGCTCAGTTTTCATTATAAAAGCGGCAAGTAAGCCAAAAGAGTGTATTTACTGCCTACAGCAGTTGAAACAGCAGTTCATCGGAAAGATCGTGCCACAACAGCTATAGATGGGGGCCTTTTTTGGTGGCTGCCACCCCTCCTGCCGGTTGCCGGGCAACGCTGGCAGCCCCAGCCAGCGATGCTGCAGCTCAACCCGTGCCCGCCTCTCCCTGCACATACCTTTTCTCATCCTGGCTTTAACTGCTCCTGACTCCAACTAAATGGTTGTCTCTTTTTCACTTTGGAGCTGCATTTATTACCTATCGAAGACCACTCTAGTAATAACAATTAACCTTTCACCTTTTTTTTTTTTTTAATATCTTCACTTCCACTGTGACTTATGCATGCAGAAATTGCTCTGTGAAATACAGTCATCTTTTGGATGGAACAAACATCCGTGCTGTGTTTAGTCACAGCAGCAGAATTCGGCTTTTTTGGGACATATAGTGAGAAAGAATGCAGCTATTTAAACAACTAGGCCTCTATTTCAACAAGTGGATTTAAATGGATAGGATTTAATTATACAGTTGTAATTTAGTCAGAATGAGGTTAATACTTCTGATCTTTGAAGATATTTCCTTTTTGTTCACTTTGAAAATTAGGGTGAAGTTCTTTGAGAGGTAGTAAAACAAGAAGAACACAACTGCTTAGCACTGCACTTGCATCTTTTCTTAGTGTATTTAAAAATAATAGATTGCCATCTACTCAGTCCTTGTTAGAAACATGCAAATTTTCCTTTGGGGTCACTAAATCAAATAATTGAACTTTGTAACTGGGTGGATTCTCAGGTCACAAGGGTTTAGTAGTAGGCTGTGGTATCTGAAACAGCTTCTCCTCGTGAACAATTGTTGCATAGGCTTGTTTGCTTTTTCAATGATACTTATCACCTCATTTGGACTGAAGTCTTTTACTCCTATACCTGGCAATGTTACCAGAATTGCTGTTGGCAGATGGTAGAAAGGCAGGATTGGAAAGAAAAGGCAGTTTCAGATGCTAGTGGTTACGAAAGAATCAACAGCATATTACCGCCATTTGTGTATTCATAGACACTTTAACAGCCGTGTTTTAAGAGCTGAAAATTATTAATTTAAAATATCACTGCCCCCCTTAATACAGCAATACTTTGGTTACAAGTGATTACCTGAAACATGAATATAGTAGAAACCTCTTAATATTAAAGTGCCAAAATTCTGCTGGGACAACTTGAATTCAAGCTATAGTTGCAGAATCATAACAGAAGGCAAAATAATATGATGAAAGGACATCTCTTGCTCCACCTTGATCTTGGAGCTGATTAGTACAGTTTAGACATTGCTAGCAATAGTAGGTAGAGATCCAAACGTCCTGCAGACTTTGTTGGCTGGAATGTGATGAAGAATGGTGTCAGTGGTGCTATTGTCATCCTCCCAGGGCATAAGTGTCGGGTCTTGTAGTTACAGGTGGCCCAAACCATGACACAAGTGTTGCAATCAAAACTATCCACTCTGATGAAACCTGGCTTTACGCTGCTGTAAACATCCCCATGCCTGTATTTGTCAGTCATAATGCTATTTAGTAGCCTGTTTTCACTTAAGCAAAGAACAGGTGAGGAAGGCTGTACATTCAGCATAAATCTTTTATTGAAATGCAGACCTTATAAATCACTGCTCGCACTTTAAAAAGGAAAACAACTGACTTATAAATGCCTATAAAAATATTTGCTGCTTCTGTACATGTGCAAAGAGCTTTTCAAAGCAATCTCCTTCAGAGTAGTCAGGAGAAGGAGGAGGTACCATTTAAACTGTTCTTATTTCTGACACAGTATGTAGATAGCCCTCCTGTTTGGAAAAATCAAGCTTTCTGAATGCCATTTACTTAAGCCTATGATGCTTTAGTGATCTCTTCTTGAAACAGGCATCCAAGTTTAGGAGTCAGAGAGCATATAATTTTATACTTGGGCTCCAGCAAGTATGATAGTACGCAGATCTGCTTAATGGCAGCTTTCTAATAATGCAACAATAGACATTATGACTTCAGTTGGCAGCCACCCACACACGGGGACACCTACACATTGCCAAAATCCAAAGCTGAGATTTTAGATTTATATTGTGAGAGCTGTAAAGTTATGAAGAAAAACCTCTTCCTGACAGTGAGAAGATGCTTTTGGAGCACTTTTTTTTCCAAACAACACATGATCTTGATTGGAATTTTGGTACCATATTAATATTTCAGCCTGGTGATAGTTTTGTTTACTTGTGATAGGGAGGAAGGAAGAATTTTGAGTTAGTACAGTAACAGCTACCAAAACCTAACTTTCTTCTCAATCCCTTTAACTCTTTTTGATCCTGTTAATAGTTTTAACCTCACTGTGAATACATGTGTGTGCCTTGTAAGTTAGGAGTTAATATACTTCAGTACTAGAGTGTTATACAAGAAGTGTTTCACATAGAAAGCTTTTAAACATAACATCATTAACTAAAGTAAAATTCTATAGATATGAAATGTTAGTGTTTAAATGTCTACTCTCTGCAACTTAGCAAATGGATATTTGCATTATTTGCAAATATTTCTGTTTTTCTTTACTTGAAACTATGGCAGTGTATATCAGAACTTCATGTAATATAACTGAAAAGTATCATGTCAGGTGGGTGAGAACCAGCTTGATATTCTTGCTTGCTTTCACTGTTCCAAAAGTGCTGCTTAGCAACTGTTTTGAGGACAGTGTTAGGAATTTCCCCATCATACTTTGTTGTATTGTTTAGAAACTTCACAATATTAGTATTTTTGTCATCAGTTTCATGTTTTGTACAGCAATGAAGTGAAAGGGTTTCAAACAACTGGCACATCCTCTGTACAAATCCTAAGGAGCACCTGGGAGATTCAGTGAGGGAAGAAAACTGTGTGTGACCATTTAATATAAAATCTCTGCCTACTCCTTTATGCCTCTGTAATGGGGGTTGATAGGGTTTTCTGACATTGAACATTGCACAGTGTCCCAGTTTGAGGTAAAACAAAACCAACTTTCTGTTCGGTAATTTTACTTCTTAGCTGGGCCTCTTCTAACTCTCTGAAACTAACAGCATATTGTGGAGAAAACTGTTTGCTTTTAGAGTGATAAGACCAATGTTTGTACTTCATGCCAAGGAGCGGTATGCAGAGAGGCTCTTGCTTATACTTATTGCTATAATAACCAAGGTCAGCTAATTTCATTATTTGCCCCATTGGAGCTTTGGAAACAGAAAAGCATAGAGGGATCCCACTTGCAGGGAGGAGCAGACGGGAGAGGTGACCCAAAACTGATCAACAGAGGTATTCCATCCCATCTGCTCCATGCTCAGTATAAAAGCTGAGGGATCAAAGGGTCAGCCTCTCTCTTCAGTGGCTTTCATGTGAAGAGGACCATGTCTGTTCATCTACCTTTGATCCTGATTTGTGCACTCCTGACTCCAGAGCTGGAATCCAGTTCCCGTCCATCACTGAGTCCACTGGGACTTTCCCAGTGCCTGCCGGTGACATCATTCTGGGAGCTTGATACGGTTTTGTATATATTGTATCTATTTCCTTATTTTCTTTTAATTTTATTATTAATATTTCATTAAAGTAGTTTAGTTCCTTCTAAGCTCATAAATCTCTTGATCTCTCCTTCTCCTCTCCTGGGAGCAAGAGGTGGGGTAGAGCATCTGTTGCTGTCATAGGCCAATTCAGCCTAAGCCAAGACATGCAGCTACTGGAGTGCACTACACCCCAGTTGGCTTGACTTGCCCTTGCCCCATTGTTTTGAGGAAGACAAATTATTAGAATTTGCTAAATCTTAGAGCCTCAGGAAGCTCCATTACAGTGTACCCGTCATGGGTAGGACTTGGATTCTTAGGATTCTTGTGCCTAACACAAAAGCACAAGAAATATTAGTAATGTAATGAAAAATTAGTCTTGGATAGCTGATGGTGAGAATATCTTTCCCGTCAATCTCCAGTTGCAAATAACATAATTTTGAGATAACAGATTGAGGTTAAAGTTTGGCTTCTCTCCAATGTGAGTAGTAGTTTCACCTAACCAGGTTCAAACTGGGGTGCTAACTGTGTAATATTGGCAGTAATGTGATAACGTGTCATTATCTATGCCATTTATTTCAAGGTAGAATAAGTGGCAAATGTAATATGACAGGGAAAATCAAAATCAAATCATAGTGTATCAATTAATATTAGTGCTCACTCCAGTGGGTCAAAGCAATTCCTTAGATGCAAACTTTGAGGGCCAGAATATGCTTCTTGGAGTCGGCATCCACCTCTGAGCTGAGACTCTTCCTTTATAAGTGCAGATCTAGCTATATTGCTGTTCCTCCTTCACCAGCTCAAAAATAACCTAGCAGCTGCACAGGAGTTGGAACCTTCTAATTAGCTCTAAGAAGTTGAAGGAAGACATTGCAGATTTTGAGAAGAGAAAAGTCAGTCAATCGGAGCAATAGATTTTCTGAGGTTTGGACATCTAAAATTAATTTTAGTTCTAATAATGTCAGTGGGCATGTTGCCATCCTCCTCAGCTGAAATGACATATGGCCCTCCATGAGGTGCCAGTTGGAAAGCTATTATAAGCAGTCTGGTAACTAGAGGCAGTGTGGATTCTTTACCACTAATAGCTAGTTCTCAGTTGGACAGTGAAAGATAAAGTGAGGGATAAATGGTGAGAAAAAATAAAGATAATTAAAAAATTGTTTCTAATAGCTGACTACAGCACCTTTACAGATGTTAGGGATTACTCTGTGCTAAGTTAGCTTTTAAGAGAGGTTTAAAGTTCAGGTATTTCAGCTATGTTAAAAAAAAAAAATAAAATTACATTACTTTACATCTTTTGGAAAAATTTATGCCTAACTGTTGACTCTGTGTGGCTGGCCCTCTATAACAATATCCCTGGGCCTCTCAACAAAAACACATCTCTTGACTGATCTGCCTTTGTGTTTACAAGAGGTTGTTTCCTTAAACTATAATGTTTTCTAAACAGGAAACATGCAAAATGAAGACTATACATTGATGTATTAAAGTGGACTTTATTTTTCCAAAATTAATAAAATGGAACAGCTGGCAGGACAGAATACCATTCTGAAAGCAGAAAGCTGTGGCAAATATTTTGAGTTTGTACTGAGCAAAAAAAAATCTCATTAGAGCACTATAAAATTCTTCTGGAGCTCCATGCCTGCATAGGCTTAGTATCTGTTTCTGACTCTTTGTTGATGGCTGCTTTTCTGAAAGAGAAAGATTCTGTTTTATATTTAGAGCAAAATAGATAAGCTCATTTGTCTCTATCAAAATTCATTCCAACATTGATATTTTAATGTATTAAGACACACTTTTTCATCCTACTCTGCAATTTGGTGTACTTGCCTACATCATCATTAGATTAGTACTGCATTAATAAAGATGACAGGAGATTTGCAATAAATGCCACCCAGTTATGTTTACCAGTGTTTGAGTTCATGAGTGAATCATATCTTTTTCTGCAAATTCAAAAAAAAAAAAAAAAAAAGAAAGAAATTTTGAGGGGACAAGGAGAACAGGACTGCTTTAAGTTTTTCTCTAACTATCCCCTCTGAGTTTATTCCAAATTCTTCTATCTGAGTAACTGCTTTCATACTAGAAGAAATGAATGAGGTATGCCCCACCCAAAATTATTTTTTCTGATTGTGTTTGAAACACGGCTATGCATGATTTATCTCTGTACCAATAGACTAGTGTCAAAGTCCTCTGTATCTGTGTGGTAACTAGTTGATTTCAAATGAGTAATGGAAAGAGGCTGTATTCAGTAGACAGGAGAGTCAAATTGTAAAACACTTACAAAATTTCTATTGAGATTGGTGAAATGAAGAGATTCATATTCTCTGCTTCAAACTCCCACCTATATTTCTCATTTCTTCCTGCTTGAACTTCTGGTTAGCTGACCATTGGGCTGGAGTGGTACTGGAAAAACGTCTAACCTTATGATGTGTTCCTGAACACAAATTCCCTCTTGCTGGAGGGGAAGTGTTTGGGTGCATCTGTGGATTATTTTAAAATTGTGATAAAACTGTAAGGACACAGAAATCTCATGATATTGCAAAGGTTAGTGATAAGTATACTCTTAGGTGGAATTTGAGCAGCTTTGGTGTGGAAGATACTACAGATTCAAAGCAATTTTGTTGTTCTAAATAAGATGTGTGGGGGTTTAGTTCACAGCCTTAATCACCTGTAAAATAATTGTTAGGAAGTTGTTGTAGTCCTAGAGAATAATCTGAGATCACAAATTTAACAACACTGGAATAAGACAGAGAGTTTCTCTTGCAAGCTTTAAAACCTTGCTTTTGCAAGGTTTATCAAGTAGACTGTTTCCTACACTCTTGAAAGCTATTTTGTACTTTAAATATGTTAGAATAATTTCAATATTTTCTTTCTATTCCACTTGATCATTAATTGAAAGAATAAACTACTTCGATTCAGTGAACATATTTCTTACAAAACTTTTCTTTCTGCTAACCCGTGAGCACATCACCATTCCAATGCTCAAGGATCTGCTTTGGCTTATTCTGTCATCAAGGGGTGTTTTGAAAGGTAGTTTAACCTACAAGTTTTCCACAGTAATATACATATCTGTGACTTGTGTGGGTCTGATCAATTCAGTGGTTGTACTGTTACTGATCTCAATGGGTATTTTGTCACAGGTCTGATTGTTTTGTGGACCCCGTGTCTTCACAAATATTTTTAAAATCTTACTTTTGTTTCCAGTGGCAGGAAATTGACTTTATACAATAACACTTTTACTCTTCATCCATAACTTGATTTGGCTGAGGATATGTCATTATATATCATTCTGATGTATACTTTAAACCATTCTGTGACATCACTTATCTGATGTGAAATAACAATGTGATCAAATTGTGCATGAGCTATTTTATGGATAGAAAACACAGTTCTGCTTAATAAAATCAAATGTGCTGTCTCCTCTGACGCTTTGCCCTCTTAGATAACTTCTTTGGTCAACCCCTCTTTCCCCCCAATTAAGAAATATGTCTTTTGCCAATCTAGACTCTTCTAACTCCTTATTTAACCATACCACATTAGCACCATTGTAATGGTGTAATGTAATAGTGCTCTGAAAGAGAAGTAGCTGATTTCTCCCTTTCAGTTGGAAGATTACACACACAAATGAGATCTTGTCTTAGTTTTGTGAGCTATGCACATTGGACTCTTTTTGGCTTCAGTTCAAGTACCTGGCATTAAATGTAAGCTACCTAAACACTGTACTGCAAGGGAAGATATCTAATGGACAACAATGGATCTTGTATTGTATATAATGATCTGAGAATGAATGTGGAACAGAAGACTGAAAGGCAGTGTCCTATGGGAATGCTGAGGTTGCTCAGACCAAATAAAAGCTATCTGGGTGTAACTGTTGTTTGGGAAGTTCAGTTGTTACACCGGAGCTCCACTCAAAGGCCCTCCTTTTTTTTGGTCTTGACCTAAAATTCTTTTAACTGTTCATGAAATAGAGCAGTTGTAGCGTGTATGTGTAAGGCTTTTTTAGTCCTTTGAGTGGGTAATATTTTACATGATATATAAAAGAACATGAAAGAATTCTACCTAAAGGGATAAAGTTACGAGAACAATGATCCCAGTGCCCACACTGAGAAGAGAGAAACAGCTGTTTCTCTTTCTGGGAAACAGTATGGTATTTTACACCAGTGTAAAATAAAATGCATCTTTTAAAATGGACAAGTATTATGTAATAAGTGGGACAGTTCTAAGAAATAATGTGTGATTGATATTTACTCTTCATGTAGTTAAATATTATGACTAGTCTCTAAGATTCTCAGTCAAGAGTTGTAACAAGTAAAATCTTTTTTTAGTGTTCTGTTATTGGAGATATTAAGGTTGGGTATTTATTGTTATTATGACATATAGATATGTCTGGATGTTTGGCAATAATCTATAAGTAGATGCCATAGATGTAGAGAAATATACGATAGCCTAGTTTAATCACAGTAATTTTTTAAAAGAGTCTCTGTTTAAATGGTAGTGGTGGACTGGCCTTGGCAAGCTCTGGACACCTACTCAGCTACCCTCCCACCATCCCTCCTCAACAGGGCAAGAGCAGAAAATAAGATGGAAAGCTCATGGGTTGAGATAAATGCAGGGAGATCACTTACCTACTGCCATCACAGTCCAAATCAAGTCAAGTCAAGGAAAATTAATTTAATTTACTGCCAATTAAAAATAGAGTAAGGTGGCAAGAAACAAAGACAAAAGTAAAAACACTCTCCTCCCACCCTTCTTCCCAGGCTCAACTTCACTCCTTCATTCCCGACTCCTCTCCCTCTTCCACTCAACCCCAAGTGGCACAGAGGGATGGGGAATAGGTGTTGTGGTCAGTCCATAACAGCTCCGCTCTGCTGCCCCTTCCTTCTCACACTTCTCCCCTGCTCCAGCGTAGGTCCTTCCCATGGGCAGCAGTCCTTCAGGAAATACCCTCTTGCTCCAATGGGGGGTCCCTCCGCAGGCTGCAGTGTGGGTATCTGCTCTGCTGCGGTCCTTTCCATAGGCTGCAGGGAAATACCTACTCCACCACATGGCCTCCTCCCCCTCTCCCCCTTCTTTTTTTCTGACCTTGGTGTCTGCAGGGCTGTTTCTCACACTTTTTACTCTCACTCCTGACTGCTGTTGTCAAGTTTTGCCCTTTCTTAAACATGTTGCCCCCGAGGCACCCCCACCACGGCTGTGGAGCTCAGCCATGCCCTCTGGTGGGTCGGTCGGAGCCGGCTGGAACTGACTGGAACTGGATAGCCCTGGCGTCTCTGTACAGAGGCCACCCTGCAGACCCCCCACCAGCACCCGGGCACCTGCACCTCTTACAAAGGAAGAGGTTTAAAAAACTCCATAGGCTGGAAATTCAACCTTGACAATTTCATATGAGAAACAAGTCTCTTTTGGAAGTAGTCAAACAGCTTGCCAAGGTCATTTCTTGCTCTAAACAGTACACTCATGTTCAAGGAAGAATTAACGCAGAGAAACCCAATAGCCAGTGTGGTAAAGGAGAAGGGATGGGATAGTCACAGCACCATTTACCAGCTCTGACATCAATAAAATCTGACTTTGAGGAATTAAGACATTCTTTTTCTCTGAAGGATTTCTGTGGCTTTTATTCACGTCAGAAACCTGATTAAAAAAACCAAAAAACAGCAAAGCAAAACAAAACAAAAAAACCCAACCACAGACGAAAACAAACCCTGAAACAAAGAAGTTTAATTTTGACTACCTGTTTAGCTTTACGTTGGCTCATTAATATCTAGGCTAAAGCTAGTGCAAAACTGGAAAACCTGGGTGCTGACTAACTGCTGGGAGCCACAGGGGGTCTGAAGCAGCATCAGACAGGGGCAATCAGCCAGCTTCTGACTGACAAATAAAACTTCGCTCACTTTTTTTTTTTTTTTTTTTTTTTCAGACAGTGGTCATAATTACTCAAAGTATTTCAAGCAGGCACTACTTTTAAAAAATTAATATAAAAGAAAATTTTGATCAGGGTAGTTGTAAGTGTAAATTTTTTACATGGCAATTTTTGCTTGTATTGTTTAGAAAGATCCTTCAAAATACGAATTGTCAGCAAAGTGTGTTGTACTTGATCTTTTCTTAAATACCACCAACTCCACTATGCTTAAACTGAGGCAATTTTCAAACTGTTGATTTTTTTTTTTATTGGCAGAACTTCACTACATTTCTGGGCTAGAAGCATTCAGTACTTTCATAGACTATTTTTGAAAATGAAAAGTTTAAAAATGTGAATGACCTGGATTGTTCAGGCTTAATTCATCTCTTCAGAAATTCTCGGACTTTATCTTCTATTACCAGAGTGCCTTGGGCTTCTGCTTTGTTTGCTAGGTCACATCCTCACGGCATTTTATGAAGATAAAAATACCCTTTGGTGCCATGACCTTCATGTTTTCTTTCTCTTCCCAAGGTCTGTTTAATAGACTGTCACATAAACCTTTGTACAGTGAAATTTGTTTTAAAGTTGGATGGTAGTTACTCTATCTTTTAACACAAATTGTTACTTTTTCCACTGGACGATTAAAGCCTTTTTGTTTGTGGACCTTTTGTATCAGCACATTCTTCCATGTGTGCTTTTGGATATGAAAGCTACCGAACAAGTGGATCACCTTATCTTTTTTTTTGTACATCTTTGGTAGTCTTGCGTGATGTGCACTTGCCTACTCAATTCAATCTGAATTGCTCTATTATTTATTTCAATAAATTCAGTGTATTTGAAATTTTAAAATTATATTCATGAAACCCTGAATTCTTTAATGGAGTGATATTTTAAGATATAAAGAAAGACCGAATATTTTCCTTACTTTGACACTTAAGAAATATACTGTCTTCTTTTTTTATGAAAGATATTAAAAAAATTATAAAATCTATTTAATACCTTTTTGAGTTTCTAGATTGTTTTATTAAGTATTTTAACAGCAAATATAATGAAGAGAAAGAGATAATAATGCTCAGCTTTTAGTTGGTTTTGCTCATGTTGGAGCCTTTAATACTTGTAAAAACATGAATAGTTTTTTTGGTTTTTATTTTATTTTTTTTTCTCCACTGTGACAATGTGGCTGAAAATCAGCAACACCAGTGCTTCAGGTTATTGTCAGCTTGTTTATTTGTCTGCAGAAACTCTTGCTGTCAACTTGAATTCTTGTATAGGTGAATTGCTTTCCTGCAAAGGTCTAAAGAAATCTCATTTCTGTTTCTAAACTGATGTTCTGTTTTACTAAAGAGCTTAACTATATGATAAACTTCAAACACACGATCAGTCTATTGCATTTATTGATTTCTGTGCTTAAACAGAAGCCAAGTGTAGGCACCTCATTGAATCTGGACCTTTGATAGAAATGTTCCCAACAAATAGGAGTAGCTTTATTTGTCAAGAAATTGGGTTTCATATGGAATTATAGTGATACGCAGTATTTCTGCTCAGTAATAGTTATTCAGTTGCCCGTAGTTAAGTACTTGGCATGTATGAGTTTGTCTTCTTACTATTTTTTATTTCAGAACCACAACACCTTTTGCTATAGCACAAAGGTTTTCATAAAAATGTAGTGATTTTTGATTGCTCTACATTGGCAAACCCACTGACCTGCAAAGACTAACTGTGTCTTAGTCATCGGGTAAGGAGCTGCTGTTTAGTATTTGTAAAGCAAAGTTCTTAGGATTAATGCTTGTTTTTAAAATTCTGAGTACATCTGCAGAAGTAAACTATAAATTATAGAATAAAGAGCTAATTCAAGTGCCCCAGCACTGAGCAATAACAGGAAAAAACCTGTTTAGATATACAAAATTTTAGCAATAAACCTCTTGTGAAATGGGGAATATTAATCTCAACCCAGTGAGGAGACTTGGCCAACTCATTACAATGAATAAGAATTTGTTCATTCACCTTAATGCGAGCTGGAGCATGTCCTACCTCTCATATCCTGAGTGACAGTGGACCTTTTTAGCTTAGGGCCTGTTGACACTAGAGTCATGGGTTTTGGCAGGAAGAATTTAATGTTCTGTTAAAATACTTTATGGCAAATTAGAATAATCTGAACTGGATAATGGAAAACTAACACTTTTAAGAATACTGATTTGCTGTGAAATATTACAGTTTATGTTTTGGCAGCTAGAAACACAAAAGAAATTGCTCTGGATGCTTTGTTACGAGGAGAAGTGAGTAAAGTAGAGGTGTATTACATAAAAGACCTAATCTAGTTCAAGGACTGTTTGTGTCATTTGGAGAGCAAAAAGATTTTGTGAGTTAAAAGCGGAATAGGCATGTTGCTATGGAGAAGAAATTCTAGCTAATTGAAGTAGCTGTCACTAACAATAATAACGTTGTTTTAAATTGTATTTCTCATTTGTTTGCTACATACTTTAAAAATAATAAATAAAACAGATTCAGGAAAGTTCACATCTATCTTGACCCCCAAATTGGTAGCCAATTGTTTCCACAAAGCATAAAGTTTCTAGTATTTGAAAAGCACCAAAGACATTGTTTATTTTTATTTAAGAAACAGTAACAACTGGACAGTAAATTATATGACATGAACAACACGAATAACTTATTGACAGTCTTTATCTTCCATTTTGGGCACACAGTTCCTTTTAAGAAGCATGTAAGAGAAAGTTGAAGCAGTCAACCACTGTTGTTTTAAAGACATTTAAAGCCCGATTTATTTAGAAAGTCTAATTTGTCTAACTGACCCAAATAGAGAACTCTATTAATTTGCCATTTTATGTTGCCTTTTCTTTAACCCCTTAGCTTCCAAATTTAAATGAAGATTTATTTTCAATTTTGTCTAAAAAAGAACCAATTAAGGGATTTATTTATACATGTGTGTGTGTATTATTTAAGCAGTAATTGCCGGTGATTCTTTTATTTCAATGCATTTTATACTTTCCCTCTGTCTTCTAAGCGCTTATCTTACAGCTTTATATGTCCAACCTTGTAAATTAAGCAGCTGTCATAAAAAGGAAAATCAAATGCAATAGCTGATTGTTCGCTATACTTAAAAAAAACCCAACCAAATCCCTTTTGAGCTTGTTTAACCCTTAAGCTTGGTATTTAACTGCAGCAGATGTAGTTATGCACTGTTTAAAAAAAAAATTCCATCCTTTTTATATGTTGCACTTCCATGGTTTATCCCTTCACATTTCTGAGCAGATAGTGAGATATTCTGTATTTATTTCCAAAACAATTTTGCTTATCTTGCATATTTTCAATGCAATAAAGGTTATTAAAGCATTTAATAACAAGTGTGGCCCACGATAATATATTCCTGAACTTCTGGCCATTTTCGTTGCCCATACCTGTAGGATCACTTCAGTTTGCTCTTGCTTTTTCTTTTTTGAATATGATACTGGAACTGAACACAGTTTGTGTGCCAAGACGCCACTTATTTATGAGGTGAAAGCATAATATGATCTTTTACATTCTTCTGTATCTTATCTTCCTTTTGGTTTTAATGTGAAAGAAACTGTAAGTCTGCCTGTATCTGGTATTGAACTGTAATTTTCTACAGTGATCTGAATTACCTCCTGTGAAACAGTGTATTCATAGAGGATGAGAGTTCTGTTAGACTAGTTTGAGAAAGGCAAGCATCCCTAGGAAGATGCTACCGAGTGTACATATTTCTCATGTGTTTCTATATTTTATGCATCTTTAGTACAGTAAAAATTATTTGTTTATAAAGTTGTTGATCAGCTTCGTAAATTTAAAAATCACGAATTTATCAATAAAACCCTAGAGTTCAGCTGGTCATTTTAAAATTATGGAAATTATGGTAACTAAAATCACTAATTAAGTGAAAATAACCTGATTAATTTAAGTACTTCCATGAAGTTATTTCTTCAGTTTTTGAGAAGACTTAACCAAGGCAAGTGATGTTTGGTTACAAAGCCCTTTTTTCTGTGTCAACGTATTTTTTGCTTGTAAATTTTAAGTGAGCAGTTGGCGCGAATAGCTATCAGGAGATTACGAACTCATTTTTGCTGCTGAATAGTTTTTGATCACCGAGCATTGTTGCAACCTTTAGATGGGTAAAAAGTTTACGAGTCCAGGTTTTGCAAGTTGTAAAAACTTAAAAAAGGACAAGCAAAACTCAGCATATCAAATAACAAAAATAACAAGGAACTTCTGTACACATTGGCAAGTCTATGCAATGAATTTAAAACAGAAACCCCAGGCTTTTTAAGAATTTTTAAATGTTGTAGCATTCTGTAGAAACATGCACATAAAGAAACATGTTAGGGAAGTTACCAAAAGTGTAGAAAAGGGGTATGTAAATGACATGCCAACACCATCCTGAAAGTCTGAGAAGTAGTCGTCATTTGAACCCAGCTACCATTAAAATCTTAATGATTTTTGTTTTGTGGCCATAAATGCATTAGCAGTTGGGAGGTGCATGAATACCACCGTGAGGAGAACTCATATAAATTCTTGTGGAACATTAACAGATCTCTCCTAGTAGATTACTAATGTCTCAAACTGAAATAATCTAAATATCAGACAACTTATTAGCGCAATGAAAATACTTAGAAGGTTTATTGTCTGGACAGACTTCAACCTAAGCTATCTCATTCCATTTACAGCCATTTTGTTGCACATGAACTTTGAAGTATGTGAGGAAATGGAAGAAGTACTGTTACTCAGGATATAGTTATCTGAGAAACTATTAACAGTTTTCTGAAATTAATTTTTCCCTTCAAAAATGCTTTAAGGAGAGCCCAATAGTCAACGTTATGTTTGATTTTGTTTAAATTTTTTGTTTATTGAATTGTGATTGTGCAAGAACTGCAGTAACAAGTAGTTCATGTTGAAATGGAGCCCTTACATATTCAGTCCTGTTTTAACTCATTTTCCATTGGAATGACCGGATAGGTAATGAAACTGATTATTTAATAGAAATACTTCTGATTTTTCGACGCATCAAGAAAATATTAAACACAGATATTACAAAGTAATTTGATTTACTGACAAAAAAAGTTGTTCAGGGATGGTAGATAATGGGTCTGAGATGGAGAGAAGTGAGCCGTCTGCAACTCCTTAACATATATTTTTGATCAAAAGTGCATGGTGTGAGAGGAATGAATTCTGTTGTTGCATTTCAGAATATATGAAATATGTAATACTTGACTTCTCAGCAGCTTTTAAAGGGTTTGCATGTAAATTAGGTAGCATATTACCTTTTATGACTTTTCTATACTGCCTTGCTCAACAAAAATTTTATTAAAAGTAGTAACATCCCTTTTAAGGTTCTGAATTGATGGGAAATGAAGGGGGTTTTTTTCCACATAGATATTTCTATTTTTTTATTTTTAATATTCTGGAGTTGCATTTCTTTATAATTGCAGTTGTTCAGTGCATGTACACATTAATATACGCACATTTTCATCCACAGATGCCTCAAAACAATCTGAATGAGTACAATGTAATATAGTCTACATTTCATTATTTTTCTCTAATTATCCTGTCTGCAAGGTTATATCATAAAATGGTATAACTAAGAGTCCCACTTTCCAAGCCAGTTTACCTAGTCAGCATCTATTATTTGAGTAGCTGGAGAGGTTTAGCTTGAGCCTGTTCCTCAGCTTGTGCTGTCTTGCTGTTCATTTTCAAGACATGTTGGGTGGGAGAACTTATTTCACCATGAGAATGGCTTTTTGACAATTGATTCTGTGTCAAATATCTCCAACGAGCTTTTGGGCTGCTACGTAATCACAGCAGGTGCCAGCTAGCTGCTCAAGTACAATTCTGGGAGCTGGTTTGCACCTCCTGGTATAGTGTGTCCTCTCCCTAGCCCCCAGGAAGCTTTATCTGGGTTAAGGAGAGAGCATGTGTTAGCTGTTGCCTTGCAGTTACATACAGCGTATGGTAAATACATCTGACATCCTTTTTCTTTACTATACTGTTGGTATTTATAAGACAAAGCAAAGCTTTGTTTCAGTTCCATGGTAAGTTTCAAAATAGAGATGCGTTTGGGTGATTGGGTTGTAGGAAGGGCATATATTTTTAGCTGGCTTGGCTTTGAGTGCCGAAGGAGGGTTTCTGGTCTGATTCATGTTGAAAACAGCAAGAGAGTGAAGCTAGGCTTCCTGATAGAAATCTTCTTAATCTGCCTGTCCCTGAAAATAAAAATAGGCAGATACTTATAGACTGTGGAAGAGAGAACCCGGCAACTAAGAAATGACGTAGTGGCTGCCAGCGTGACAAGTTTCTAATTCAAGAGTTTTGGCTTTGCCTTTCTCTTAGAAAACATAAAAATGACAAGTACATAGTGAAAACCACTCTAATCCTTTGTCTTGTTGTCCTTGGACATAAAATAAGTGAATTAAAATTGCACTGTGCAGAGAAAATAATTTTAGCACTAATCAAACTCTGAATTACTGACTCCTAGCCTTGCTTCTAGGTGGAGATGTGCCACGTGCCTCCTGCTAGAGAAGGCAGAGGGAGAGATGTAATACAATTGGTGATAATATGCAGGGTTTTTTAATCGGTGACAATATAGTGCATGGTTTGTCTAAATCAAGTAAACCATATTTTCAATCTAATGCCACCAAATCCTAGGCTGTCACAGTGTATGAAATTTTATGGAATTCCATTTTGATGTGCTTACCTTACATCCTACTGTTGAATGTTGTGAATGTGGAGAATACTAGGGCTCTAAAGACATCACTAACATCAAAAGCAGTGAAACTACTCAGTTGGCTCACATATGATTTTTGGCGTTTAGGGGTATTGTATTGGAAGCTTATGAGTATTGTGGGGAAGCAAGCTGTTTTTAAAGCTTTGGGGAACCTGATATACCTGTTTTGTTTCAGTTTTGAAGTATGTGCACAGAATAGCAAATATATTAATTCATATTTCAGGAAATATTTCAGTATCGTGTTAGACTCAAATTACACATCTCTTCAAGGGTGGAAGAAAAATATTTTTATTCAAAGTTTGAGGTGGTTTTTAACATTTATAATATTTATAAATGTTATAACATATATATACAACATATATATAACATATAAATGTTAACATTTATAAATGATAGTACAGACCTACAAAAAATTACTCAAAACTAATAAAATTCTGATTTTCAGAAGAGAATGTATTTTTCAGTAAAACATTTTTCATTGGACTCTATCCTTCAGTACTGTTGCACTTAAATCTGGTAACTTTAAACATTTAAATTAAAGTTTGTTTATTAAAAATAAAGGGTCTGAGGATTTATTGAATATCTTACATCATCAAAAATATTAACCATTTATGTAGCAATTTGTTTAGCTAGACCAATACTATTAATGATATATGACAACACTGCTATGTTCTTAATAAAAATACCAGAAGTTATACAGTAGTCTGAAAAACATTTGTATATACTCCTGAAGCTGGACTTGTAATTTCTAAATCTGCTAAGTATTAAGCAGGGTTAAACATTGTGTTTAATTGTGCCGGCCAAATGTGTTTAATTTGGCCAGCCAAATAAAGATGTTTAGTTATTCCGTTCCATTATTTAGTTGGTTTCCTCTGGCCTTTTATTTTGAAGCTTTACTCCGCTGAGATTTGTTTCTTCAGAATTCTAGATTATAAAGTACTTTTTCATCCTCTTTTTCAAACTTCTTACTGATAGTTTTTGTTCTTCCAGAAAGTTTAAACATGTTTAAACTTTTTTTTTCTTAAAGCTAGCTGTAGGAACTTCTGCTTATATAGCTCAGGAATTGCTGTATTTGTAATATTTTCTACAGACTGGCAGGCAAAATAAAACCCATAGAAATGTAATAGTATAATATTATCATGGCAACTCCCTTGACACTGTGAGTGGGGAACTATTAACTCTCACTATTGAAATTATGTGGAAGCTTTAGCAAAACACAGACAATACTCTAAATTGTAGACATCCTAGATATTGGTGAAAGAAAGGCCATACATCCTTCTCTTGCAAGGCAAATGTTGCCCTTTTCCCATGCACTGGAATTCAGTTAACCTGATTTCTGCAACTTATAAAAGATTTGGCTATTTCAGGATCTGTGTGTAATTTGTCAGGATGGAAACTGTCAGGGAGCAGCTACGAGAGGTGAGGTGGGTTGGGAGTCGAGGGTGACTGAAGTGCAGGCTGTGCCCTCACCGAGGACGTACAGCACTGCAGCACACAAGCTGGGTGAGCAGCACACAGGGCTGGTAGCAACTATCCACAGCCCCAGATGAGTTGCAAACCAAGTCTGGGGTACGTGCAGGGGCCACGTTAGGAGCAGCCTCAGAGGAGGTCAGAGGCTAGGCTGGAGACAGGCTCCATGCCCTCTAGATCTGGAGCCCAAGCCCAGGCAGTAGGAGGTAGGGCTAGGCACAGGTATACATGTGCCAGAGTTCAGGCAAGGCCTGAGTGTGCTCGAGGTCCTGACAGAGTCAATGGAAAATAAGAATTTATTTAATAAACAAAAAACAAAACAACCTTGCTGCTCACTTTTGCCCAGACTCATTCACTTTTTAATACAGTGAACACAAAGAAAATTTTAGGTAATAAGGGCCAGACATGTTTATCCCAGGATAAGTTAGTGCTTTTTTGTTTCACATTTTGTTTTGGTTTTAAACTGTTTCTCACTTTTACCAAATGTGGTGAAAAAGGTATGAGAAACAATGTAAGAGATGTTGTGGTGTAAGTGTGATCACGTTTGGCAGCAGTAGCCTTCTGAACCAATTGTAACCCTCTTTTTGAGCTGGGTAGCTGTTGTTAAAACTGTTTCAACCAAGTGTTCCTAAACAAAAAAATGCTGTTCACCTGTTGAGCCTACAGGTAAATTATGAATTTATGTACAAAACATTTTATCTACTATGTGTATATCTATGTACATACTTATGTTTCCATTTCCAGTATTTAATCATATTTCATGTAGATGATCTCTTTTCTTTACTATGCATGTTCTATATTTTTCAAAACACTTTAAAATGTTAACTACTAGACAGCACTACTAAGTAATTTTACAAAGAAAACAGACTGTGATTACCATGTGCAAATAAGGTAGGAGAATAATGTAATTAGAAAAAGCAAGTCCATATTTTCCAGCAGACTGGATGCTTCTTGTCTGTATTACAAAGATAACAGGGCACTAATGTGGAAGCTGTTTGAGAGAATGCTTTCAAACACTGTTCATTGAACTTGGGCTTTTTTGAAAGAGATCTGTCTGAAATTCAAAATAAACATACAAATAAGGAAAAGTGTCATCACAAGGATATTCACTGCATACCTCTGAAAAACTGTATATCCCAGGTTGAATCTTCATTAGACACAGCACTTCATATGAATATATATATCCTTTCCTTTTCAATTAATGTTAGATAACCTAATCTATTTTAATTTTGATAATTGTGAAGAAGCAAAGAAATGTGAGTGGCTTTTATAATGTACAGCCCTGTGCTTAGTATCACAAAGTTGTCATCTACCTGCTGTTAGTTAAGCTATGTGCTGTCTCTGTATCCCTTTTTGCTCATCTTTTTAACACCAAAATCAACAATGGCATCTTAACCATCACAGACTAATAAAATAGAAACCTACCAAGGTACTTATTACTCCCGATATGTGGTTCTGAAAAGTGTATGTCATGGTCAGCGACTGTGCTTTTGGGAAAACTCTTCCTTTATTTCTGTTCAGCTTGACATTTCACATAAAGAAAAGACAATTTGATTCCAGATGTCTGCAGCTCCTCTGAAGAAAGACATTTTTTAGAAGTTGCTCTTTATTTTAACACCATTATCTTGTGAAATTATTTTTTCTACTTTTTAAGGAAACGATCAGTTGACAAGTCATTATCAAAGAACAACTTCAAGGTTTTTAACATTTCATCTCCTTTTTCTTTTCAACACTCAGTTATACTTGAATTCTTGAACAATTTTACATTTCTGTACATTCAGTAGTATCCGGAGACAAAGCCAAGTAACGTTTCTTCATAGCTTCTTTTCTACCATGTCCATGGGAACTAGAGGTGTCAGAAGACAGCCTCCTGTATCTCAGACTTTGAAGGTTCTACAGTAATTTGCACTGGGAACAGGTGCAACTACAGCGAACTCTGTTCCTGCCTTCCAAAACTGTAGAAAAGAAATAGGTAATGAAGCGCACTGGTAGGAGCAGGCATTATTGAGCCATGCCCAAATGCAATCATTTTGTCCAACTTCAGTGCAAATGGTCCATCTTGGGCACCTCATCTCTACACATTAGCCTTACTTCTTGCATGGTTTAACCCTGTTAGGAAGCTTATCACCTCCTAGCCTCATGAGGGAGAGATGAAAGTGAAAGTTTCACTAAAAGATGAAAATGCAAAACCACATGGGTTGAGATAAAGAGAGTTTAATAGATAAAGCAAAAGCTGTGTGCACACGCACACAAGGAATTCATTCACTGCTTCCCAGTGGTGTTCAGCCATCTCCAGGAAAGCAAAGTTCCATCATGCATAATAGTTACTTGAGAAGACAAACCCCATAACTCTGAATGTCCCTCCTTCTGCCTTCTTCCCTCAAATTTTACTGCTGACCATAGATGATCGTATGGGATATCCCTTTGGTCAGTTGGAGTCAGCTGTCCCAGCTGTGCCCCCTCCCAACTCCTTGTGCACTGCCAGCCAATTCACTGGTAGGGTGGTGCGAGAAGCAGAGGCAGCCTTGACGCTCTGTAAGCACTGCTCAGCAATAGCTAAAGCATCCCTGTGTTACCAACACTGTTTTGGCCACAAATGTGAAACACAGTACTATAAGAGTCGCTATGAAGAAAATTAACTGTATCCCAGCCAAAACCAGTACTTTGCACTTACTTATTTCCCTCTTTTCTTCAGTATGCCTTATTTCTCACTTCACGTTCAAAGAAGTGTCAGTATTCTAAGTGTGCAAAGCTTGCTGAGAGACACGGCCAGTTACATGTGATTATAGCAGAGGAAAAACAGATACACTTAAGGAGCACAAGTATTTTTTCAGGTCTAGTGTATGAAAATTTTGAACTAAACACAGACTGAGTTTGTCTTAAAAGCATTGATCTTTCAATCAGGTTGAAAGAAGATGCATGGTGTCTGTGTATATGAGAAGAAGTAGGATCATAAGCTCCTGATCTTACAGTGCAGACCTTTCTATGACTTAAATTGCTGTATGTGGTTATTAGTAGCCATAACTTCAGTGGCTGATATTTGTGATCACCATGACAAATTTCCGGTCATTGCTATATATCTATAGACATAATAACTTTAAAATCTTTTGACCATTATGGCCAAAGTTCACTTAAGCAAATATAACATTTCACTATATGGCATTAAATCCCTGATTCTTATGCACTTACTTGTCTGAAATGAATCTTTTAAACTCAATGAATTTTAATAGTCATGAATGAAAAAAAAGAAATTTGGATACTGAGCATCAATTCAGATGTATAATGTCAGACTCAAAACTGATGTAAAATTTTAGTATTTTTTTCCTGGGAAGCATACAGTGCATTTCAGAATTAGCAGAGAAGAATGCGCCACAGTTTCCCTATCAGATGCTAACATATGGCAGTGAAAACTGGCACCCCCATCTATTCTCAGCATCTATCACGCTGCCTAGTGAAGTGCAATGATAATGAATGCTATAGCTTGCATTCTTCTGGGGGTTTCTCTATTGAAGATATTGATTTAATACCACCATCTGGGACAAAAAATGCTTTGATAGCTCAGCTCTTTCAAGGCAAAACCAAGTCCTGTGTATGAAAATCTGCAAGTGCCGTTGGGTTAAAAGTGGTTTTGCTTAATTAATAGCACAAAGAAAGGAATGTTTTTCCTGCTCTGTTCTTGCTGAATGATGAGGGTTTACCATTTCAAGGGGTGCACGCTTTTTTTTTTTTTTAAAAAAAAAAAAAAAGATTGCATTCCAAGAGTTTTCTGCTTTCTCAGAGTGTAGTTTCTCAGTGGGACTTTCCGAGGAAGAAAAACTTGGCAAGATTTCTCAAAATCATGCCCATAATTATATACTGCCATGATAGATGCTGGGAGGAAGAATCAAAGCTTTTTAAAAACAATAAATAATCTGGGAAGGGACACAGTCAGTGTTGAAGCAATAGAAACTGAATTGACTATAAAGGAAGACTAAACCACTGAAAACTTTCATTTATTTCTATGGTATCTGAGGGTGCATCTATTCATCTTACTGCTTGGCATATATTTACATAGCAGCAAATAGTTTAGGTGCTCTTGGAAGAATTGGGTGAGAGAGTGAAGTTGGTCCAGGGAATTGTGATAATTGCTCACAGTGATGAACACTGGGTTTGTGACGTCATCAATGCAGTCTTTTGAACACAAGTTTTCCATAGAAGGATGAAGCTGGGCAGTGCTTGTAGCTTCTCTCTCCTGTTGGGGGAGCAGGACATACAGAATGGTTGCTGACCACCACCATCATCTGGGAACATTTGGAACCACCACAGCGAGGATTGGAGATCCTGCAGGTTTTGCAGTTTTATCAGCAGAGCTACCAGAATCGCTTAGTTGCTAAGCCTCTGGGAAAAAGAGCTGTAGCCGAGACAACATCTGTTTGGTTGCACTAGAGGGTTGGACTAGAGAGAGCAGCTGAAAAATACAGAATATTTGCCAGTCCATTTGTTACTACTTGCGCTTCAGAAAGATGTGCTTTATAGATAGTCTCTTGGGCTTACAAAATACCTGACTGGATACCTGCAGCTCATTTCATGGGCAGTGGTGGGAAGGGGTGTCAGCTAAAATACATGCAAATTACAATAAGACTGTTGAAAAAAATTCTACTTTTGATGGAAAATGTAGGCATCTGTTTTAAAGTTTTTCATGCAATGCTTAATTTTCTTATTCCGCCCGCCCTCTCCCCCCCTCCCCCAAAGTCATTGATCTCTCTGCCATGTAAAGGAGAGATTAGCAAATATTGCTCCATTGAAGTTTACTCACACTGCGTCAGCCTTGTCCTCTGTAGGTTCAAGATTAAATCCCTACAAAAGATAGAGTGCAGTATGAAGTCTCCATTGCAAAAAGGGATGATACGATCAAATCAGACTTCCTGTCATGGTAGAAAGGAAACATTAATAATCATGACCTTTATGATTAATTTAATCAATTTTTCTGTAGTACGGAGGAAAAAAAAAAAAAACCAACATAACTTTTTAGGACATTTTCCCCAGAATTTAAATTTCTAGCAAAAAGATTTAAAACTGAGACAAAAACATTTTCCCGTTTTTTAAACAGTATTTTCATAGAAGAGTTTACAGGTTTTTCTTTTCATCCAAATGTACTTTCTACAGCTACATGTAGCAACAGGCTTCAGACTTTTCTTAAAATATTCTGATTCTTGTCACAGTCCGTAATTTAAGAAATACTTAGTCTGTGTGCTGTGGGCATCATTAGGATGTCTTTCCAGTAAAGGCATAATCCAGTCAAATGGGAAGAAGGACTTTAAAAAAAAAAAAATTAAAATCTGACACTGACTTTCCAAAGTTACTGGGTCATGGATAGTTATAGGATTTAATATTCCTACTTCTGTACATTCTACTTAGGTTTGCATTGGTGCATTTTTACTTTGTTTCAGAATCATCTTTTTTTGTTCTGAAAGGTGCTTGTGTTTCAGTGAGTGCTATCCTTCATTTTTATAATGTCTGTCTGAAGCTAAGATATAGAGACAAAGTTAGTATTAGACAGTTGCTGTTGGCTCAGATGGTGTGCCAGTAGAAAACCCTTGCCAGCTTTTTTCTCTTTTGGGAGAAAAAATTAGTGAATTAGTGATAAAGGTGCTTTGTTACTGGTTTAGCTGTTTTTTGTCATAGAAACCTGTTGACTTCCTGAATATGTGCATAGTCTTGCTTTGCTGAACATAGTAAGAAGTAGCAACAAAGATTTTCCAGTCTGCTTTTCCATCACTGTAATACTTGCATTTTTTGCTGACTTTCTTATTGCTTTCTCTGGATGAAAGGTGTTTCTGATAGCTCTAGTTCCAGGCAAACATTACTCCTGTATTTCTAACCATTTGTCAGAACTCTTCAAAAAGGTGCTAATAGTCTTGCTTACAGTATAATGTCTGTGGGCATATTCCTCCGTTATTTTGGATATCTTTCTCTTTGCTGACTGGCAAATGTCAGTGTTTAATTTCGTTAATTCCATGTACATATAAGTATGGATATTCAGAAATATGAGGAAGGAGGGTTTGGGGTTGTAGGTCTGCAGTTAAATAATCTACTTTGCTAATGACACAGAAGGCTATTACTGTCTTCCTAAAATAGATCTGGGAATATCGTGTTTTTCAATATCTCATTCATATACTTTCATAAAATAAGAAACATCTGTGTTGTGTTTCTTCCAGTAGAAGAATGAGATATTCCAACTGTTGTGTACATCTGGTGCTGCTTGCCAGGGATATATATAACATCATTTGTGGCAAACTCCCTGAAGTTTTTTGTTTTCTGTCTCTAATTTCTATGCTCTCCGTACAATCAACTTTTATACTGCTATTCTTGCCATCATCAGGTCAGACTTTCTGTTCTGAACATGTAAGGAACATCATCAGCGAAGTCATGAAAGGCTATAAGGCAAGTAAAGATGGAAGTAAAGTGGTTACAGTTGAAAATATTCTTGATCTGAACTAAACAGCCATGTAAAAATTTATAGTGTGATGCACTGCCACAGTGATATCTCTGTCCATGGCAGCTAAATCTATAATAATAAACCTCTTAAAGCCTCTTCATAACTTTAAATTCCAGTTGTCCTCCCTCCCTCTCTACATTCCAGGACTTAAAAGTTTTTTGATACTAACATTTTTTGTGGTCTTAAAAAAATGCTTACAGCATTTTCCCAAAATCAATTTTCTTCAAAGTTTTCTGAGTTGGGCACTTAAAACATATTTCTGGAGCTAATCTGACTCAAATGACTCAAATAGCTGTTCACCAGGGACAAACAATTCTGGTGGCATTTGGATTTTTAGAGGAGAAAAAGATCTTCATGAATGTAAAGGTAGTCAAAGCCCAACTGTTAGGATTTTCTTGGAACTTAAACTTGCGGTTTAGAAGACTAGTTTTTACCCCCTATATGTATACCTGACCCATATGTATACCTGACCAAATATTAACTTATTGAAGTCTGTTATAGATTAAGCCACTCTGTGAGGATGCAAATAATATGATTTAATTTTTACCTTTTATCACAGCATCATATCTTCTTTGAAAAAGCCCATACAATAGTCATAAAATCTGTATCATAGGAAATTTACATGGAGGAGTAAAAGTAGCAGTCATGAACATCCCTTCAATAGCTGGGCAGGAGCACTTTCAAAGAACCCAAAAGCATTTCAGTTGCTACTAATGGACTGACTGCAGTAATGATGAGTATGAGTGTGACATTCAGCAGCCTCCTCAAAGGTTGTGTGTTTCTAAATGGGGCATGGGGAAAGCAAATTTAAAGTTAACTGCAGTTAGAGAATGTAAATCAGTGATGGAAGGCTGATGGCTGAGGATTGAGACGACACTTAAGTTGTTTAATTATAAAAATTAAACATTCCCTGATAATGCAAAAATGCCTTGTTTGGCCACATGGGGTTAGCGTTTGCTGTGAATTTTTGTGGGGTCAGATTTGTAGGAGTCTTTTGTGAAGAAAAGAACTGGCAAAAATACTATGATTAAACTCTTATCTCTCCAACATGAAGCCATTAGTGGAAACTGAAAAGGAAAGCCCTTCTATCAGAACAAGCAGGGGGAAAAAAATCAGCTGCTATGTTTCATAATTCAGAGTGGGCAGGGTGAATGCATTGACAGCTTATGAGTGGTGTAGCTGAATTGATGCTCTCTGGTGATAGAGATGGGACTTTTAGTGCCTAGTGTAAAAGAAAAGTTAATTAACTTCTGTAAAGTAGAACTAGTTCAAGTTGAAAACAGATGCACGTCAGTTTCCTGCACACATTCAGCTAAATATAACTTTATGCTCAAAGGCATTTATTCATAATGGATTCTGTAGATCATAGTATGTTCCTAGAAGCCTTATGCAAGTGTGCTATAGCTTGTGCATGATGCTTATTTTATTGTACCTACCAACTCAAAAATTTACTTGAGCTTAAGTGTCTTGAGAAGATTGTGCCACCATTGTTAGGAATCAAACTTGGTGCAAACCTCAGCTTATTGCTCTTTCCAAAGTCAAAATAACGTCTCATAGTTATTAGTATTTAGAATTCTGTAGTGCTTTTCTTTTTTAAATTTTACTGAGAACTGGCTACAGAAGCAACAGCTTCTCTTGTGAAGACTAAGTAATATTAAGTGGACAAATGAAAAGTAATATTGGCAGAAAGTAGTGCTTTTTATTCCCAGTTGAGAAAAGTTAATAGAAACAGTATCAAGGAAAATTGCTCACAAATGGCTTGCAGAATTAGACTAAATCCTCTTGCAATCTCTCTACCAAAAAAAGTCCTCTGTTACAGCAAAGCAATAATACACTCCAGTAAATGCCATGACGTGTTCCTTGCTTTTTACTTTTCGCTGCTTGAGTTGTTTGCTGCTACTGTCAACTATCATTGTTATGAATAATTTCTGTTTCTTTTTGCTAAGTTGTACTTATTTCTGTCTTCTTTTTAAGAGAAAAAAGCCTTAACAACAGAAATGAAAATGCTGTTCTGTGAAGATTTGTAAAACAATATGTCTCAATTTTGTTTCTGTTTGCATTTTTGCTTTTCTTTTCAAGTCCCAGTCCCCTTTATCAAAAAGATATTTAAAACTCCTGTGGCCTGTAGAAGTATTAAATGTATAATTTAATGATACATTTATGATATAAAATTATCTTTATCTTCAGCAAGAAAGCTTCAGCTCTTCAGTTCTGTTTCTTTTGCTCATTTCTTCTCTAAAATAATGGTTTTTGTTCTGAGTTTTGGTTGTTTTGTGATGCTGATGTTCTTCAAGAGTGTTTTTCCACTTGGAAGATCTGTGTAGGGTGAGCACATTGACAGCTTATGACTGTTTATGCATAAAATGATGACATAATGTATCAAAGCCTAGACATTTCAAAAGCAAAACATGAAAGATAGATGGATAGGGCAATTAACTCTGAGATTGCTTACAATCTTAAAACTTAAGGGAACTGTTGTCTTATAGTGCCCTCTGTTTAATATATATAAGATAGAGGATAGCTGCCACAAAGTTGCTTCCTCAGTATGACGGGGAGAATGCAGAGCAAATGTTTGGCATTAGCAAAAAATTTCAGGATCAGAAAACCCATAACACAACTCTTTAAGATCAGCTCAGCAAGGTACTCCCCGTGCCATTGAAGCATTGAACTCTCTGGTTCATAGAATGAAAAGGTGTCTCTTACCTTCTTTTACAGGGTGAGGAAAGAAGAAAAATATGTTGCTTTATTGGGGAAAGTAAGATCTCTTTAAAGTAAAAATAGGCTATACTGCCTTCTTTTAGAGCAAAGTAGACTTCTGCCATATTGTTTGGTCACGCTCAGGAACATTGGACTTTTTCAGTGCTAAGTGCTAAAATTTTCTTTAGAAAACCACTTTATTATCCTTGTCATTAATGCCTGGCCAGATCTCTACCAATGCCAACAGCTTACCATCTGTTCACAAATACTTGTGGAACAAATATGTGCAAAGACTTATCTACACCTACAGTTTTCCATGTAGGAGAAGACTGACCTCCAGGCTTAGTTTTATGTGAAGGCCCCCATGACTGACATATTTAAAGATAAAATAATTTTCATGTATCTGACTAAGAGTTCTAAATGAGCAAACCATTCAAAATGCACTCTTGCTTGGACATCAGTCAGTAAACTAAGTGTATGGAAGAAAGAAGTGCAAAGTATTTATATTCAGTTATGGTAGACAATCAAGAAAAAAATCCATAAGCAGTAGAAAAAAGGATATCCTTTCCAACAAATTATTTTTCTCTGTATAACAGCCCTATTTATCCTAAAAATGACTACTGCTTCTGTTAAATTTAGCAGTGTTTTCATTCCTTTCTGAAACATACTGAAAGCAGCATGTAAGTTGATTGAGCGCCTAGAATAATAGTCACATTCATGTGACCTGCTGTTTCATATGCATGTCTCCTGTCACATGAAACACCTTGGTCTGAAACAGTTACTACTTTACTTAGGAGAGGACAATGGAGCAAGTACTGGCCTGGGAATTTACAGAACTTGTGAAGCTGTGTAGATCCAAATAGAACTGCTGAGTCCAGAATATTTTTTCCATTTGTTTTAGATAAAAATGCTTCATGTTACCCTCAAAACTGAAGCAATCCATGAACCTGCTGCCTGAAGTTAAAAGACTAGGACTGTATAAAGCATAACTGCAATCAGACTAGAAATCTAAGCTTCCCCAGAAGCATGTACAATATTAAGTTGTGCTGAGAACAGTTCAAGATCATGGCTTTTGAAAAGTCAATAATAATCTCATGGAGACAAGACAGGGATAGATGACCTTGCGATAAGGCAAGTAATCAGCTTGTTTTAAACTACTGCAGGCTTTCAGTTTTATAACTTTTATTTCTACTCTCCTATCACTCTACTGTTTGACTGGCAGTGTGCACTGTTGCTCCCTAAAGCTTTCTGCTTTATTCTTTACAGGTTTGCCCAGAACACCTCTAGCTCTCAATTGTACCCGATTTGAAATTGCTATTATGTTTCTTCTGGCCTGTGTAATATAATCAAAGTTGAATCATTACATATTTTAGGTAAACTTCTTGCATTCCTATACATAAGCCCAGTGAATATCCACTATGATGGAATGATTCTTACGGTACAAATTCTCAAAAAAAATCAGTAAAACAGAATTTCAAATGTCTCGTCATTTTTGCTTCCCCTCTGTAAAGTCAGCAGTTTTTCATTTATTTGTACATTTTATTTTACTCTATTTGCATTTGAGAACTGTAAAGAAAAACTCTTCACTGAAAAATAATTTGATTTTGAAAGAACTGTCAATCTTCTCTGCCTTGTATATATCCTGTTGGGTATCTTTGGATATATTTGACTGTTAGTCAGCAACCAGCCTAACCTGCCAATTTCAGAACAGAATCCCCACATCTCTAATGAGACTATGTAAATTCTGATTAATGTCTTCAAGCAGCCAGAGTTGCATTCTCAAAAGTATACAGTTTTGGTTGAAATCTATCTCTGAAATCAATGCAAATTTTATCACTAGCCGTAACAGGAATATAGAAATGAGAGCAGGGCTGAAGTCATGGAAACCAACTCTTGGACTCCAGAATGGCATGAACAAAGGAAGAAGTGTATTTTTCATCCAGCCAGCAGTTAGAAGGCTTTAAGTATTCCAGGCAGTACAGGCGGATGTTTAAAAACCAAAAGCAAAATTCAAAGGAGAAAAGAAACTACAGCTCTTTGTTGCTGCACATCCCCTATTAAAAACCAAAGGTAGCCTGAGGCAAAAAAAAAAAAAAAAAAAAAAAAGCTGCGCTAGGTATGTGTGGGTTATGTAAATTATGTTTTTCATAGTCTGTATTTTGTTTTCTACCTTGATGTCTCATATCTAGATTATAAGCCTATATGCTAGTTGCAATACAAAGGTTGACTAGAATAGTAATTTATGAAAAAGTAAACAATATGTTTGGACAACATAAAACAAAATTATATGAAACTGAAGAACTTGAAATACTTAAATTAATTGCTGGGATAAGATTCAGTCCATCATTCTTTAGCATTCACCTATCTGGTGAAACATTTCTTCTAAAGCAAGTGCTTAAATTCTATAACTAGTCAAGGGTGCAAGCAAGGAACCAGAAGGAGATTGTGCCAGCATATATTTAGTAAAAGCTCTTATATAACACCTAAAATTTAGGAGCAATTTTGATGTCGAAGTAAACTCAGTCCTTCTCTGCATCTGTCTTTATTTAGTACAGGTCATGAAATATAGCAAAAAAATTCTGAAACCTACTTTTTTTCAAGAGCATAGTATAAATATTTTTTCCCATTTGTTGACAACAAATAATACTTGAAGTAAAAATGAGTTACTTGAAGTTTAGAAGGTTTAAGTTACCTAGCTACATCCATGCCTTGATACAATTTGAATCTCAACACTGAATTATTGAAATAAATGGAGGCAAACTTCAAAATAAGTCAGAAAAATTAATAATCTCCGTATGTTTGGGTTTTTTTCATAGTTATATATGTATGCATTTATTTATTTATTTATTTCAATACAGAATGACTGTGAAATGAATGTATACAAAAAATGCATTCCAGTTTTGGAATATACTGTTGCAGGAACATCTGTGTCCACACAACAAATTTTTGTCCTTCAACCTGTAGAGGTCTGTGACATTTTATTTACATGCAGAACTTCATTGACATCATATAGAATTCAGTGCACCCTTAAAATCCTCCGAATATGAGAGTCAGAAACCATTGGGAAGGGACCTGTATATATTAAGGTGATATATGGGAACCATTTCCTAAACAAAGGATTCAGAAGTCTATCTTGCTTCATTTTCAGCTTTTAAAAAAAAAAAATTATTTAAACACCACACAGAACTCAGAGGGATTTATATATGTAATAGCCAGTGATGAGGTTTTCTATATTCATAGGTAGCGCTTATGTAGGTATGTACACAAGGTGACCCACTTAGTGGATGAGGGAAAGGCTGTGGATTTTGTCTGTATAGACTTTAGTAAAGACTTTGACACTGTTTCCCACAGTGTTCTCCTGGAGAAACTGGTTGCTCATGGCTTGAATGGGTGTTCTCTTTGCTGGGTAAAAAACTGGTTGGAGGGCCAGGCCCAGAGAGTGATGATGAATGGAGTTAAATCCACTTGGTGACCAGTCACAAATGGTGTTCACCAGGCTCAGTATTGGGGCCAGTTCTGTTTAATGTCTTTATCAATGGTCTAAGTGAGAGGATCAAGTGCACCCTCAGTAAGTTTGCAGGTGACACTGTCCCACAAAGTTAGGTGGGAGTGTTGATCTGCTTGAGGGTAGGAAGGCTCTACAGAGGGATCTAGACAGGCTGGATCATGGAATGAGGTTCAACAAGGCCAAGTGCCAGGTCCTGCCTGGGGTCACAACAACACCATGCAGCGCTACAGGTTTGGGGAAGAGTGGCTGGACAGCTGCCCAGCAGAAAAGGACCTGGGGATGTTGGCTGACAGGCAGCTGAATATGAGCCAACAGCGTGCCCAGGTGGCAAAGAAGGCCAACAGCATCCTGGCCTGTATAGTGCAGTCAGGAGGATTAGGGAAGTGATTGCACCTCTGTACTCGGCACTGGTGAGGCTGCACCTGGCATACTGTGTTCAGTTTTGGGCCTCCAAAAAAACCCGTTTTGGTGCTGGAGTATGCTCAAAGAAGAGCAACAGAGCTGGCAAAAGATCTCAACCGCAAGTCTTATGAGGAGAGGCTGAGGGAGCTGGGATTGTTCAGTCTGGAGAAAAGGAGGCTGAGGGGAGACCTTATCGCTCTCTACAACCATCTGAAATGAGGTTGTGGCAAGGTGGGGGTCGGTTTTTTCTCCCAAGTAACAAGGGACAGGACAAGAGTAAATCACCTCAGGTTGTGCCAGCAAAGGTTTAGACTGGATATTAGGAAAAATTTCTTCACAGAAAATGTTGTTAAACACTGGGAACAGGCTTTTCAGGGAAGTGGTTGCGTCATCATCCCTGGAGGTACTTAAAAGACATGTAGATGTGGCACTTAGGGACATAGTTCGGTGGTGGACTTGGCAGTGTTAGAATAACAGTTGGACTCAATGATCTTAAAGGTCTTTTCCAACCTAAACAATTCTATGATTCTGTGTGTATTAACTCTAGTTCTGAATTGTGTGGGATTCACTGGAGTCAGTGCAAATAATATGTTTACATACTCTAAATTGGCTCCCAAGGAGAAAAATGTGAATTTAAAATAGCAAAGCTAAATTTCTGTTGTTAGCTGTTGCCATTTGCTTTAACTTAGAGAAGATGGAAGGAAGTGTAAGGTCATCTGTGATTTTATAGGAGGGTTTCAAGAGCATGTTCTTGAAAAATATTGCTGAAATCAGTAAATGAACACATATAGCATCTTAAAGTAATGAAAATTAAGTATCAACAAGTACAGCTGTAAGACAGTCACAACCAGAGGGGTTTCAGTTTTGGATGGCCCTATAAAAATGATCCACACTAAATGGTTAATAGGAGAAAAAAGTAAGTTCAAGGCTTGCTGACAGTGGGTGCTATTGTCACTGAGGAAGAAAGGGGGATGTCTGGGGCAGGAGACAGAAGAGGACAAGGACGGAACTGCAAGGAAGTAGCTAAAAGGTCTTTGGGGTTGGGAGGAGCTCTGAACAAGGTTTCTTGGTTCACGAAGTTCATTGCCATGGTACTTGAAGTAATTTATTTTGTAGAAATAGTGAAACAGTTAAAGTGTAAGCTCCCTTTGTGAACTCTTAGTTCTAGGTGAACTCTTAGTTATAGGTTTTAAACTGTAGTACTCGATTGAGAAGTGCTGTAACTAAATAAAGCTTTAATTAGCACTGGAGAGTATGTGGCTGGTATGAAAACTTAATTTACACAAATACAATGCAGATAAAAACATATATCTGAAAAATCCCATATTATTGGGGTTGTGTTTTATTTTGTCTTGCAGAATGTCCCCGGGTACTTTTCAGAACATCTGATATTTCTGTAACTAATTAAGTGAGTAAAGCAGAATCAAAAAGATGCATCTAACTAAAATTTAAATGTTGTGTGATTGACATGAATAAATATTGAATGGTGGACTCTCCGAACTTAAGTGACACTGTAGGCAAAATCTTGTATTATATCCATTAAGAGATTAACCTTGGGTATTGTCATCTGAAAAATCTTCATCCAAGCATAAAAAATGGAAAAGCTCCTATCCTGTAATCAACTCTGACAAACTGAATAGGGCAAACCACCTGTCTCCTAGGACAACTGAAAACCGAAATTCCTGTCTGCGTTTTTATATTACAATGCTGTTGATTTTCTGCCTAAAGCACAATTTGTTTAGTCAAAAATAACGTGTCACTTAACGTGACCCTTGCTTTTGGGAAAGTAAAAGCAGCAACACGTTAAAAAATAGTAAATATGTTTCAAAGATTTGAGGTAAACCAAAAATTGATGTTAAAAAGTTCTGAGTGTAAGCTATAGTTTCCAAGTAATTGTGGGGCTGTCATAAAGTTAATAGCTTTAACATTTAAATGAAAGGGTGCAATTTGTGTATGAACACAGAAAATGAATTAATGGGGCTGTAACTGTTCAACTGCTAAGTGGCAATATATTGTATACAGTAGAAGTGTCTGCTATGGGAATACATATATTTTTAATAATACATAACAACGAGGCTTATGAACAACATATAGATTTATATTTTTATCTGGGGACAAAGAACCCTGAAGTGCAATGTAAGGTTAACACAGTGCTTGTAGAAGATAGTAAGCATGATATATGTTTAATTATTTAATGGAAATATCTGGCTTTAAATCTGCTATTTTTTATTGGCCCTGAAATCATATCATTGAAACTTTGATTCTGGCATTTGAAAACTCTTTTTGTTGGGTAAGAATAGTTTTCAGACTTGTTTTACCTGCTAAATTTAAACATTTCAAGTGTGATTGGCTAGAACTAAGACCAAGCTCATAATTTAAAGAAACTCAGCATCTTGAAAATCATTCTACTTTGTTCAAATGCCAAAGTCTGTGTTAAGAAAGATGGACTTATGCACTGAAAGATGCAATTATTGGCATATATTTCCTTTAAAAGCTAATATGAAAGATTTATTTTAAGTGATATAATAGTTGGTTACACCCTTGCCTGATATGATAGTAGTATATATGATAGTCATTCTGATACAGGAGAATATTAACAGGACAGCAAATCTATAATTAAAAAAGGAAATAAAACTAAGTTTCAGGTGTCTGCTGTCAGGCAGCTATTGTGCTTTAACAAATCTTGGTTTATCATATGTTTGTATGTACTCTGCAGCCATATGATGAGGAAACAATCCAACAAACAAAACAGAAGATGGATAATAAATCTGGGTGGTCAAACTGTTACTGTTACTCTTGCATGTGACTGATGATTGCAATTTCACATCTTCTTCCTCCTTCTTGGCTGCAAATCTGTTTATGCAAGTTCCATTTAATTGGAAACACTATTACAATTTTAGAAGAACTATTTTATTGTTTTCTTTTCAAATCAATTTTTGCTATTAATTAATGGAAGGAGGGTTGATTTCCTCTGATAAATACTTGTACCACTGCATAAAATATAACAAATCCCATGATGCAGTATTAGCTTTTGCCCTATAAGAATATTGTTCTCAAGGGTTCCTATGGATTTTCCACATATAGTGGTAGGTAAGGAAATGAGGCTAGGTTTTTTCTTATAATCCTTAATATGAAAATCCTATTGTTTAAGACATATGTAGTTTAACTGTCAAAGAGATGGATACTAGATTGTGAAGGAAAGAGTAACAAAGACAGCAATTCACATCTGTCATCCTGTGATGAGTGTATACCAGTTGAGACAAAATAAACAAGCAAATAAGATTTATTTACCAACACTGTGAAGCAATGTTCCTCTTAAGAAATCTGTCCAATACAAAATACAGTGCAATTATGATTCAGAAATGTCCCGTAAGGGGACAAATTTTGATAAAAAATAATAAAGCGGAGTGGCTTTGAAAATGTTGTGTCTTCTTTATTATTGTAATGTATTATCTGGGGGGTTTTTTGCATAATTGATAACAATCTTTTTCCTAATATAAGCGATTCCTTTAGGAAGTTTTCTCTTAGACAATTTCTATATATTCTTTTCCAAATCTTTTCTCTCAAATCTTATATACAGCTGAGTTTTCAGGTACAAATCTAGTACACGCAAGTCTATCAAGTACATTTATTGAGGGTTTCTTTGGACACTAGGTTGAAAGTAAGTATGTTTGTAATAAATGGCGAAGACTGGAGATCAGAGGTTCAGGGATACCCAGCAGAGTTTAGTAACTTAAGGAGGGCTGGAGCTTGCCTGAATATTTATATACAGAACTGAATCATCATGTGTAAGTGCATGTTGCTGGCATGATCCTCGGTGTCATGTAAATGCAGCTGAATAGCTTCACATAGTTTGGTCAAGTTTGTTCTGCAAAAATATCCCTGTACTGCCTACAGTGTGCTACCGTTTACCATTACATGTCAACTCGTCATGTTCAATTGAAAGTGCACTTGCATTTGGATCTGTCCTGAGGTAAAAAATGGACTTTGGAGTTCTGAGGCCTGTGGTGCAAAGACACATCTCTAGAGATCCATGCTCAGTGTAGAAGAATCACTGCTAAGCCATAAAAAAATTATACTTGTAGAGCCAAACTGTCTTTGTCAAGGGCTATGCAAGCGTATGGGTATTATGCTCTCCAGCTCTCCCGATTCTGACTGCTGACTGCTGAGAACCCTGAACCTGCTCTGCATGGGGTTGTCCGGTATTTGTCAGAGTTACTAATGAGTGCTGAGCTGCTTCCAGGCCTGGCCCCAGATTTATAAAGTGACATTATACAGAGAGAATGCCTCACTAAGAAATCCTTTTGGACCCATGCTGGCTCACGTCAGACCCAGTTGTATGCTCTCGGTAGCAGTGATTCAGTTTATCTGGTGTTCAGACATATCATCCACAGAAAAGTAAGGCTGCAGCATATGGAGAAACCTATTAGTAATACTTGAAAAGCTCTTCTCCTGGATTTCTTAAGCATTCTGCCACGCTTCTTGCAAGAGACTGAGTGCATCTTTTTGAAACCGTGTCAGGAATCTTTTTTCATCTGCACTCTGCAGGATAGCTAGTGTTGTTCTTAACAGTGACTAAAAATATTTTTTTACAATGACAGCAGAAACGAAATGGTGTCCCCAAATGTTTGTGCTTTTCTGCACTGAAATGAAAGAAAAAAGTATATTGAACTACACATTTCTTCTCCGTTATCTTCTGAGAGCTAGTAAATGTGCAAAGTCATAAATAATCTGGTACTGAACAAATTATTTACCTTTATTCTTCCCCTATCTGTTCTAAAATCTAAAAGGCAACTTCTGCTGTTGTCATGCCAAAATGTGGAGTTTCTTTGCTTGCTTTTATGTTTTGCTAAGCTCTGTTGTTGTGGAGTCCGTGATGAAGAACCTCCGTTTTCCTACAGAGGCCTGATCCATTGTGGTTTTATAAATTATATGAAAGTGCATATATAGCTTGGGTGTAATCCCGGTGTACATTAGGTGTTCCTTATGACCAGAAATTAAATGAGAGGAAAGTTTGGAGGATTCAGCCCTGGAATACAGGGCTGAGATGTAGCAGACCTTCTTAAAATCTTTGATTTTACAGTTTGCAGTAGGTTTGCTGTACTCTGTCTATGAGCCTTTGGGGCACAAGTAAAGAAAAGGAACAGCCCAAATAATAATTTATCATATATAGTTATTTGAAACTGAGTAGAAATTGTGTCTAATTTAAAAAGTGAATTGTCCTGCTTCCTTCCTTCCTTTCAGGAGAGGGTTTGTCACTGATTCCTGTGAATTAGGGTTTGGGTAGTGTTACCATAGACGATAGGCTGTGTGCAGTTACCGTAGAGCGAGTGGTTCTTTTACAGCAGACAAGAACAATTTCACTTCCTCACAACAGTAGCAGATGAATTCAATTAACTCAATTTACTAATGAAATATAACAGGAAACAATTATATATATATAAAAGAAGAAAATCTTTCTCTCTTCATGCCTCCAAACTGGTAAGAGGTCTTGTATGTCAAAAGCCCGTAACTGCAAACAGGCTCCAGAGTATCTGTTTTCACACCCTCAGGTGTGAGAGGGCTCTAGAACATATTGAGCAAGATAATACAGCGTGAGTGAGAAAGCTGCATATCATTCTTTTTGCAAATGTGCAGATGTAAACAAATTCTGTGTTTGAATTTCTCAGAATTTTATTGTAGCTCTTCAGGCTCCTGGTCATTGTCCTTGACATCCAGCTCTTTTCTGAGTGATGCATTTATCTTACACTGTCAGCTTTCATCATAACAAATGGTACAGATCTCACATTTGCAGAGAAAAACTGAAATGTGTATTCTTAGGAAATCATTAACATAGTTTCATTTCTTTATTAATCTGGGATTGGTACCTTTGCAAGGCTCTTGGTCTTGACTTCTCATGTAGTAAAATAGGTACCCGTAGCACTTATGTCCAGCTGGCTAAGATTTGAATCCAGCTTTACCTGGGATATCTTGAGTCTGGCCATGTTTATGGTATTTCTGAGTTACCTTAATTTTGATGTAGTCTAGTTTTAATAGAGACTGATTTTGACACAATCTGTTCCAAAGCTAATAATAAAAAAATAATATTGAAAGTGGTCCCTGGTTTATCATTACCTATCTGAAAACTTACTAATGAACAGTGGGTGAAATCATCCATAAAATTTGCTTTTCAACAGTGGTCAAACAAGAGAAATAGTGTTTAGAAATAATTTTTTACTCTTTCTAGAAAGCTACATATGTTGTAAACAAAGACGTATACATTTTACATTTTTCTTTCTAGAAGAACGACAGGGCAATGTTGATTCCATAGTATCATTTTATTCAATTCTGTAAGCAGAACCTTATGAAATCTATGTCTGATAATCTGATTTAGGCAAGATAAATATTTTTATTTCTGATAGATGTAGGGAGATAAGTATTTTAAAGGGAACATAAGAGACAGTTATGCCCCTGTGGGATATTTAAATAAAGCCAGGAAACTGAATTTGTATGTGTAGCATAGTTCCTATTCACTGTATAGGAAATGTGATTGTCTAGCACTAAATTTTCTTTTCTCCAGTGTTGCTACAGTGAGTTCCAAGAAAATTGTAACTCTTTTTATTCATTCTACTGTTCATCTTGTGGATTTTAATATATTCATTAAATGTAGTTATGACTAGTCAAAGGCAAAACCAGTAGGGGGTGGTGGGCTGTGATTCCTCAGTGGTTAAATTAAGCCTGTTGGGCCCAGAATTCTATATACACATTTCAAAGACCAATCCTGTCAGTTACTCTTCAGAAACTGACGAAATAGGGATATACCACAAGACTGAAATTTCCATAGGGATGCTGTTTTGACAACTGCCAGTACCAGAAACCATACTTTTTATCAATATTAAAAGGGATCCACGGGTGTCTGTTTTAGCACAGAACAGTCTTAGAAGTCTAGCGTTGCTTCAGGATGTAAAAGAATATAAATAAATCCTTACTGAATATTTTTATCTGAATGTATCTGTTTTAGACACTATCCAGAATCATAGTTTTTTGAAAGAGAGGAAAGAAGTTTGTCTATAAGGCACTTTAATCATGTAACATATTAAAGGACGTGATAAACTACTGAGAGCAAATAGCTTTATTTCCTACATAATGACACCTGTCATAGCATTTTAAGTAAAAAAAAATTCTAAAAATATAAAAACTGTAAAAAAAATATAAAAATATTTCTATGTTTCAATCCTCTTTTTGCTTTTAAAACTATTTTAAACCTCAGTAGGTTTGGGACTTTGTCACAAATGCATCCTCAAGACTGCCATACAAATGAATAACCGCAGTGAGCTAAAGCTATATTATAAGTGACATGAATATGAGTTACCCTCTTAGATTCAAAAGTCCCATCTTCTTTTGGTCTGACCATGGAAAACCAGTATCACATTCATGCTGCTGTGCTTATGCATCCATGGGCATCTTTTGCAATGTATAAGAATATTGACACAGCTGTATGTCGTGAGTGCTAGAACAGCACACTACCCCACTGTGGGTTGTCATTATTTCTTCATAACAGTACTGCCAGAGGTGTGATCACCATGTTCATCCAATACTTCCCATCCAAGATTTAATGTCCACTCAACACTCTCCACTGCTCTCTTCCTTCTCCCATTCTCCAACGCTGCAAATTTAAACAAGAGCTATGAAACATTTGGCATAAGTGTAACACGATTTGCCTTTGCACAGTAAACATGAGTGATATGAGTCATTTGCATCAACACTTCTTGTTTCTAAGTCTTGATGTGTTAGCCTGCATCACTGATTCATGTAGCTCTCTCCCAGCTTCTTCTCCCAGGATTTCTTACGGCCTCCTAACTAATTTCATTCAGATACTGGTGACCTGGAATTGAAATGATGGACACACTCTCTTTTTATTCATTATAACTTAAATTAACTGTGGTTTCTGGAAACCAAGAACCTTTCCTTGCTTCCTTACCTCTTTGCTGTGTGTCTGTGTAGTTTGATTAATATATTGGCTAAATAGGTATCAAAATTAATTGTAAAGGAATTCTGGTTATGACTACCTTTCATTTACAATAACATTAAAACTTTTGAAGATATAGGATTTTTTTATTTTAAATGTAAAGTTAATCTAGTTTATTTCAGCGCAGATTTAAGTTACAATTAAAGCCATTTTAAAGTAAAAGAAGATTTTCATGGTCTTGGGTCATTTGCTTAAGAAAGTGGTGGCTTCCAGTATAATCAGTTAGGATACTGAAATCCAAGACTGCAAAGTAAAAAAAGTAAATTCCTTTTCAAAAAATGTCTTAATAGATATTTAGGGGGATGAGCAGATGAGTTTCCTTCAGAGCAACTGAGAAGAGCAACAGAAATAATAATACCAGTAATTCATAGCAGTTCTTAAAAGCAGAGCAGTTTGTTTGGTTGTGGTTTTTTGGGGTTTTTTTTTTTTTGGTTTTTTTGTTTGTTTGTTTTGGGGGATGGAATGTGTTTGGGGGGGATTGAAACTATTTTTTGGAATGTTCAGTCCTGCAAGAGTGTGTACAGTTCGTACTTACTGTGGTCAGGTATTCACAGTAATGGGAGAATGAAAATTGAGTTTTGGATGTGTACATTTTAGCTGATATTTCTCAGGTTAGTTGATCAGATAAACAATATCTTTAATAATAAATAGATAAGATATATTTTTAGTACTTTAAGTTCTTGGCAGCCCCACAGCTGTTAGGCTGCTGAAAAACAGAACATTCAGATTAAAATTTCCTTATTTAAATCTGCCAGTGTTTGAACTTTACTGCATATTTTTGATGACTTGGGAGGTTTGCTTACTAATTTGGAACTTTGCCTAATGTTTTTGTTAAAATAGAACTTTCTATCTTATAATTAATCTCCTTGTTCTGTATGTTCATACAATAAAAGTACAGAACAAATGAGTACTCAAAATACTAGATGTATAATGAATAGTTAGGGTTTCAACATAACTATTTTCCTGACAAGGACATGGTAGTGCTATAAGCAATTGGCTGTCTTACGTTATTCTTCTGCCAGGTTCCTTCTTTTTTTTATAGATTATACAATAGGAAACTGCATACAGTCAGGACTTTTACAACACCACCAAAGGAACTAGTTCATTTCCAAAACCAAGTGAATCTACTTCATTAATTGTTTATTTAAAATTTAAATTCATTGGTCTTATCTTCACTTGCATACAGTGGGAATAAATGAGGTTTTCATATCGATTTATGAATAGACTATCCAGCATAGCTCAGAGGCAAAAAGAACAAAGTCCATCTGCTCATGCAGAGTGGCATCTTCCTTTTTTTAATGAACCCTACCAGTGAGTTTAGTCAATCATGCAGAACTGAATAAAGCCTAATGTGGAGGTAACAGACTAGCTTTCAAGTTCAAGAAAGCTTGCGCTTCTCTGAAAGGGAGAGGACTGTTTGTTTATTACTCATGTTCTTCAATTCACCTGAGGTTCTTCTGAACAGATTTGGCTCACCATTTCATTTGATGCTGTCTATATTCTGTAAGGCTAGAAGGGGTTTGGTGTCTCAGTCAATTAGGTCTCCCATGTACAAAAAGATCTTTTCTGAAACGTTATATATAAAGTATAGGCCTAGACTAAGAAATGGTTGCAGTTCTATGGGACGTCCAGCGGTTGCCTGTACTTCCAGAGTACATCTAGACAGATGCATGTGCACAATCCACTTCAGAACCTTGTTGAGGACAACTGATGATCAGGGGTTGACACGTGCCCAAATGCCTTTTCTGTCAGTCAAAACAGCCCAACGGCTGTCTTATAAATTTGATGCCAAATTAAGATGTCATATTTATGGTGTGGTGCCTCTCCATATCTACCTGATTGTGCAGTATGCCATGAAAACTTGATGTCATATTAAATGGCAGGCCATGTTTCACGTAGATGAAGTTCATCTTCTGTAAGCACTTCCATTTGTGCAAATTGTATTTTCTTGTCTAAATCTCAGTGTCACAGATTCTTAATTTTTTTTTCAAAGCCTCGTAATTTAATTTCTTATGTTTTGATGTTTTTTTGCTGCACTTTTCTTGATAGTATCACTGACTGTAATAAAGGGCTGTGACACCACTTTGTCAGGTGGCTGATTCTGCAAAAAGGCCCAAATACAGTGTCGTGTTATGTCATCTTATGCAGGTCAAAGCATTGCTGCCTATTGAATAGTCATACTACTAGCCTAACAAAACACTTCTTCAAGAAAACTTATGGAAGTGTAAAGAATAACATGATATAGATTATAATAGTAGTTCCCAGTGAAAAGCAAGGATTTGCTAAGCCAGCTACTCTCTAAAATATCTTTGAAGATGGCTTTTCCTTCCCATACTAAATGTGATTAAAAAAGCTGCCTGAAAGAAAACGTCTTCACAAGTTGGAATGCTAACATCATGGAGCCACACTGCTATTTCTGACAAAAAAGCTCTAGTAATTGGAAGCCTGTTGTCTTGTTTAAACCAAGTCTCTAATAACTTCCTCAGTTGAGCTGCATTACACGTGGTTGAAAATACAGCTAACCTAACATACTGGAAGGTGGCTCCATGGAAGTATGAGGGAGACTATCACCACTTCAGAATTTGTCCTTTAAATTTGTTCTAGCTGAAATTCACTGTATTGCACGGAAAGTGTGACTGAAGCCTAAAATTTAGACCAGCGGTAATTGTTTCTACCTTAATTACAGCTAGGATGCCTTTTATTATTGCAGGCATAAGCGAGATTCTTCTTCATTTTATTCATTGCTGTCCATTTAGCTCCTTACTGATATATTAAGCTATAGTATGTACTCTGGATGATAAAATGGTTGAGAGATTGTAGTGTGAGATTCCAATGGGAGTCAATCTGCACATTAGAGCTGAGGAAAGCTGTAAACCTGGCTTACTGTTTCATTCTTGGGTTAACAGCTCTAATGATGCTCTTTTGATGCGGACATTGTCTACTAGAAAGCAGAGATCATTTTTGAAGGGTGTTGGAAAGCCAAAAGGCTATGACAGCTTCTTGCTTGGGCCACATTTCACTTGCAGGTAGCAAGATTTGGAGAGATTCCCTGTACTCCCAGTTGACCTACCTCAAACCAGGACACCAGTTCTTTCAAAACCTAGTTCAGAGAGAGATTAGTGAAAATGTCTGTAGTCTTTCAGAAAGAAGTTTCTGTGTTTGCTGTAGCAGTATAATTGGATAGTCATAGAAAATCTATTTTTTTTTTAAAAAAAAAAAAAAGGAAAAGAGGAAAAGGAGAATAAAAAATGGTTTTGGTCCCTGAAGCCGACTTGTTGCAGTATCTCAAGATAATAAATTACACCTGATCCCAGGAATGGCTATGACAGAGAGGAAGGTCAAAAGAGAAAAAAGTCCAAATAATCTGTACAGACTGAAAAAGTTCCATATGTGATAAAATTGTCAAATATTATCAAGATAAATAGAGGTGTTTAACGTGGAGCAGAGGGAAGCTTTTCTGGTAAGAGATGGCCTTCTGAATGGATACCTAGTACTGACTTTCATATGATGTGAGGTGTTAAAGTTTATCAGAGAGAAAAACTCAGCGGAAATTCCAGACAAATTCAGAATGTAAACCCATTCACTTTTGCTGACGTTTTGGGTTTTCAGTTTAATTTTATTTTAGCAGTACATCACAGCTTCACTTAGGCTGCTATTGCTGATGTGCACATTCTTTTTCAAAACCCTTCTATTATTACCAGAAGCTTTTCTTATATCTTCTCTACTTGACTTTGAGTGTATTTTGTGATGTAAGAAGTAGGGATTTAGAGCTGGATTAATTAATTTGGCTTAAAAAACAGCTTACGGACTTCAATCAGTTAAACAGAATTCCAACATTTATTTTCCTGCTTTAAAAAATCATTATAAAATAATCCAATATTTATACACCATAATTATCATGAGGCTTGTTACTGCATATTACTTTTCATCACCAAATACGCAGTTATTTGCATCTCACAGGTAATGAACTGGACAGACAGAAGTAGCTTTCTGATTAACACGGAGGATCAGAGCTTGTGTTCTACTTTAAGTTCAGGTATACTTGGCTTACAGTCAAATTCTAAGACCATAGAGCTATGCAACAGTATTGTTATATTTAAATCTCCTTTTCTGGGTTACAGAGTTCTTGTATCCTTTCCTGTTTTTCAAAGGTGAAGGTAGATGTGCTTTTGATTAATGCTCTTCTCAAATTCTCAGCTCTTTTTTTTTTTTTTCCTTAAGCACCACAAAAAGAAAATGCTCTTGTTGAATATTATTTCATTCCCTTATTTCTTTTTCTATAGAGATCTTTTTCTATAAAAATATGTTTTAAAATGCATTTTCTGTGCTTTAGTTCAGTCTACAGATACATTGTTTTCTTATCTGTGAGCTGCAAGCTTGCCGATTTTTGGGTGTTATGTTCTTCTGTATATTTCATATGTTTATTTTAATTCTGATTTGTCACAAATACACATATTCAACTGGGACCTTTAAAAAAATTAAACTAAAGAATCTGAACTATTAGTCATATATCTTTAACATAATTCTTAACTGTGCATTCTTTTTGTTTTATCTTGTTTTGCATTCTGAACAGTAAAAAAATTAATATCTGATAGTAGTATTAGTTTATTGGCCATACTACCACGTTTATGCTTGTAAGCACAAAAGCAGTGGTAGCATGATCACCAAAACCACACATCATCAGCTCAAGTCTCTCTTCTTGAAAATGAGAAAGCACAGTTTTAAAAGCATTCCTGCCCCTTTTTAACTCCTGATATTGTTAGTTGTAGTTCTTGCTGCTCATTTAGTTAAATTTATATATATACATTTAAATGTTTTCAGCAAACATAGCCAAAGAGTTTTTACTTATGGTTAGATAAAATAGGCAAGTATGTTCTTAAGTTTTTAGATGAGACTGGAAGCGCAAATGGTTATGGGGACATTGTGCTCATACACAAGTACACTGTTAGAAGGATTAAGCTCATCTCTACATACCTGTGTCTCTGCTATATTTGCTTTAATGTCCTATAGGCCATTGGTAGCACCTGAATTCCCTCCAATGGTGTAAATAATTTGAAACATCTTGTGCTTGATTTGAAGCCCAGAAAAATCAATTTCTATCTCAGACTGTATTATTTATTTCTGCCCTTCTTTTCTCCTCTTTTTCTCTTTCTGATACTTTAGTAACCTTGGACATTTTGGAGCAAGAGATTGAGATGCCAGTTCCACATGTACTAAGTTGACACTTCAGGACTTGATAGCATTCCTCAAACCAGACCACACTTTGGTCTTTCCAGGCACTTAAAATGTCATTAGTCATAACGAAAGAAAAAAAATACAGGAATAGTTTGTTTACTATATCCATTAATTCTTTTGTGTTTTCACTTAAAATGCAATTCCATGTTATGGTTTTTGAATGGCAAAGTTAAAGAATTTTCCTTCCTACTTGTTCCCCCTCAACCTTCCCCATTTTTTTTTTCTTTTCTGTCTATTTTGTGTGACTGCATGCAAAAACTCATTAAGCAAAACAGAATAAAAACCTCTGAGTGGGGGGGAAGGAGAAAGGGCTTTAATCTGGACTCTTCCACTGTCTGTGCTTAGAGGATAATGTAACAAAAAGTTGAATTATCCAAATGAAAGGAATGTAAATTATGACTGGACAGAACACTGGCAGATGGAGCTAAGAATCTCTTACTCTTGCATTTTGCAAAAAGAGAATCAAGCAGGGAATTCTCAGAAATTTGTACTAGATGTCTGCCCTAGATCGCTGAATTAAATTTACCTGACAATACAAAAAACCCCCATGCGGTTTCTGCTACACTCCCACAGAATTTCTGGTAGCTATTAAATTTGCTACAAAATACAGAGGGCTTTTTAAAATATTTTCAGCAGGTCACTTATGTAAATGTCTGTTGGAAAGTCTCTTCTGGTTGTAGAACAGGGAAAAAGAAGTTTTCGTTAACAGTGCAGACACAGCTCTTATCTTTTATCTTCATACTTGCAGTCTCCTTTGTTCTGCTGCATTAGAGAATTTTTGGAGTACAATTTAGAATTAGGTCTTTTAGCCATTCTAGTTATAATTTAATGGGTTAGTTGGATATGTATGAACTGTTCAGCCTTGCTGTAATGGCTTGTTTACATGTAGTGTAAACACCTGTAAAAAGAGTTTATGTTGTTTTCCTCTTGATTTCTTTGGTCAAACTAAAATAAACTGGTGAAGATGTCAGCCTTTCTTATGAAGACAGATATTTTACACTCTACGTTTGGGTTTGGAAGTGGAGGTGGTATGATAACATTCTTTTTCTTGTAAGCTCTAAGTAGACATCGCTAATAATTACTGATTTACACAATGGTACAAGTCTCTACCTCTCTTCATTGTAATTTTCCAGCATTTTATCTTTTCTTCTCCCAAGAGATCGTATGTAAATTGGAGCAGAAAAACATGAATTTCAATCTAAACTTTAAGTGTCTTTTTACATGATGTCTATTTGGGCCTCTCTTTTTAACAATTAGTACATGTATAATTTGGATAATAAATCATGATAAAACATTTGTGAAAATTGATATACTTGCTCATTGAGGTACAGTGCAATAAGTCTAAAAGGCTGTTTCAGAAATCAATGTCAATTAATCTCTTTTAGATTTGTTATGCACTTTCTAAGGAAGTGCTTTGAAGTGTAAAACAGACATAAATATCATGTTGTAACATATGTCAGGGGCAGCTCCATATATAGCTTATGTTCTTTAAATTAAATTGATAAAATATCTGAACTGAATTCTCATCCATAAATAGAAAAGAAAACTTGACAACAAGTATTTTTAGAGTGACATGAGAAATTGTATTTTCTAAATAAGATAGTACTGTCAGAATAATGATGCTAAGAGTAACAGGATAGAAAAAAAAATAAGAAATATTTGTTTGGATTATGTAAGAGGAGGAAGAAGGGGCCAAAACACTACCATGTATTTAATTTAATTTCCAAATATTTTTTAATGAATATTCAAGAAAACAACTTTTAAAGCTGCTTTGCTATATAGTGTGGTATATCGTACATTACTTAAAAAGGATGTCTGGAACTTTTTCTCTAAAATGTGGGTAGAATTATTGTGTTCAAATAAGTAGTTCCATATTTTGGTTATTAGAGATTATTACGGTACTGGAATAGACAAATTTGTTTTATGGTATTGTCTCTTACACTTCATAACTTTACGGGGATTACTAAGGTCAGTTATATAATCATTTTAGCAGCATGAAAAATTAAATTGGACAGACTTGTAAGCATATCAAACAGTCCAAAGATTGATGCCATTAGAAAAGCTATACATGCTGAAAACATGAAGCAAATAAAATAATTTTTTGTGTTGCCGGTTAACCCCAATGGGCAGCTGAGCCCTACCCAGCCACTCCCTCACACACCCCACACACCCCACCCCAGCCCTGGTGGCGGGGAGAGAATTGGAAGGGGGAAAGCGAGAAAACTCATGGGTTGAGATAAAGACAGTTCAATAGGTAAAGCAAAAGCTGCATGCACGAGCAAAACAAAAAGGAATTCATTCACCATTGCCCATCAACAGGCAGGTGTTTAACCATCTCCAGGAGAGCAGGACTTCATGACCCATAACCATTACTTGGGAAAACAAATGCTGAAACTCCAAATGACCCTCTTCCCTGCTTCCCCCCCCAGCTTTTATTGCTGAGTACGACATCCTATGGTATGGGATATCCCTTTGGTCAATTGGGTTCAGCTGTCCCAGCTGTGTCCCCTCCCAGCTTCTTGTGCACCCCCAGCCTACTCTTTGGTGGGGTGGTGGGAGAAGTAGAAAAGGTCTTGATGCTGTGCAAGCACTGACTGAAGCACTGACTAAAACATCCCAACACTGTTTTGGCCAAAAATACAAACCATGGCATTATAGGAGTTACTATGAAGAAAATTAATTGTATCCCAAACCAGTATACTGTGTTATTTGATAAATACACTTCACAACATGCATTCTTTTCTTTCTTAATTTACTATTTTCTATGTTTAGATTTGAAGTTTTTCAAATAAGAGTTCAAAGCAGTATTATGGCATTTTTAATGTGTATATGGCTCTTTCTGTATGACATTGCATCGTCTTCATGAGGTGAAGTTCATGGATGATAAACATTCCAATTCATCTCTGAAACAAGGTAACAATGCTATATTGATCCTCATGCTGACTGATGTTATGTGACAAAACATTACTTCTGTTTCTGAAAGAGGGCATAGAAGGTAAAGTAGAATTAAGATGTGAAAAGATAATTTTGGTATCAATATTCACTCATTTACAGTCTTTCAAAACAGAAGTTAATGTCCTAAATAGTGTATATAAAGAAGAGGTGCAGCAGAGATTTGTAATTTATTTCTTCATGCCTAACCTATAAGGGGAACATGCAATTAATCTTGATATGTTTTCATTCTCGTCAGAAAGGGTGACTCTTGCTGTGCTCCCAAACTGAATGAAGGACTGTTGGTGCATAAACTAGTTTTCTCCTTATAGTTATATAAGTTATAGTTATAGTTCTGCAAAATGCAGCACATGTCACCTGCCTTTTTCCAGGAAAAGAAAGGAAGCAGGAAAAGAAAATGGAAGCATTTCAGACCAGCGGACTAGGCTCTTTATTGGCAGCATTCATCAATGTCAGCATTTCTGATTTAATGAATTCTGCCTATTCCAGATAAGTGGGAATCTGTTATTCTATTAATAGTTTTTCAGGTTCTCTTGAAAGGAAATGGCTAAAATACCACATTGTGGAACAAAGAACGTATACTTTCAATATTGTCAAATAGTAAAATTTAATATTAAAATGACCTTAGGAATACACTCCCTAACAATATAGTTTGGTAAGGTTCCTTGAGATAAAGACATGAAAATTAACAAAAGACGTCTGAAAACTCAGTTGCTAATTTACATAAAATTCATAGATTAAAGTTGATATATGCATGCATTTTCTTGAATAAACTATTTATTTAGGCCTTTAACACAGGCGATTCACTGAAAGGCTCAGCTTTATTCCTTGAAGACCATTTCCCACATAAAACCAATTTGGAAATTGGAAATTGTTAAATTCACATCGGCAAAAATTTGTCAGTAACATTTTTATTAACATATAATTATAGCTTCTTGCAGTTAAAAAATTGTCATGCCACTTTAGAGTTCTGAAATCCTGTCATTCAGAGAGGTGTATCCTGGTGAGGGATCTATAAGGTGCCATTTGGAAATCCAAGTGGAAAAATGTGAGCTGACGTCAGCACAGACAATTTAGAACCAGGATAGAAGATTTGTCTGTTTTTCTCACACCATATTGTTTGTCCTTTCTGTTCTTTGTGTAGCTACCTGCAGATGTTGAGTTACGGCCTCAGCTGATATCTCCAAATCAGAAAATGCATTTGGAATATAGGTGGCACTGAATAATGCAAATAGAAAAGCAAAGGTTAATTAACCTACTGGTGGTATTAAGGAAAAATTAAAGGAAGGAGATGTAACTGAGGAGAGCTGAAGAGGCTTCCTGCCTACAGAAGGAGAGAGGCTGCTCTTAAGGTGTGAATGAAAACGTAGTCTTACTGGGCAGGACTGGTAACAGCAGAGAAATGAAGAGCTGACAAGTGGAGTTGTATTATTAGACAGCAGTACCTTTAAATCAAGTTTAGGGTCTCTATCTATTTGGTCATAATGGTTGCCATTATTTCTAGGAGGACTGTGCTGTGTTTTCTAGCTTTAATTCTGGTGGGGTTTTGCTGGGGTTTTTTAGGACCATTTTCACTTCTGTTCATAGAATCATAGAATACCAGAATACCTCAAGGATCATCTGCTCCAACCTTTCCTGGCAAAAGTATGGTCTAGACAAGATCTTAGAACAAGATCTTTTTTCTTCTACCTGCTGAGAAGCTGGGAAACTATTTTTAAATGAATCACAATGGCTTAAAATGGTAAGGAGAATGTGTCTTTCATGAATTCAACACTGACAGATTAGCTGTGTATTTCAATAGATATTTTTTATATAAATAACTGATGTTTCTATGTGACTGTGGTCTCTGGTAGTCAGTGCCTCTTTTAGCTAGTCAGGAAGATATCTGGTGAATGATTTTGAGAGCATCTATGCTTATTTTCACATATGTTCTGTTTTTTTGATTGCTTCTCCGTTGCTAGCTATTGTATCAGTGTTGTATATACTGTTGTCAGCAGCCTCTGCACTTGAGATCTCTGCTGAAGAACGGCAGGGATCTCTCACATGTTTATATAACTTAAACGTATAGTTACCTGGAGTAGAATTCAGCTTTAATTTAAGAATTCCAGAACTGCCCTCACTGTGATTTTCCCCTCACAAATCTTCTACGTGGTCATGCATAGCATAGGTGTTACTGAAAGCTCAATCACTACTGCAGTGGAATTAGAAAGTACACAGTGAAAGATAGCTGTTGTTCTCAAGGATGTTGTAACATTGACTAATGGAAGAAATTGTTTATAAAAAATTTGAGCAGTGAAAATATTTGTATTGGAGAAGCAAAAGAGCAGAAAAGACGACACGGTTTTCTTTAAACCAATACATATTCAGTAGAATTATGAATTGTAGCATACACAGTTTCTTTATAAACATTGGAGGGTCTTGTCAGCACTTTCATCTTTCAGTATTAATCTCCTGAGACTGAGATTGTTGCTGTTGGCCGCTTCTGATCATTAGTCTCATTCTGCCTGAGACAGCCCTGTTGAAATAGAAGGGAAGTTTTTGTTGCCTGTAAACCAAGTCAAAGCCATACTTTAAAAGTTAACCTGGTTGTGATAGGGAAATAGGTGCTCATAACAGCATTCTTTCTGCAATGGTGATAAATAATACATGGCATGGCATGCTTCCACTGCTAGGCGGAGCGTGTGGGGTTGGGAGACCCCTGTCCTGGAGGCAGAAGCTTGTGCTGGGCATCCTCTGCAGTGCAGACGTGGAGCAGTGGGTAGCACGCTGAGTGAAGAACTCCCTAAGTTAGGCTGTAGAGAAGGTTGAAATGTTGGGCAAATCTTAAGTTTGCTACTCATGAAGGACCTATGTCTGTTTCTTACACAGGGACACATACCTCTGCATATGCTCCAAAGCAATTAACTCTTTCCTAGAGGTCAACTTCTCTCCCAAGACAGGCTTTTTTCTTTTTTTTTTCTTTTGTTCATTTTAGTACAAAATAAAAAATCAGTAAGAGATTGTAACGCTCTTAACTCCTCATTTCATATGTCCGTTTCCTTTATAAATTCCTTTATTCTGGATTTGTATTTTTTTCCTAAAAATTGGCTGTCTAGATTCATCTAGTATAATCTCTCTCTTTTTACTGTCTAATTAAAAAAAAACTACGGATCTTTTTTGATCAAACTCATGACTGTTAGAGTGTCTAAGTTAGATGGGATTAATCCAAACATTATAATGCTAAAGCCTCTAAACTTGGCTGTTAACACAGCTTGACAATGTCCTTGGTCCAAGTAATATCCATTACTTGCACCTGTGATTTGAGCTTTGTTAGTTTGACTGTATTTGCTTGTGATTAACTGAAAAAAAGTTAAGGAAAAAAAGTATATTTCAGAAGACATAAAAAGCAAGATAATGACAAAACCCCCACCCCATTCTTCTGTATGTTTATGAGAAGGAAAATGTGTAATCCTTGCATAAATATTTTATATTTTGAAGAAACAAGGGGCCAGTGAAGTTGCAACTATGAGAGCAGCTACTCCTAGGTTTTGTTTTTCTTTTTTTTCCTTAAGTGATAAACTGAAATCTTTTACACTAAACTTTTTATTAAATAATAGTTATTCGTTTCATCCTAGAAAAAAATCTTTCTCAAATTCTCTTTTTAGGTCTGACTTATCACATATAAATATTATAGTTTCATAGCAACGCTGAAAGTGCATAGGATCTTTTAATATTTCATATATATACACCACAGGAATTTTGCTAATTTTCCTGATTTTGTGAAGCAGCTGTCTTCATTAATGAGGTAGAGAGAGATGCTGGATGTGATATGGTGAGCTGAAATGAAGACTTACAGCATATTTATTCAAAGATGGCAGAAGATGGTATATGTTAATGGAATTGCTTCTTTTTACACTTGCTGATCCAGATTTAGGAAATTGCAAAGATCTAAGGCTGAAATTGTGAGGCACTGCTACAAAATATCCTTATAAAGGAATGAATTCATACTTTCCTTAAGTCTTTTACTGGGGAACAAAGGGACTTTTTAATGATCCCTTTCTATATCTGCAGTCTGCATCAGCAGAATTTATTTTAAAACTTTGATATGTATAAAAATTTGCATAGTTTACATTACTAAATTTCAAAAGATTAATAACATTATCTGTGTTCGTTCCATATGGAATCTTAGAGGCTACATGAATTTCTGTATGATTTCAGACTAAATCTCCATTTAACCTAACAACTCTCCTAACAACTGACAGTAGAAACAGCTTTACTGTCTTTATGATTGAGTTGCATGTGGACAGTGTGTGTTTAGCAGATATTGTCAGCCTTGTCCGTCATAAATTAGTCTGATCTTATTTCTATTGTTTGACAAGGTACATATAAAACCTAGTATTATATGGAAAATATTTCCACAATAGAATGATACGTTGTGTGAAAAATACGCTTAAACATATCCCCAATGAGATCCTGGGTTAACTGTTTCATCAGCCATCTTTAGGCTACCTAAGCTGACAGGAATTTTCTTTTAGCATTTAATATTTTTAATGATTGAATATTTTTGTTTACATTGATTTTTGGAAATAAAATGTCAGCGTTGGATTTGATTGACAAGGAGGATGTTAACTGGGATCCTCAGACCTTAAATTAACTTTTAATTCATACTTGCAATTCACTTTCTAAAAAATTTTCAGAAGTCTGTTGAAGTGAATACCTTATTAATGCAGGGAGAGGGTGGTGTTGATTGCAATCATCTAATGTTATGTGCTTTTAGAACATTAGTTTGGCCATGTTGATATTTTCCCCTTGGCTCTTTATAGCCTCTGAGGTGAGATTTTACAGTGCCAGCAACTGAGACCCCACAGCTTCCCCATCGAATTGCAATTGAATTTTAATGGGGAAGGCTGGGGGGTGATGATTATCATTGCACCGACATTGCAGAAAACTTTACCTCCTGTGGCCCCACAGAGCCAAGGGAAAAGCAGCGGCGAGCAGCATATTGCTCAGCACAGTGTCATTTGGTGCTAGCATCAGGAGTATATTGTATTTAGGGGCAGTTGTAAATAGGTTTGCTGTTGACCGTTGTGCTAGTTCTTGTCATGTTGTTGATGTTTTTTGGCTTCACGTGCTCTTTTCTAAGACCATACTGAGAACATACCATGAGCTAGACACCGCATTCCTGGCTCATGCATGTACCTTATTTCTCTCTCCCTTCCTCTACGCTGAACAGCTTTGAGCAACATCTGTTTGCTGCCTGAAGGCTACTGCTTTTGAGAAAGATTTACTGTAATTGTAACTAGGCTGACAAGGGAAGCAAAAGCATGTTTCCTGGGCCCCGTCGTAAGAGATCCTGCATGCGCATGGCAGGATGCTCCCTGCAGATATAATGTGATGAAAAATGGAAGATGAAATCTCAAATAATGGAAATGAAGAACAGGTGAAAACAGAGGAACTTTCTCTTGGGCCTATTTATTTCTAATTCTTTCATTATTTGCTTATACTTCCTTATACATGGAATTTTTCAAGAGGTTTAAATTTTCCTTTTCTAGATACTCTTGTATATAGCAGTCTGATAAATACATGAAAACGCAGTTTATAACAAATATTATTATGTAATTTAAGGACACAAGGTAAAATGGCTTAGGAAATTAGGGAAAACATTTATACCAGTGAATAATTCAACGTATGTTTAAGCAAGATTTGTAACCATCTGGCACTACCTCAGTGAGATACCATAAATTTTGTCTTAAATTCAAAGAATCGTCACAAAATATGTAATTGTCTTGTTATTCCAAACAAAATAAACCTCTGCTTGCTTCAAAAAGAGTATATGTGAATGTCCATAGAAATGTGAAGAATACTTTTAGCTACCACATCATTATTGTGCACCTCTGCGTTGTATGGAGTTTCATAATACCAGATAAAGTAAAGTGTTCTACAACACAGCAGTAACTGGCACAGGCTGTTTTCCTCTTAAAGAACTCAAACCAAGTCCCACTGAAGTCAGCCTGAATTTTCCCACAGCTTGTGTCAAAATTTTTCCTGGAGAGAGGACTTTACCAGGTACAGAAAGATTACATACATTCTTACTGCTGAGTCACAGCTAAAATAAGTTACCTTCTTTAGATAAAGATTTATTAAATCTTTATACTCTATTTGCAATTAATGCAAAACTCTCATCAGAAACTGTTATATATTCACATTCTTTAATTTGCTGGGAATTTGTCAACTTTGGATAGCTTGAGATTTATTGTAAGTTGTAGTGATTGACACTTTAATATGCTTGCTTCAAGATAGATCACAGGGACAAAAAGAAAAATCTAAATATCTGTATGTTAAAGAAAGTAAAGCAAACTCTTCATGTAGTTACCGTACAGGCAAATTCCAGTAGACCATGCACACAGTCAGCTAAATACACATTTATGCTTGCAGTGACTTCCTACAACCACATATGTTTGTCTGAATTCTATGTAGAGATGTGTGTCTTACAGCTACATGAATACAACACTTAGCACGGGATCCAGTCTTGGATAAGCAAGTTCCCAACAAGAAACTCAAGTGGTCTAATGTGTATCCTAAGGAACAGAGAAAAGAATACTTAAGAATAATTTCAGCTAAAAAGTAGGAACATCTGGCAGTGAAACTTGTCCTGAAGGCTATCTAACATCGCACAGTTTTCAGCTGTGTATCATTTTTCTAAATTAAATCTGTCAATTTAATAGCTTCTGCCATATGCGAAGCCAAAGTATTAGACAGACGACAGTCTCCTTCACTTTGTTCTGCTTGTTGGGAAGACTGAAGACTACCTTACATATTAGCTACATTTCCTGGTATAAACTTACAGAAGATGGAAAAAAACTTCACCATTTTTGCAATTAATTCTTTTGGAAGTTAGTTTTTGCCATAAGTCCGGTAGGAATAAAGCACAGAATGACCTGGAGTCTCTGCTGGTTTCAGATGAGCATAGCTAGTGTCAGCCTTTAGCTATAGAATTAGTAAGATGTCAATAAGAAGACAAATGTGGTAAAATTGGTTCAGAAATGTGTAACAGCACACATCAAAAATATTAACTTTTCAAAAAACAAGGAAAGAGGAGAAAAGTAAGATACTTTTCTTTTCTTTTTCTTTCTCTCTAAGAAAAGTAAGAACCTCTATCCTCTCATTGTCATTTTAAATACATACTCTGATTTGCTGCATTTTAAATACTGTGGTTCTCTCAAGAATCAAGAAATCAAAAATAGGGCTTTTTCAGTCCTTATCTCCATTAAAACAGTACTTATTCACTTGTAGAGACCCAGCATTTTCAGTGCTGTTTGACTCGGATAAGGGACAAAAGAGTAGCAAAACACCTAATCTTATGGAGCTCATGATGTTTCTACTCTTGTACAAAGTAAGATACTATAAAAAGATGCATCAATCCATGACTTAAAAGTTGAAGATTTTATGAGATAACTATTCACAAACTGCAGATGTGGAAAAAAACTGCATATAAATAGTGATTCAGTATTTACAGATCCACATTTTGCCCTGGAATTTAATATAAGAAATTTCTGACTCACCAAGAATATTGCTTTATGGTAACTTATGAATAATAGTGAATTATAAAGTTAAATCAAGGTCACCTGAAAGATGTTTAACATATTAGTCATAAGATCCATGGTGAAGTTCATTAAATGCATTTATGAACTGTGCCAAATGTGTTCTCTTCACAATACTCCCTTGAAGAATTATTTCCTTGCTAATGAAAAAAACTCAATATTTGCTAATCACAGCATTTTCCTCATTTTTGTTCTTTTTGTAGTCTTTATGATCATCTATATTATGTATAAATTCATCTGAGATAACTTAGGAAGCAAAAATAATTGAAATATCAAATCCCAGAACTTTCATATCCATTAAAATTATTGGCTTTTATACTGTCTGGAAAAAAAAAAAAAAGGGTTCTTGTATCTGGTACGGTACTCTAGGTCAAGGATAACATAAGTGACAGTTCATTGTATAAAGAGCAGTGCAAGATAAAATATTGTAAATTAGCTATATAGTACAGTGGTGATATACCACCATTGTGATGCACTGATACCAAGGAATTTATGCATCTGCAGATTAAAAACCTGTGGTAGAGGACATTGCAAAGGTGAGACAGACTTTGGGTAAGAAATCCTGTTCCTCTGTTTTAATGTTTTCCTTCATTTTTATGTTTATTCAGTATCCATCTAAATATGCAAATCATATTAGACCTTCTCAAACTCCCAAAATCAGACCTAGGCTTCTCCACTTAGGGTGATGCTTCAAGATGAGACTCAGGTTTCCTGTAGCTGCAGAGTCAGGTTCTCTGCATGGCTCCAGTCCTCTACCGACAAAACTAGAATAGCTATTTTAGACGATAGTGGCTGAGGAATGAAAAATCTGAATTTGAATCCTGTCAAGTTGAGGCAAGAATAGGACCCAGACCTCCCACATAGTCTGAGTGTTGTCACCAATAGGCTATTATGCAAATACCCAATGGCACTGAGATATGAAGTGACTGTGATTACTGTGCTTTGTGCTCAGCTCAGTGCTATCAGTGTGTGGAAGGCATGTTCAAAGTAGACAAATCAGGTCCAACTGTGCTGTTTAGTTTGTAAATCCTCAAAAACTTCAGCTGTTCAGATGCTGTCTTCAGTGAAGGTGGCTGATCTTCTGGGAATGTGCATTAATGCACCTTTTGGTGTCAGGGCAAGAGTTGTGATGAAAATTTAAGCACTCTATGAACTCACAGGCATTATAATTAGGAAATTTTTTTTAATGTCTTAAATTCAGTTTCCTAGATTTTACATTGGGTTGCTTCAGTCCTTTTTCTGACCACAATGGTTCATAACAGTTTACAGTTTAGCAAAAGTTTTTCATCTTAAAGCAAAGTCATAATATAGAAATCTTATTTTCTGATGGTAATTACTGCTGCAGACAATGTGTTTGCAAGAACGGTTGTGGTAGTCAGACTGAAGATTCCTGGTTTCTCTGAGGGTGTCCTGCTGAGAAAATGGCATGGGAAGGAAGGCAATAGGGAATGATCCTTTCCCTGGAATGCTCTCCTCATCACAACAATCTGAAAGGTCAAATATTTTTGTTTCATAGCCCTTCCTGGGTTTGCTGTCTTAGATTTGTCCCTTATTCATGTTCTGTCTTCCCCACTCTCCTTTTTCTTTTCTTTTTTTTTTTCTTTTTTTTTTCTTTTTTCTTTTTTTCTTTTTTCTTTTCCTTTTTCCATTTTCCTTTTTTCTTTTTGCTTTTTCCTTTCTTTTCAGAAAAGGGCTGGGGGTTTTTTGGTGTTTCTGGGGCGCCTTTTTGATCACTAATGGCCCCAAACAGTGGAAACAGTAAAACGGAGCTGGCTCTGGTTAGGCTTAAGTTATGTTAATGGAGTTAGTCAATTAAGTCTTGATAAATGCATGTAACTTGTGTTGGCTAAATCAGTTTAACCAATTAAATTTAAAATAACAATAAAAGTGAGAAAATGAAGATCTAACCTGGATTTGCTACAACTGGTAGGCTTGCATGAGCTGCCAAGTGAACTACTACTCCAATTACCTTGTCTTCAGTGCTGTTTTACTTAGCCTAAGTAATTAGCCTAAGTAATTAGGCTAGTGAACATTAGCTTCTAAGAGCATGTTTTTTTCCTTTCCTTTTTCCCCTCCTCAGATAGGTCCTGGGAGCCTGAAAAAAACAGAACTACATGAAGGATATTATAATTATGTGACGCGTAACTGATAAGGCTTGGTGTTGCTGAACATAACTTGCACAGATTTATCATGTTGTGATAATAACTTCATTAGTTTCATTGGTAAACTGAAACACCCTGTAATTATAGCAGAGAAACCTTCAGAACCCTGTTGTATGTTTTGTTGGTTTCCAGAATGACGAGTTGAGCTTTCCATGATTATCTAATACACTTAACACAACTTCCACTGGGTCAGAATGGGGTTACTCCACCATTCCCCAAATGTTAGGACAGAAGGTAGTGCAGGCAACAATTGGAAGGCCATGAACAGGGCGTGCACATTATTTCTTATTACACCTTTTGGAAGAAAGGGGCAGTGCCATGAAAAATAACTAGATTGTCTCCAGTAACTAGATGCCCAGTAGTTTTGCACGAGTCTCTACAATGCATGTTACATTTAAATGAAGAAATATATTTATTCTGCATCTTCCAGTTCCATTATTTATGGAAATAATTTTGTGGACATATCTTCCAAAAAGGCATATTATTTTATCCAAATTGCCCAGGCAGCTTTGAGAAGAATTCAGTCCTGTGAATTCTTTGGTACTTCCTTTTATAGAGGTAATAGAGGAAGTAGTGCTTCGCAGGGTTTAACAAAACACATTCTCAGCTTTTAATGCATGGCACTTCGTATGAACTGGTGGCATTTTACCAAGAGCAAGAACCAAGCCACAAAGAAGCTTGACAAGCAGATGAAAATTAGACACACACACATGCCTATGTCTATATGTCTATGTCCATATATTGGATTTTTGCAGGAACATGGTTTTGTATCAAATGGTCAACAGTAGACAAGTCATAAGCATTTGCAAAGCACTATTTTAAAGGTACATTTCAGCCTGATTGGATTGATTTGTTGGGCAGTAGTGCTACCAAATAACCATTAATAATATGCTATTAAAATTAATAAAACACATGAGCCAGTTTTAACTTCCAACGGTTCTGTTTTTTGAGGCCTTTAAATTTTCCTCAGGAAAAGCGCACATTGCTACTTAAGAGTAGTTCAGTTCAGCTTTAATAATACTGTTCTGGAAAGGCATGTATCAGTACTTACTCTGTATCAGTAGTTATTCTGACATAGATAAAACACTTCTTTAAGAGTTATACACAGCAAACGACATACTTAAGTATGGGCTGACAGTGGAAACACCTGGGGAATAGACCAGATGTGAATACAGAGTTATGCATAATATAATGCTATATGCTATTATAGGTTATTCTGGACACTGATCCTTTTCTTGTGCTGAGTTACAAGGTGTAGGAAAATTATCTTCTTCAACTAAAAAATGAGAAGTCAATATTGCCAACTTAGGTTCTATAATGCTACTGCATTATATTTGGGCCTATAATGCCATGCTGACTTGGTCCTGTTTTGTAGCATAGTCCACAGCCCAGTGCGCTTTTGTTCATCAATGCAGTCAGTTGAAAGCAGGCTATACAATTCTCTGTTAAACAAATACACCAGCTTTCATTTAATAATGGCTCTAAATGACTCCTAAGTAGAACTACTATAATGGATTAATATGCTGCTAATTAGTATTATGTTTTCTTATTATTATAAGAAAATGTTAAGACTATGAAATTCAATTTAAAAATTATTATCTTGAGAACAAAGTAAAAATAGATTATTTTATTCTGATCATAAAGTAACTTTAATATGCCTTTATATGAAAAGTTTGGGGACAATGTTTCATTAAGTTGAAATTTAATACGTAGGAGAATTTGATACATAGGAGAATACATAGGAGAATTTCTCATAACAGTGAGAAACAGACTATAGAGTAAGTCTAGGGAGTCAAGTCTTGTTTTTTCTTCTCCCATTAACTGTGCTGCAAGCACAAGGGAGCTCCAAATATGATTGCACTATTGATTTAAATACTTAAAGTCTTTGCATTGTCCAGTCAATACTATATGAAGCCATTAATGAAAAGAGGTCACATTATTTGGCATAAGAGCTTGAGAAACTTTTCTTCTTTTTCCATAGATAGTTTTGATTTTCCACGCACAAATATGGAGATATGATTCAAAGATAATTTAGGATGAATATTTCTATGTGTTTCTTTTTGTGGGAGCAATAAGCATATCCTTCCCAGCCCCTTCATTTTGCTGCTAAAAGCATTTGTGAATTTACCCTGGGGGCTGACTTGAAGTACTGATTGGATTAAAAACAGAATTTGTTTCCTAGGTTATATTTAATCTGAATTGAGGAATTAATTCAGATTACAATATTACAAAATTAGTATTGCTGTGGACAGGAATATGTGGGGAGCATTGAAACCAGCACTACCTCTATGAGAAATGTTTGGGAATCCGTGGTTCCAAACTGATGAAAAGAGATGGATATTCTCATGAAATGTAGCAATTTCTTGAGCTGAGTTTTGAAGGGGAAGTATTGTCAGTGATGCCTGTATTCTGGAAACTCAGCTAAACTCTATTTTTTATACATATGATCGGAAATTGTTTTAATATGAAATTTTTTTATAGATTGTTTTCAGCTTTTAATTTGCATGTCATCCTTCTCATTTTTGGTAATATGTAATAGAAAGCCTCCAGTACGTTGATACAGGATTTATATGCTATCTGGCATTTGTGGGTGAAAACTGGATCTTTATTTGTAAATGAAAAGCAATGCCTCACTTTTAGGAAGGTCTCTTTCTTTTTTTTTGTTATTTTTTTTTTTTTAATGACTTGAAACAATTCCAACTGATTCTGCTGTGCCACTCTTCAAACTGACATCTCCATTCTCTTCTGACCTCTTACAGATTTATTTATGTATGTATTTTGGAAAAGCTTCAAAAAGTAGCTTTGGATTAAAGTGGCTCTTGCCATTTCATATGGAAACTGATTTCAGTTGCCAGAGGAGTTTTTTGGACCCAGTGACACATTATAGACATATATAGAATGAAACCAATATATGTAAGCTGGAGAACTATAGTGAGCGAAAGAATTTATATTGCCCACAGACAAAAGGTGGAAATACACATTTACTCATGTGAGGTCGTTGTTATTTCACAAAATAATCATCCCTAATCTAATCTGTCAATCATTTTCTTTGAGAGAAGTTTACCAAGTAATCTCAAAATCTGGGAACTTGAAATTCATGACTGTTGAACACAAATGTCCACAGTCTCAGTACCCAGGTTGGCTTTGTGTCCTATTCCTAGTTTTTCTTCTGTTTGTTTCCTGTCTCTCCTCCCTGGACTCTAGATGGGTTAATACTCTTAGAAGGTTTCCCACCTGCTTCATAGATAATTACTCTTTTCCTCTCAGTTTTCTAAATTATTACAACTAAATTAATATAACTGAAAATGCGACTTCACATTACGCTCAATACAATCTTGCTGCAAGCCACACTGCAGCAGCCTCTGCTGCTTCTCCTGTGCTTGATCATGAGGCCGAGGGTTGAATTTCATTAGTTCTGTGACCTGACGGCAAATTAATTGACTGAAAAATGCTGTTAGCTTTTCGCTGGATCAACAAGGCAATGTGATCTCCAGAAACAGTGTGTGGGAGGTGGTTGAGGAAAAGAGGCCAGCCATTCTCCTGCAGTCTCTTCTTATACTAGGTTAAACGTAACGTTTGCATCTGGAAAGAACAATCATTTCCAATCTGCATTTAGCTTGGAGTTTCATATTTTCTGGAAAACTTAAATTCTGACCCATTTAAGGAGACCTATAGTCCAAAAACTTGTCTGCACTTTCCAGCTGTAACTAAACATAATAAAAAATATTACTTCTCCCTACAAAAATTGCTTTTCTTACATTGGAAATCTCTTACTAACTTGTGAGATTTTATATATATCTTGTATTTGGGTCTGAGAAGAGATTAAAAAATATTTGTAGTTATGGGATAAGAGAACAATTACGAATATAAGGAGAGGAAGACAGCAACATTGTAGGAAGGACAAAGGATATATATGTGATATAACAGCACATTCATAAGAGCGTTTTTGTTAATACTTGCTTCCATTAAATTCTGGACCTGTTCTCTTGATATTGATAAAAGGTCATAGACTATTTATTTAATCTTGCATCTCTTATTCAACTGAGCAGTTTTGCTGATGAGAAAAGATCTGCTCAGCAAGCAAGAGCTGATAATAAAGACTGTAGAGTTAGTAGCAACCTTCACAAAAAACTTGCGGTCTTCCAGAAAAAGTATTAGCCAGGTACCTATGTCTGCTGTATCTGTGCTCAGAGATAAGGAAAATGTTTTATGACTCAACACATAAGTTGACCCTAGGTTATTTGGCCTTGTGCTTTAGTCTGAAACCAGCACATTTCATGACTAGAAAAGTATTTGCTGAAAGAAAGAAATGTGCATTTATTCAGACATAAAGGAAATATAAAATTTCCCCACATGTAAGAAACTTCAGAAACATGCCAACTAATCACCTTGAAACATCAAGGCCAAGGGTCTGCCAAAACTCCACTTCTCTTTGGAAGTTATGGGACTGATTCAGTGTTCTGAATTCCCCCTTCTGTGCTGATTCCAGATCCAGAAGTTCAGTTTTGGGTGGAGTGTGAGGTCTTTTTTCCCCTTTACAGACAGTTTGATAGTTTCTCCTTACCAAGCCACAGCTTCAAAGCTTCCAAGGTAGTGATAGTGAGTCTTATATGCTGTAGAAACAATAGGTTTTATTTAGGATAGTGAAAAAGAAGGACCTGAAACATGTGAAAGGAGCCAGTCTTTTTTGTGAAGGGCCCTGTTGGAAGCAGAAAGCACCTGGACAACCTCCACCTCCTCGACAGCGAAAGGGAATTGTAGTTCCTTCTTGCCTACTGTGCAGGCTCCTCAGAGAGCAGAAAACATGGTTCCCCTCAAATGATCCTGTGTAAACCTATGAAATTATTGTGAATTCCTGTGTAACACCTGGAGCACGACTAACCCCTATGCCTAGGTGTATTACTCTCTTAAATTCTTACTTGATAATCTTCAGCATTTGGTTTTCAGAAGGGGAAAAGAATGAACTGAGGTTTCACTGGCAAGGAGACAATTAGAGACAAATCCCCATTCCTGCATAGATTAGTAACTCGCACTGCTGCTTCAGAGATTGAAAAAGTTACATGCATGGTAATTTTAGTGTTAACATTCTGGCTGAAACACCACAAGAGTAATTACATGGACACTGCTGTTATGTGGAATTCCACATAGTTTGCAAAAACACGGCTTGTAGGCTTGTGTCTACTGTGAAAAGCAGTATGCAATATATTACCTTTACCTTCTGTTTTTCACCGTATGTTGCAACGGTCAGATGGTGTCATCTATACTTACGGAGTTTGGAGAAGGAAAAATAAGCTTGGAAAGGTGGTTAAATTTGGAAGAAATACAGCATGCTTGCAGCCTTTTATCATTAATGGGACAGCAGTACTCAGTATCTTTCCTATAATCCTCAATACTCTAAAGACTTTGAGTATTCATAAGGGATTTTCACATTACTATTTTTGTAAATAACATATTTATGCAGCTTTTTGGAGGCATGGAATAATTTTCAAACCAAGAATAGTAAGGTACAGTTGAGGCAAAAAATGTCACTTAAGCAACGTGATGAGAATCTCTCTCTAAAAAAAAAAAAAAGGTCGATATACTGAATATTAGAATTGAACTTGTAAAATCAAAGTGAACATAAGAATGGCTCTTTATATCCTCTTACAACTCAAAATTAATTGTTTCCTTTTGTTAAAATAAAGACTGATTTGTAATTTTTGCTACCCTAGAGGATGTGCAGTGATTAATCGCTTCCTTGTCTTTGTGTCCCTGTTTAGTTTTATTTAATTTTATTAATATGGACAGAAGAAATGGCCCACTTGTTTCTGTTCTGTTTTTTCCTGGGCTTTCAGACTTTTTGTTTTTGCTGATACTTTGTTCTAATCTGTAGAAATTGGTACACTTCTCAGACTGTCAGAATAAATACGCTTTGCTAGAATTGCAGTAATCTTAATGCCAAACTGTAGTATACTGTAGTATAGTAAATTTAATAAAGAATTTCTTTTTGAGGTCAATTAGAAAGTATTCCTACAAATAAAAAGACAAGAGTGGAAATAATTTCCCTCTTGAAAAGTCTGTAGAACTCTTTTGCATGTGAAAACCATTTTATAAATGCAGTTTTTGCTTTCAACATAATCCTGAAAATGTATGTGTATACATATTATATATATATATATATATAAAAGCAAATATTTTTAGCAGGCCTACTACTGCTTCTCTTTAAAATATTAAAAAGTTAGATTGCTCAGAATAATGACTGCAACTGTGGTATGCCTTCACTTAGCTGAAGCCAAGAGATAAAGCTGCTGTTTTTTTTAAAGAATATAGACTAGAAAAACTGTATTTTAAAATACAATTAATACAGACTTTCAACTTCTCCCATCAAGGGAGAGCTCCCTGCTTAGTTCATTAGCCTCTCCATCAGGCTGTGTAATAATCTTTTTCTTCTTTCTCAGCATTAAAGAATATGTATTCACATATGCACTTTTCTAGAGGGAGTTCTCATAAATGTTTTGTCTATTTACTTAAGTGAAGGTGATTTAAAATTCTAAAGTTAGAATTAAAAATATTTATTTTGCTTTAAATTAAATCCTATTGCTATTGGTTTCCCAGCAGATAACGATTTGTAAGGATTTACCTTTCGGTTTTAATGTACTTAGCAATCATTTTTGTCTCCATAATTTAGAAAAATAATAAAAATAATACTTAATCCTATGGTGTTAATTCCTTTTGCTACAAAGTTTCTCATTTCTGGTAAGAAAATTAATTATAGAAAATTCTCATTAGGGTTTGTATATTAGATCAAATTAATTCATTGTATCAATTTCACAGAGCCCAGAGAAGCGCTAAAATATTTTTCAACAGTAGTGGATCAATCCCCTGGCCAAATTAAGTATATGAGGTTTCTCAGAGAGGGCAATGGAATTATTTGTATTTTCTAAGTTCAATGCATAGTTATTTAACTATTGCTGAGTTGGAAAGGTGGGGTGATATTTAGTGTCTTATCAGGTAGCCATGTAAGAGTTAGGCAACTATTGCAATCTCAGTTTGCTAAATAGACAATGGAGAATGACATTTATAGGTGATTCATATCTTCATAAAGTTTATATCTCAGGTAAAGTGGAATGAATCACACTACTAAAATACTTGGCTATCTCTAAAATGGGAGCCTTGATGACTAGTTTAGATTACATGACTAACTTTGGGTGGTTAAAGTTAAGTGAAAATAATCCCATCCACAGTGTTTTTACATATAAGCACAATCTGACATTGTTAAGACTTGTAGAAAACTGTGTTACTGAGTTCAGAGGAAGAATCAAGTCTGTGTTGGAGTGATGTATATATAGATGACCACCCCTCTTGTAGTGAAGTTTGAAGATTTTTCCGCAAAGCCATAATGGGAAAAATGAACATTTTTAGAACAGGTCTGTATGTTGAGGAAGGCTTTAAGGAAATGTTGTAGGATGCAGTCAATTGGTCTGGTAGCCATAGAATTTTCAGCTTGAAGCCGATTGAAGTCATTTTGAAGCAATGTCTTCAGATTATATTACAGATGATGAAGAAATGGTGTTTGCAGATTAAATGACACATGACAGAAAAGACGTTACTCATCGGAGAGTTTGGATTTTGTGACATAAAATAGGTTAAGTTTGAAATGTGATTTTTTATATTTTCCAGTATTGCATATTTGCACATTATCTATTTTCTTTAGAAAACAAAACCAAAACAAATCAAAAGCAAAAACCTGAGATATTTTAGTCTCTAAAGTATGGATGACAAATATAAAAAAGAAAAAAATAGGGAATAAAATTTGCTAATTAGTAATGTATATTTACGTTTTGTTTCCAAAGCTTTTTTTTAGGTGGCTATAAAAAAAAAAAAAAGTGAGGTTAAATACTGAAATTGTTTTTTAAAAGACATCATTAAACATGTAAGCATGCTTGTGAAAGCCATATTGAGAATTAATTCATGTTGGGCTGAATATACATTAAAGACATGAAATGTAGCAGTATGAAGTCCTTTAATACTGGAGATGTTATATAGTTGTGTACCACACTGTTCTCCCACAGAAGCAGAGGTTCTTTGTCTTTTAATAGCAGTGGAGGTGTTCTGAGCATTTTACATTTTCATAGTTGCTGATTTGCTTCCAACTTGCTTCAGCTGAAACCCTGCTAGTGGGCAAAGGCCTACATTTTGGTCCTGGATTTAAGGTCTTCTTCATTCTGTGTTGGATAGTCATTAGCTAAAACTCAGAAATTATTCAGGAAGTAGACTTGAATCCAGATCTGCCGAGTGGGTGATAAATGAGCAGCCGTGCCGAGAAGGACTTGAGGATACTGGAGGAAGAAAAACTGGAGATGAGCCGGCAATGTGCACTCACAGCCCAGAAAGCATCCTGGGCCGCGGGATGATCAGAGGACTGGAGCACCTCTGCAGAAAGACCTTGTGACACTGAGAAATTCTATGTTGACACAGATACAGTAATGCCATGCCCAAGCAAAGGCCAATTTTGCACACAGGAATGGGCTCTAAAGTACCTATTAGAAATCAGGACCTCTGGAGAAGCAAAATCTCTCTTTCTGTTTATGATACCACACTCTGCCCCAGTCCAAAGCAACTGGAAGCAGCGAGCACAGAAAAGTCACTGACCCTTCTTATGGCTGGGCTGGAATACGTACTATTAATGTGTGAGCATGAGGCGCACACTCCCTGTTCAGTCCCAGAAACCGCATGAAGCTTGACTCTGCCCACTGAGGAATGGATCAGTGGAGATACTGTCTGTTCTAAAATTAGAATTAAAATGCAAAATACTGTGTCATAAGGAACTCTGGTTTCGCTATATTTTTGTACTGATACCAGAGACATACAGTGACTCCATCTCCCAAACTCATTTTAACACAGAAAAAAAGAATATTTTCCTCTAGTTTTGAATTTTTGCTTAAGTAGAACTAGATAAAGAAATAAATATTATATTTGCGTATTCAAGTGAAATAGCATTTTTTAATATGGGTCTAGGAATTAGAAGAAAACAGCCTTAAACACGCCATGCTAGTCTTGTAAGAAATAGTGCTATTTAACAAAGTAATGAATAACAGTAATGAGTGCAATAAAAAAATGTTATCCCTGCCGATAGCCTTGATGAATACCACATGAACTCAAATAAAGGTATTTGTATGGATGGAATTTCATTGAAATGCTTTTATTGCCAACTGGTTTTAATGCTAAAGAAAGAGGACCAAAAAATATCTCTATGCTAGAAAAAAAGATCGCCAGGCAGGTTAGTAAGAACATCGCAGTGTTATCACAGAGAGGAAATCAGAACCTTCTCACCTGAAGCATTAAAGAACTCTCAAACTGGAAAACATCAAAATATTACTTTTTTATTATTATTTTTAGTCTGAAATCTAAACATTTTTTTTTTTTTACAAATGACACATAGATTATCAGTTCTTACATATAAGCTAGATCTGTAGGCATATATCACAATCACCTACCTGCTTATTTTGGAAACACTGATTCAGCCAGGCTTCTTAATTGCATGGATACTATGGAAACTCTTACTGTCAGGAAATGAAACATCTGCTAGAGGTGCCCATCTACTCGTTTGCTGTTCTGTGCAAATATTTTTATCTTCGTAATAGGACATACATTGGAAAAATCTGTGGTTTATGAATCAAAACTAGTTTTGTTCAAGGAATTTATCAATCATTTCAGTCACTACCCTTTTTTAAAAGGTAAATATCTTTGAGCAGGTTATATGTGAAAACAGTAGTCTCATGTAAGTTTTGCTTCAAGGAATATCTTCTCACCATGCAAACTCAGTATTTCAAGGTTTCAGAGACCTTCTCCCACTGTGCAGTTGGCTATTACCTAATTATTTCATAACTTGCTGTGTCTTAATTGACTAACTGAAGAGCTAAGCTGTAGTACAAAACCTCATTCCTTTGTGAGAAAATTGCGTCTTCTCTCTTTATTATTCATATAGCTTTTTGTCTTTGTGGGGAATGACTTTCAGAAAAATTACTGTGGCGTTTTACTAAACTTTTTTTATGGCCTTCTGCCACTCACCAGTAGTCCCGCTAGTCCAGTAAGGGAGTACATCATTCTCATGTGAGTGTCAAAATCCAATATGAAGTTTCCAAGATCACTCTACAATTCATAGTGTCTAAGTGTATCAAAATGGCATATTTGAAGAGTGGGCACAAATTAGGCACAATGTTGCAAACTAATAGATGCTGTTTAGTGAAAAGGATCCATGAAAATTAAGGACCAGACTGGTATATTCTTAGAAACTATTGTTTCTTACTGAACAGAAAGGGTTTATTCATAATGAATTACTGCTAAATATAGTCTCATGGTGGCAATCTAATTCATGCACATGTAGTCCTTTCACTTGCCTCCTATTGGGACAAACAAGAATAAAAATATTTTATGCAAATATTAGCTCTGTCAAAGCTCACATAGTTTGAATGCTTCATGGGAAGTTTCAAAAATCCTCTTTATTATAAACGTGCAGTTCAAGACATTCAGTAGTAACTACTATCACTGTTAATATCGATCAGCTACTATGACTGTTGAGCAGCCTGGCTATTAATAATATATATATTTTTGAATTGTCAAAAAAAAAAGGTCTTACAAAGAATGGGAAACCAATGTATGTTAGCTCTGTAAGTATTTTACATGAAGGCAATAGTATCCAAAGGTTAAGAATGGTTGATACTGTCCTTGATAATGTGCAACTTGTTTGTGTCTATCAATGAGGAAGAGAGCAAGAGTGTTAAAGCGTTTCACCACTCTCATTGTAAAAATTTCTTCCATATATCTAGTGTAAATCTACCCTCTTCTAGTTTAAAACCATCATTCCTTTCCTATCCCAACAGGCCCTGCTAGAAAGTTTGTCCCCATCTTTTTAAACATTCTCTTCACTTTTTTTTTTTTTAACAACTGTAATACTTTTAAACATTCTGTTCACTTTTTTGACTCCTACAGTTTTATGAACACATTGCTTCAACATTCCATCTACTGCACAATAGTTGTCCTGAGTTCTAATAGGTACTTGAGAGCCCATTCCTGTGTGCAAAGTTGGCCTTTGCTTGGGCATAACATTACTGTATCCGTGTCAGCACGGAATTTCTCAGCATCACAAAGTCTTTCTGCAGCTCTTCACATAGCCTTTCTGTACAGCAAAGCAAGTGAAATGGCAGCTGGAATTCAGTATCTATTGCATACATCATACAACTAAACAACCAAGCAATCTGCAAAAAAGTTTAATAAATACAGTAAACAGATCTTTTTCTTGCACTTTCTTTGATTACTAATTACGTGTACAGTGTTTTGCCTTAGAAGCATAGAAATATCAAAGTATTTAATGAAGTGTCATTAAGAAGATCAGATTCAAGAGTACATAATAAAATGCCTTTACCAAATAAGCATTTGAAAACTGAAGAAGGGAAGGAAGGAAGGAAGGAGGGAAGAAAGGAAGAAGGGCAGGAAGAAAGGTGGATGGTAGAATCAGCATATGTGTTGAAAATTCAACTAGTGTTATAGTTGATCTGATGTGATGTAGCTAGTGAAGACGTGCCGGCTTATATCAACTGAAAATCTGCAAAGTGTGACACAGAGACAGTTGGCTTGAAGAGGGCAATGTGGAGATAAATCAAAACTATTTAATAATATGTCTGTTTTGTTGATGACATTTTCTTTTAGAAATGGCACCAAGGGGAGATTTGGGAAGGTGGGGGTGGTGTCTTGTGTTCTGCAAGTGCTGTGATTGTAACGCAGCTATACTTTTTTCTATATGACCCTTGATGTTCTTTTTCCTGGCTCTAGTTGGTTTAATAGCCTACAAAATCCACACTTTATAAATGCAAACATGGAAAAATACCTGTTGTATCAAATGGCAAGAATCACAAACAATATTTGCCTAATTTTTTAATTATTTTATTTATAATAAATATGGTTTTTCATCACCAAATCGTGATTATAAACTGCAGAATGCAGTGAACCGTGCATTTATTTTCCAAGTATGCTAGTACTTCAGATTTTTATGTGACATTTTAAGAACATCGCTTGTATGGACCGGATGACTCCAGGTGACAACCATTCTGTGAATTATACAGCTTTTGCAAGTATAGGTTACAATGATACAAAGAAGATATTATAGCTACCGTGTTTTAGCTGAAGCATGAAACAGCATTTTGCTGTCTGTCCAGCAAACGGCTGTGGAAAATTAAATTTTACAGTTTCTGCCACAAGAACCATATGTTCAGTGTTTTCTGTATACAGATGATTACATTCCACCCAGAATAAGAAAAAGTTGTAGATAACAGGGTAAACTGGGAGTCAGGTGTGCTAAGGGTATGCTAGAGGTGTGTGCTTTCAGAACTTCAAGAGTAAATCATGTCTAATAACTAGTATGAGGTGGATTGAATTAATAATTTATAGGTGGTTGTATAAAAACTGTGGTGTTGGCAAGGTCTTTTACTTGTAGTGACAAGAATAATTTTAATCTAGTTAAAGCCTGGTTTATCGTAATTGCTAATCGACTAGTCACCCCGACTAAAATAAACACTTTTTTTCAGATCGCTGCTGTTTTTTTCTGTCTTTTTATGTTTTGTAACAGAAACATGCCTGTCAGATGAGATGTAAGACAGCATGAGATAATGCAGTCTGATGTAACATGAGTGAAAGCTAACATTTTGCCGTCTTATCCTGCTCTTATCGATGGCCATGAGCAGCCTCCCAAAGGCATGTCCACTTCTATTGAGCCATGCCAATTGTTTCCCTCTCAGATTTTGCCTCCTGCTGGAAGCAAGCCATGTAATGAATCTGAGCCTGTATGTACAGAGTTGATCTTTCTCTCACCGAGGTCTATAGATTGCTTGTCATTGACTTCAACGGGAGTACAATCACACTCCTGGACACTTCAATAGTCAGATACATTGTGTTATTGTTCAGAAAGGCTAGGAACTCAGGATCAACCCCTTCCACCATCCATCACCCCCATATCTCAGCTACTTTAATGAAAGTTAGATGTCTTGATTATCACAAATCTTGAATATCACAAATACCTTGCTGACAAAATGATTGGCGTTACAATACTTATGGAAGAAGAGCCATAAAGATAACTCCTGTGAGTGGTAAATTAAAAATGTCCTTGAGAAACCCATCTACATGTCAGTTTGTGGAAGCAGTGACTATGAACATCAGAAGAGCTCGCAGGTCCGAGGGCAGTTCTGCACCACAGACCTAGCACTGCCATGGCCGATCAGCCTACATTTCACCCACCCTGGCACAACCAGCTTTAGCAGTGCCAACATGAATAGTGTCTACTTGCTGTGCTGCTTCTGGCTCTCCGTTTCCTGTCAGTCACACAGGCTCCTGGGGATGAGTCAGTGATGCAGGCAGCTTTTTCTTTTGTGCAGGATTTAATGCAAAACGAACATAACAAGACATTGCTTGCAATATTTTCCTGCAAAGGGTAGATCTTTTCTACTTGTTTCAAATATGCCTTAATCAAGGATTAAAAATCCCATCGAGCAATCCAGTTCAGAACTAGTCCCTGAGATAGTGCTAGTGCGTTGTGATGTACAGGCTGTATGTGAGGGCAGAGGCCGAATGAAAAGGCCTGAAGGAGCCCAAGTTCAGTTTCTGGAACTTCGTGTGCTTCACCTCACATAAATAGTTGAATATTTGGGTGATTTTTCAATTTGGTATTTCAAAAAAGCATCCACCATAATTCTATTAGAAACAATTTTGTAGTATAGGCAAACCAGCTCTGAGAAGTACAGTGTGCCATGAAGTGTTTCATTGTTAGGAGAAATAATTTCTTTGAGTATGTAATATCATAAATATCCTCTTGCATACTTTACAGTTCCAATTTGTACTATCATCTCAGTTTCTTAATTTATTTGAATTCAATTAATTGTGTAAATTTTTATTTCTGTAACCTATCTGAATCATGTGCATAGGCTGAATGTGCTTAATTAGTAGATAGATATACTTTATACACTGTTTAGAAAGTATTATTCTAATCACCTGTACTTTAAACCGAACATTAACTGCATTTTTGTCACAGTTCACAACATTACTTGCCATTATTTACAAATCTAAATAATTGCTCGAGGTATACACAATGGAAAAAATAAACCTGAAACACTGTATTTAGTATGGGAGAAATAAAACTTGATCTTATGTAGATACAGAAAAAATATCTTATTATTTAGTTATTTACTCTGGTACTAACCGGGGGCACCAAATCAGACTGGCAGCGTTTTGACACCCATTTGAATTGGTGTAGATAAGGCCAAAGGATTCAGAGCAATGCTGAATCACACCTATAGTTACTCACACAGTTGTGTTTGTTATTGATTCTACAAGGTGGTGGCTAGATACTCTGTTCTCAATGTTACTGTGTGTAAATGTCAGCCACTGGCATCATGACTCAGGCACAGGAGCTGCATCGCCCTCCATTCCATCCCATTGCCCCATTAAAATCAGTAATTACTTTAATACTGTGCAAACATATCAGTAAGATACAAAACATAAGGTACTAAATTTCCTGTGGTTAAGATTATTAGAACACATCATTTCAGTTCCAGTCATGAATGTCTCAGGCAGCTGTACTTTGCATATATAATCTCCAGGGAATATGTGTCTGTTGCATCATTCCCACCCTGGTAATGTTTATGAATGTCATAGGTTGTGTATGTTTTCTGTGTGTAAAGTTAGTAACATCAAAAGTGCAATGAAATTCATATTTTACACAGGCAGTGTTGTCATTCTAGCTATGTTTTGGTTATATTTACTTTGCTAATGCTGTAATATGGTTTGCTATGTTATGTTATTAATCTTTCACAGGAGAGTTCTTTCTTATATCTGCATTGCACAAGACAGTAATGCACATATTCTGACTTTTATAAAATACAAATCTAAATAAGAAGCACAATTACGTGTATGGAAATAATATACCCATCAAGAGGAATGTTTCAAGATTTTTTGCAGTAGATCAATAAAATACTGTATTTTTTTTAATGTGAAAGCTAAAATTCTTCCTGCAAACGCATTTGTATTAAGAAAGGTGATTATTTTAACACTAAAATCTAGTGTAATGTCATCTGATCTTTCTAAATTCAATTCTAAAAATAACTCTTCCATCTTTGACAATGAAACTTCTCTAATGACTATTGAAGAATTTGTTGCTGCTCATTGTCTTTCCTCAAGTTATAATTTAGCAATCTAATTTGAAAGATAGCATTTGTCCTTCTCAGTTGATGTCAGTTGACTCTGTACTGGTAATTAAAGCACATTGAACTAAAAGGTTCTGTTTTAAATACAAAGAAAGCATAAATTAAAGTAGCAGAGATTAAAAAATCTGAAACCTTTTCTGGTCTGATTCTGTGGTCCCACACAGACAAAAAAAAAAAAAAAATGCTGGGAAGCCTGCTGGATAACAGAAGTGATGCACAAAGTAATAACTGTCAGGGAAGAAAAAGTAGTTAAGAAGTAAATGATGCTCATGAAGCAGTTACAATGAGACAAATGGATTTTTCCCAGTTTTCAGGACTGGACTTTTTGACAATATGCTCTTTTAGTAGTAGTATAAAACCAAACTGCTTGAACTGTGTTACACTTCTCAGCCTCATGATGTAGGCATCCAGTGACAAAGATGGTAATAAAAAAACCCGCTGTAAGATCCTGATATGTGAGCAAGGCTGTCAGTGAAGTGGTCTGGGAAAGTGGCATCAATAAAAAATGAAAGTCAAAGGGACAATACTGAAGTGATCAGATTTGGTACAGACAGTTATCCTGTATGTTGCAGGAGTCTGGCAGAAGGGAAATAAAGTCCTATTCTCAGAGTAGCTTGCCTACCATTGAGTTGCTTCTATTCCAGTGAAGCTCAGAAGAGAATTCGGACTATTGTCTCAGTATTTCACAAACAATGAAATCAGCACTTTTATTTACCTGAGCTGTACGATACTGTCTCATTCTACCAGCTGTTGCTAAGCAACTGTAACAGTAATAGCAAAGTTTACCTAAAGCCTCAATTTATTCTACTTTATTTTAGAAAAATAAACAAATAAAATCCACCCTGTCCTCAGTGATCTCCATCTGCAGAATGAGTTTCCATCTATGAAGAATAGTTTTGTTTTGAAGGGCACTGAAACTGTCTTTAGCTCAGCATTTTACCATATAGGATGTTACTCTCTGTAAAAGAACTTTTTTCAACACCACCTCCTACGCATTTCAGATCTCGTATACAACGTGCGTTCTTTTCCTCTCTTTTTAATGCATTTTCTTTCCTTCTTTTTGATGAATCTTAAAAACAATTGGAGTAAATGCAAAGGAAGAACAAAGAGAATTTGGAGAACTTTACTGGGCTAAAATCATAACTTTTGAAAGAAAGGGGATCAAACAACATCTTATAATCTAGTTGCTTTTAAGTAAGAACTTACTGCTTTGTCAGAAGGAAGGTCTGTCAAGCTGTAGCCTTGAGAGTATGGTATGGTATTTTTATTTTATTTGTCTCTAGTAGCCAGTGGCACTGAATTGATAGTGTTGTAGACTAGATTTTTAAAAAAGCATTAAAAGCCCTTTAAAAAAAAAATGTTTTCCTGCACAGAAACATATTTTGCTGCATTTTATTTCCCCATTAACTTGTGTGAATACTGATTTATTGGTCTTTTTGGACATTCCAGTATTGAAAAGGGAGCATGAAATATCTTTTTCTCAATTTGTAATGGCATCGTAATCTGGCTGATGTATAATATCCGTTTCAGCATTGAGAACTTCATTAAAATAAAGAAAAAATTTCCACATACAAGCAATTAAGATGTTTTGCTCTGGCACACAGCAAAGCTACCATTATGGCAGGATTTGTTTCAGAACTTCTTGCTGAACAGTAATATTAATCTTTAACCTTCAGGACGATTTAATTTCACTTGGGTGCTGGATAAAGGCTTAAATATACATAGGAAATTGCACACAAAGCTATTGCCTGACTCTCTGAGTAGTAATCTGAGACTAAAAATTTTACACTAGCTTTTCTGTTTCATCAACACAATCAATGAATATATAGCCTGCAGCTAGAAGTAAGGTCTGAATTTAAAATGTTTTATAGACTGATGAAGTTGCAGTCACTTTGCGAATGTCTGCATCAGAATTTAAGGTTATTATTACATGCATTCTAGCATTTACCAACTGTTCATCTTCTGTGAGATGGACCTAGTGAAGTTCCCAGACTGGTCACTGGACAAAAATTGCAGGGTTTGAATGGGTCTGTATTTAAAGGAAATCAATCTAAATTTTGCAATTTAGCTGCCATTTTTTCTCTATTTTTAGCTTTAGCTGCCAAGCAACAGAATATTTAATGATTCACAGACAATTGATCCTGTTAGGAAGGGTTGAATCCGGCAGCTGACAGAAGTGAGGCTGCCCCATCTCTATGCCCCAGATGCAGACAGTGGCAAGACTAAGCAGCTTTTCCCAGTAGGCACATGCAGACAGAGCACACATATACACTCATACATATGTATACATATGGTGGGCCACACAGGTTAACAGAGGCGGACACAGTGCTCATATGAAGTCAGGCAGCACCAATGGCCTCATACTGATTCCCATCTCTGCCTGAGCAAAATGGAGATCCATGCACACACACGCGTTGCTGACCGTGACTCCCCTGGTCCCCACTAACCACCCTCCTGTGGTCTCATCCTTGGAGAGAATCATCCTCTCCTTGATCATCCTCCTTGGAGACGACCGGCTGCAATTGGAGCAAGGCAGGCCGTGGCCTCCCCCAGCCCCTTTCCGGGCGCAGAGAGTATGCCCTGGTCCCTGCAGCGGGGTACGCCATAGCGTGGCTCTGTGTGTGGGGCATGGTGCTACCTGGGGTTAGCACCGACATGCTTGTCACTCCAGGGAGGGTGAGCCAAAGGGGGTGTCCTTAGTTGATAGGGTCGGTCGGAGGAGTGTCTTCCTCCATAGGCCAGAGAATGTGCATGGAACTGGGGTTGTTTAGCCTGGAGAAAAGGAGGCTGAGGGGAGACCGTACTGCTCTCTACAACTACCTGAAAGGAGGTTGTAGCGAGGCGGGGGGTCAGTCTTTTCTCCCAAGTAACAGGCCATAGGACGAGAGGAAATGGCCTCAAGTTGCAACAGAGGAGGTTTAGATTGGATGTTAGGAGAAAATTCTACACTGAAAGGGTTATCAAGCATTGGAACAGGCTGCCCAAGGAAGTGGTAGAGTTGCCATCCCTGAAGGTATTTAAAAGATGGGTAGACATGGTACTTAGGGACATGGTTTAGTGGTGGACTTGGCAGTGCTAGGTTAATGGCTGGACTCGATGATCTTAAGGGTCCCTTCCAACCTAGACAGTTCTATGGTCCTGGCTCCTCATCCACATCACTTGCTCACCACCTCATCCAGTGCTTGCACACTTGCTCACACGCCCGTGCTGGCTCCCAGTGCTGCACTGCAGACACACAGGCTCTGGCCCTGGTCCCAACCTGGAGCTGGCTTGTCACTCACGGGGGTCTCCCTGGTCACGGGCACCCATGCACACATACCTTCTGGTCCATAGTCCAGCCCAGCTACTAACACCCTGACCCACGCTTGCCCCAGGCTGGCACCACCTACCCATAGGCCCCTATGACCCCTGTGGGGGCACGGCCAGACAGACCACTATTTGCATGTGGCCAGCTCTGTTTGTCCCCTCACACCTCTATTTTCCTACAGCTGTTCCTGCCCAAATCCTCTAAATGCATCCCCTTCCCCACCTCTGGTTCCTCCCCTAAACATCCCATACTATGTTTTATGCAATCCCAAAACACTCTTCCCCAGCATCCCGTATCATGTCCCACACCTCAGGCAGCAACGCCACCAACCCAGAAGTGGATTTGGAGCTGGTCCTTTTGGCCCATCATGGTGATGTCATATCTAGACACTGGAGCTCAGACTTTCTTGTGACAGCCCTGGCTGGCCTTGGACAAGGGCATCCCTTCCTCTGAGCTCTTCCTTTGAGTTCCCACCTGCCTTGGGGCCCTGTGCTTCTCTGGACCTATGGAGATGGGCCTGCGATGGGCTCCTTGGAGGAGCAGGAGCTGGGGCCGGGTGGTGCTTGGGCTTCCACCTATCTGGAGAGATACACCATTGTATCTCTCTGCTCCTTTGTGGACGCACAGATGAGCTGCTTATCATATAACCTAACAGATCATTATTAATTATTTCAGATCAAATAAGTTTAAAACAACTTCTCACCAACTCTTTTGAAACTACTTTTGCCAGGGTCTTGCAAAAACACAACATCATGAATAAATTGACGCTGTTCTCATTTCACGTTGGGCCGGGACTGTGTTGGATACGTTATAATAGCCGTAGTATTGAAGCTTTGCGGCACCAGTTCTCCCTGGCGCTGAAGGGCGATGGTGGGCACAGCAGGCAAACACCGGCGCGGCACTGGCGGCCGCTTCGGGCTGTCGCCGCCAGCTGGGGCGTACAACAGTTTTGCCAGCAAAGACAGTGCCTTGCAGCAGTGAATAAATCTTCAGTGATACCTGAATTAAAGAAAAAAAAAATAAATGAATTGGTACTTTCTGAATTGGTTAATTCCTTGGAAAGTGCCTTTTAATTGTGTTGTGAGGTTTACGTAAGAATTGATTTTTAAACGACACTAGAAGTAGCCAAATGCTGTTTGAAACAGTCCTCAAAAAAAATAGTTCCTTTGCCTCTCTGGCCATTTGGCATTTCTGTTCTTGATTAAAAGTTAATTTAGGAAATAACAATTTCATAGCGTAGTAATACTGTCAGAAGATAGCTTTGGGAGATACTAGTGAGGAAGAAGAGATACAGGCCTGGGGCAGAGCACGGCCAGTCGGCAGCAGGGGCTGGCAGGGGCCTGCAGGCCTCGGCGTGGGCCTGCGGGCCTCGGTGTGGGCCTTCAGGCCTCGGTGTGGGCCTGCGGGCCTCAGCGGAGGCAGGAAGTGCCGGGAGCTCACAGACGACATCAACGAAGGTAACATATTACAGTGCAAAAGAAAAGAAAAAAGAGTAGTTGCAACAAGGTGTGCAACCACCTATTTATGTCTTACAGCTATCTAATCAACTGCTCCACCATCTCAACTGATGGCAGCAACCATTTAAATCTGTAGTTACCTGTTGTAGCTCAAGAGGAAATCTTTTTTGTTCTTCGTATCTGTAACATGTCTTTGCACTACCAGGAACATTTGGTTTTAACCTTTCTTGTTAAAAGTCACATTTGCAAAACTGTTGCTGTCGTGACCTTTGCTGCTCAAAGGCATTTAATTTGGGGCTAATACTTACTGCAATATGAAAGTTCCTGCAAGGGTGCACACAGATGAGTTAGAGGAATCAGCAATTAGCAAACATGAGTTGCTCTGGGGATGACAGAGATGTGCATTTGAATTTTCTGTGCAGGAGAGAGAATTTAAAATCTGTGAGGGCTCTAACCATCAATTTCTATAGTTAAGACCTCAAAAATAAGTATAAAAGAGAGATGATGGAGTCAGGGATTGATCCTGCTATATATGCAAAGATTACTGCTGTTTTGTGCAGACTGACAGAGGGAGCTAATCCCAAGGCAAAGTAGGGGAAGGCGTGTGTATAGGTGAGATCCCAGTAAGATTTCAGGGCTGCTGGGCCCTCTTGGAAGGCTTTCCTGGAAATAAAACTGTAGTGTCTGAGAGCATTGCAGGCCAACATTGTAAAACTGGAAATTATTCTTCGTTTGACTGCAGCTGGAGCAAGTAGCCTGCAAGACAGCCTTGCTGGGCCTATAGATATTCAGAATATAAAGGGAAGATTATTGAAGACAGCAAAACATAGATATATTTTGTTATTCCCATGCCTGAACTGTTCTTTGTGGGAAATTGCATCTGTTTAAAGCTGAAAAACTGGTAGAACAGGTTATGGCACAAACAGACAAAATAAACAGTAATGTCACAAGAAGCACGTGCTATATAGAGTTTAAAAGACAATCAAGGAAAAAATTGCTGCACTGCTAATGTAGCCTCCAGCTTCGATTCACCTGAGATGCCCATACTCAAAAGGGACTGAGGGGAGTTAAGGAGCTAAAAGCTGTAACACCTGAAATTTGCCCTAGGAATCTATATTAAAGAAGAGAATTGACTGACAATATGACATATATGATACATTGAAGAAGAATCAAGGCTTTATTTTAAAACTATATGCTTTTCAAACCTATTGGAGTTCTCTGAGTTAGCCTGAATGTGGATAAAGGTGATCAGAATTTCCAAAAGGCATTGAAAAAGGCTTCCCAGTAAAGACTGTAAAGGAAACAAATCAGGTAGAAAAAAAGTCCGCACATTGCTGAAAGGTAGGGTAGAAGTTGTGCCTCAGAGACAGAAGAAAATGGCCAGTTTTTGCAAGGGAAGGAGTCACCATGGCATGGTAGAGAGGGCTGTGCTGGCATCTGTGTTGTTCAGCACACTCATAAATGATATGCAAAAGAGGGGAAGCAGTGAAGTGTCTGTGATGAAAGGAAGTTATAAGTTAATGAAGATGAGGACCAATTGTGAAGAATTCAAAAAAAGGCCTTATGTGACCGGGTAAGGGGATGTTGAAGTAGTTGGTGAAATTCAGAGTACATGAATGTGATGTGATGCACATAGTTAAAACCATATGAAATCTAGAGAGGAAAAAAACATATTAAATCCTAATATTCCATGTAAAATGACAGGGTGTAGCCTCACTGTAATTCTGGAGGAAAGGAATCATGGTCATAATACATAGTCCTATAAAAATGTCAAGCCAATGCTTACCTTAGCAAAAAAACAGATCAAATTAGTAGGAGAACAGAAAAGGGATTAAAAATACGCTGTGTAAATGATGTGTATACATTTTCAATATTACAAGAAGTTCTGGTATCCCTGGTTCATGTAGCGTATAACAAAGCTGCAAAAGGTTCAGAGAAAGGTGAAATGGCTTTAGTACGAAGAATGGCTATATAAAGTAGAGCTTTTGAACTTGGGAAAAAAAAAAAAGCTGGGACATGATAAAGGTCAATAAGATGGTAAGTGGCATAGAAAGCATCAATAAGAATCATCTGTATATTCGCTTTTCATACAAAAATTTAGTGGGGCATCAAATGAATCTAACAGATGGTAGCTGCTGAACAAACACAAAGGGTTTTTCATGTTTTAGGATTCCCTCTACAATATGTTAAAGATCTAGAAGTTAGTATAGACTCAGAGGATGACTGGATGAGATCATAGAAAAGAAATGAGGCTACTGGGATGTGTGGCTTTTAAGAAATCCATGAGATGTGGATCTTGAAGGGGAGAGGAGTTTTCTGGCAAAGTCCTTCCTAGATACCTCCTTTGGCTTGCTGTTGGAGAAAAGATACTGAGCTGAATGAGCCTTTCATCTGGCTGAGTGGAGCTGTTCCTACTTACTAAACTTACTCATGAAACTGTAACTCATAAGAATCTACTTTAAAGAATGAGGGAGATATGATCTTGCAAGACATCTCTTCTCAGCCTCACTACTAGTTGCTGTATTTCTCTGTAGCTTCAGAATAGAAGATGCTACTCAGAGTCACAAGAAGAATGCGTGCCTTCATTTTCATTATCATGATTGTTCAAAATATCTTTAGTGTCACTGACATTATAGTTAGTTTTGGTGCATTTCATAGTTCAAAATACATATATCTTGCAAAAATTGCTTTCTATGTAAATATATATATGCATATACATCTGTGTATATGTATAAAATATTTTCAACAGAATACCTTCTGAATTACAAGAAGACAAGTGGTTGTCTTTTTCCTTGTTTCTTGTAGAAACATTTGAAACTTGAAAAAAAACACAAAGAATCTGTACTTTGCTAGTTCTGGTTATTAGATACTGGTAAACACATGTTGGGATGAGGTGTTAAAAATAGTCATGATAAATTCAAAGGCCCGGGAAAATAAAAGTCCAATTTTTAGAAAATATTTTGACACAGTCATAGAATACCAGGTTGGAAGGGGCCTCAAGGATCGTCTGGTCCAACCTTTCTTGGCAAAAGCAGGGTCTAGACAAGATGGCCCAGCAACCTGGCCAGGTGAACCTTTAAAGTATTCAGTGATGGGGAATCCACCACTTCCCCGGGGAGATTATTCCAACGGCTGATTGTTTTCATTGTGAAAAATTTTCCTTTTGTGTCCAATCAGAATCTCCTCAGGAGTAACTTGTACCCATTACCCCTTATATTTTCCATGTGACTCCTTGTAAAAAGGGAGTCTCCATCTTCTTTGTAGCCACCCTATTAATACTGCAGCATGGTGATAAGGTCTCCCCTGAGTCTTTTCTCAAGGCTGAATATTGTAAGTTTGTATTTTGTGAGGTTTATTCAAAATCTTCTGACAAAGCAGTACCTAAATTCTACTGATTCTTAGTGATTCTACCACTCGTTTGACCTCAGCATTTAAGACAAAATTGCCAATGTTTTACATTTTCTTGCTGAGCTCTCACTTGGGGTCGCAACCGAGAAATGTTGAGCCTGAGCAGGTGCAAATAAGATGGGTACAGGGTATGCAAAGGACCTTTCTAAGATAAAATAAGGCTGAAATCAATGTAAATAATTTTCAACTACAAGCCAAGAGCATCAGTTTTCTTAGATTACACTTTTTATATCATAAAGTTAAAATAACGATCCTGAAATATTTTCTTACAGACAACATATGACAGAAAATTAATGCTAACAGCATAGTTTATATTCATATAAGCAACAACGTGGTGTCATACTAATAAAATTTTGGCAGTCTAGTACACCTTTAATATTAAAATAATTCAGTGTACTGATATTGTACTCAATCAATGACTGCATGTCTTGTGAAAAATGGCAACATTTTTTTTTTTATTTGACACAAGGACCAGAGCTGAAGTGAATTGTATGGGTAGATATTAATTTAGGGTATATTCAGTTGTATTCAGCCTGCTTTCTTTTCTCTGCTTACATTTAGTGCAGCAGAACTACTTAAACTCCGCTGATCTTAATGTTCTTTTACTATTTTCTTATCTGTATGTTCAGTTTCTTTACTTGTTCTTATTTGTTTCTGAATTCCCTGGACTTTGTTGACATTTTCTGCTATTCAGGCACCCATAAGAAACAAAGTATTTTTAATTAATTTCATTGGTGTCTTCATACGGATCTGTGGTGTCTCTGCAGTCAGAAACTGCATTTTCTATGGGATGTTGCATTGCCAACTCCTATCTAATGTGCTGCCACCTGTCACCCCTAAGTCTCTTCACTCCTGTTCTCTAAGTGTATCCTCCTACTAAATCTCTCTTAAGTGATCTGGTGCTGAATTTACTCCTTGGCAGAGGTGTAACATTTGACAGTTCTGAAGGTTTTAGACATATATATTGACAGAATAGTTTTTATGCAGATAGCAGCTGATCCTGTTTTCCCAGTATTGCTCTGTTAACCCACTTCATGTCTTAACTGGGCAGGGGCAGACCTAGAAGGATGTCAGTTTTCTGGGCCTGCGCAGCTCTTAAAGTCTCTTTGAGTATTGCTTAGTTCGGAAAAGAGATCCTCTTTGCAATTGTCAGTGTGCAGCAATGAGATTGCTAGGAGTTAACCATGTATTAAATTTCTTCTAGGATTTTTATTGGGATTTTTACTGGATACTAAGTAAAAAACTATGTATTTATATATATGCATATAAAATTAAGAGCAAACCTAAACAGCATTTAGTAAATATCTTGCAGTAATCATTTTTCCTTTATGGTTCTCCTTTGCCTCATGTTTCTTGGGTACAAAGTGAATAGACAGCATATTTATGAGTAGTTTTGGAACTGGAGGGATACATATACAGGAGAGCAAAAGCAAACTGCAGAAAGAATGTGCTACGGATGGTAAGAAATGCTGACATTAAACAGGCATAAAATGTTGGCTGCCTTGTTTGTCATTGAAATTTGATTATTTTTTAAGAGAAATGCACAATAGCTTGAATTTACACTAAGGAGTACAAAACACCCTTTGGAATAAAACTGGGAGCAATCACTGACAGCTGCAAAAACTTCTGTGAGTCAGTAGCAAGTGCCTCTGTAAGGAGACTGCTGAGCAATGGCTATTTTGGGGGTGCGTTTATACTATTATATTATCTATAAAATGGCTCGCTCACTACCCCAGTTTTACCTCAATCCAGCTGTAGGGTTTTCCTAAGAGATAGGGGAGGTAATTTTTTTGTCTCCCTGGAAGTCAGAAATGTAGTTAATACATTGTATTCACATACACAATTACATAGGGTGTATTACATTCTTTATACACCAGAATTAAGAATTTCTGATCCTAAAAGGTAATTCTGTCTTTGATAGACTTTAGACAAATTGTGAACTTGCACCTGATAGCTCTCCTCTTTGAAAGCAACTTTTTCACACCGAGTGGTAGGAAAGCTGCTGTGCAGCACGGCTTGCAGCGGATACCTGAGTTACACAAACCAATTTCTGCATGTTGGTGACATTCGGCTCGTTAGAGTATTAGGGTGGTAGGCTGTCACTGTAATTTTCATTTTCTGTCTTCAGAACATTATTTCTGTAATAATTAAATTATTTTAAATTGCTTGTGACACTTGTATGATATTTCCCCTGTGGTTGTAGAAAGAGGAATACGATGCAAAGCATCTGCAGGAATGCTAACAAGCTCCAGTGAACGGTACTTAGCTGAAACTTTCATGGTGTAATAGATTCCTTCTTCAGGAATGTTTAATAATTCCAATGTTTTATTAAAGTAATGTGAATCAATTGGTAGATGTACTAGTGAAGATTTTTACTTTAAAGGCCTCCTGAATCCCCATAGCCTTTTTATGTATTCATTAAATTTTTGTTATATTTGAAATTTAGTAGAAAATGATTACTTATTAGTTCTTTAGTTTTAGCATCAAATCCCTTTTATTAAATCCATTTTATTAAGATTTAGAAACCTCCCACAAGCATTTGACAGCACTGCTCTGAAAGATTCAGTCTCAGAGACCTACTGCTGGGAAGTTAAAAATAAAATTGCAGCCTGAAATACTTTTCTGGTTTAGGTATAACAGTGAAATGCTGGGATTATACTTGTTCTGAAGTACTTAAAATGCATGTAGTAATCCAAGCATTAGAGTGCACAGAATGTCCTTAAACTTTTCTCTGTTCAAATATTTCATTAACGCTTCTCTCCAGCTCTGAGCCAGTACAACTATTGTGTGTGGGATTAACAAAATCAAGTAGGAAATTAGCAAGAGTGTGTACTGTAAATCAAGGTTTCTTGCTGAGGACTTCCCGTTAATGAGCTACCATACCCTCACAAGGTCTGTAGGATGTACAACCAGACACAAATGCCTGCTGAGTAAACTGTTAGTGTTATTTTTTAAGAATACTAAAAAAAAATTATTAACACTTTCCTGGTCACGATACGCATGACACTAAAAATGTCATACCACAGAAATTTTGCAGTGTTTTCAAAGCATAAAAATCTTAATGTTGTTTGCAACAGAATGATTAATAAATATGTGTCTGTATTTTGCTCTCTGTGTTGAAAGTACATTTCAGAATAGCAGAAACTCTAATACTTTAGTATTTATATAAAGACTTCGTAAATGACATTCACCAAAAAGCTCTAACAGTCTCTGGCATTAAAACTGTCAGTCTGTTGAATTTATGCCATCATGCTAATGCTTAAATTTCACATTTGGATGAATAAATCATACATTGTTAATACTACATAACCTCATGATTCATTGCATAAAAAGATGGTAGGTATCTCAGAAAATCTGGTGATGGGGGTTTTAAATCCAGAAGGAAGAATGTTATAAACACAATTTTATGTGGTGTTTGTAATCTAAAAAAGATGTTATATAATTAAGTTTACATGTAGTTACTCATGTAAGAATATATACTGAGGGAGGGGAAAAACACTGAAATACATATTTTCCTGTCTTTTTTTTCAGGTCAGAACTGTGGAGGCTTAGTACAGGGACCAAACGGTACTATAGAAAGCCCTGGATTTCCTCATGGTTATCCAAATTACGCCAACTGCACATGGATCATTATCACAGGAGAACGTAACAGGATACAATTGTCATTTCATACTTTTGCCCTCGAGGAAGATTTTGATATTTTGTCAATTTATGATGGACAGCCACAGCAAGGCAATTTAAAAGTGAGGTAAGGTACCTTTTTACTTTCTTAATTTTTTTTCTTTCTCTCTCTCTCTCTCGTTACGTCTCTCTTTCTCTCCTGAATAGATGTTCTGATGATATGCTACAACTACATTATGCTTCCTTAGTTCTTCCCCAGCCAAGAGGATAGCAGTGCCCCAACATTTCACAGCATTAATCCAATTTTCAGATCTTTATGGCCCTAGCTTGCGTACCAGTAGCATCAGTCATAATTAAACTGTGTACAAAGGTCCTGAGCAAAAGAGTAACTCACATTGAAGTAGCTTATTTTTATTTATTGTCCCCCAATGGAATGCAAATTTGGCCCAGAGACCCTTTCCTGAAGGCACCTGTCTCCAGTTTTTGAAAGAACTCTCACTGAGGTCGTGCTTTACTTTCCTACCATGCTTACAGTATTTGAATCAGAGGATGGGTATGCTGCTGGTGCTAACAGTGTCCCAGGGTCTCTCACTGAATGTGTCACGGAAGAAGGGGTGGGCGATACAGTAGTTTGTGAGAGGCACAATCTCATTAGTGAGTGTTAGGCAACCTCTGGAAATGCTTGCCAGATTAAATCCCTCAGGTCATTATTGCCTGCCTTGCACATGAGTTGAGCTGTAAATTTTTTGACTTTGCCAAAATTGAAATTTTTCTCCATCTCTAAGTAAATACAATTATTAAGCAATTAGGGACCTTTAAAGGTGAGAAACAGTGATATCTTGTATATCCAAATACCACTGAGGTTACAAAGATACTTTGTGGAAACTTTTCGATCTTGAAGCTTTTCACAACTTCAGATTTTGGTGCATTAATTTCACTGTTGTCTTATTTTGGGTTCTTCTGTCATTTGCTGGATCTGGAGTGTAGAGCAGGAAAGCAAGCATCGCTTTCAATGCTGTTCTGTCATTTTCTGTTCAGGCATGAGATTTATGAAATACTGTAAAACACTGCTGTCAGTTATGTTGTCTGATTACTCTTTTACATGCTGTTGATTTATATTATACTGCTAAAACAAATGTGGGAACATCACCATTTTGTTCCGTGTTTTAATGGGTATCATCGTGTATTTTTGGCAAGAACAATGTTCTGATTGATTGTTGACTTAGTTCAAAAAGTTCTGAAAGCTGTGGAAGGTAGTACACAGCTACCGAGGCTTGAGTTGCACAGAGTATGTGCTTCAGTTACTGTATTTAATTGACCTGTATTACTTGTATCACCTTTATACAAAGATTGATATTTCTTTTTCAGTCAAATGCTTTTGTTGTCAATAGCTAACGTCTGCTTGTTCTGAACTAATCTGTTAGTAGAAAATTGTTTCAAGGAAGAACACCAACTGATGATCTGTGGGTATGAGTGTAGAAGACCTAAAATTCCTAAGTATGATCTTGATCCCACTGAAGTAATTGTATTTGGTACTGATTTCAGTAAAACAATGATTTCATTTTTAACTTCCAACAACGAAGCAGATTTTTTTTCCTTGCTTCTATTTGCCAATTAGTTACCTTCATAAATGGTGTTATAAGGAAAAAAGCTTTTGTTGGCTTTGCAGCATGCAGAGGTTAAAAAAGCAGAATTGAATGACAGGTTTCTATTGACATGTCTCATACCCTGTGACATACTCTTTGTTGCACAAAGCACATTCACAGGTGTACCCCTCTACAGTTGCACATTTTCAAGACAATTCACTCAGCATATAATGGAAAATTATAGTCTTGGTTTTTTAGCTGACAGCATGCAAATGCTAGAGAGCATCTTGGAACTTCTGCTTCAGGGTATGCTTTTTTTATTTCATAGATAAAATTACTCTACTAGATTTTGGGTAATAATATTTCTTTAGCCATAATGCAAAATCTGGAGGTTATCCTTAAAAAGAGACGTGTACCTATATAGGTCTCACAAACTATAATAATTAAGTAATATTCGTCTCATATTTTGTATAGTCGTTTTCAGCTGCTAAAGCAAATTGGATAAAAATGAATAGTATGTTCAACTAGTTTACTGTACTGCCTGAAGGACCTTTTTGTATGCCAACTGTGCACCAAGGTACTTTCACTGCACATCGACTGTAAAACCCAAGAAAGTAGAAACATATATAAAATATATTGAAATGGTAAGGGAAAGAAATAAATTGTTTTACACTGATTTTGTAGAGGAAGAAAAGAGAATCAAATAGTTGTAAGATGTTTATGAACTTCTTCAGATAATGCATTATTAAAACATATACTGATTTAGGGGATAAATTACACATGGTAGAGATCATAGGTTATTGTAAACTATGTTATGAGGAGGTTGGGAAGTAAGATAGTAGCAGGAAGAACAATATAAACAAAAGTTAAGGCACTAAAAAGTGCTATTTTACATCTTCCTATTTTTCAAGGTGAAACCCAACTAGCATTCTGCCATTCTGCGTAATTACTGAGATCCACGGTCCAAAGTTGTCCTTAAAATATTGCTACAGCAGCTTTATTTTTATCACTGTAAAGTTCATAAAACGCAGAACAGGATTTGATATGTGTGTGTGTATATATATATAAAAGAGGAAAAGTAGTTTTAAGTCTAATGCCACCTGTTATGATAATGCTTTGTAGGGTACTGTAGTCTTAATTGTATAAACAAACATAAAGTTAGATAATTAATTTTGCCATGTATTGTAACCTAAACATATGTCTCAATTCTACCTTATTGAAAAAAAAACTTAGCGTAAAGCTTAATTATTGGATTATAAATTGATGGGGAAAGATTTTAAAATACAACCAAATTTGAATTAAGCTGCGAAAAGATTTAAAATGTATTTTTTATTTACATTTTAAATTGTAAAGGAATTGTCATTTGTTATCCACAGTTAACCATCAGCATGCAGAATTCATATGGACGAAACTTTAGTGGAGAGGAGATGCAAGTGTAGTGCACTGAGACAACAAAGCTATTACTTAGTTGTATTCCTTGTGGATTGTTTCCCTAAGTAAGAGTTGTATTCAGTAGTTCAGGGTAGTTCAGGTGCTGGCAAATATTTATTTTGACTTTTTTCTTTGTTATATGTATCAGATATAATAGTAAATGGTAATATTTTTAAATAGACATGAGAAATGTATCCACGGGACATAGGGAGTAGGGGCACAGGCCAGGTCTGAAGAGTCTCAATGTATAGGCAGATGTGAACTGACAATATTGACCTATTGACTTATGTTCTGCCGATAGATACATTACCTGCCAGGAGCAAGTGAATTCAAAACAGGCATTTCAACACAGTCATTTCATAGATTCATAGATTCATAGATTCATAGATTGGTCCAGGCCGGAAGGGACCTCCAAAGGTCATCTAGTCCAACCTCCCCGCAGTCAGCAGGGACACCCCCAACTAGACCAGGTTGCCCAGGGCCTTGTCGAGCTTCACCTTGAATATCTCAAGGGAAGGGGCCTCAACCACCTCCCTGGGCAACCTGTTCCAGTGTTCCACCACCCTTACGGTAAAGAATTTTTTCCTAATATCCAATCTAAATCTCCCCTTCTCCAGCTTAAAACCATTGCCCCTCGTCCTGTCGCTGCAGGCCTTTGTAAACAGACCCTCCCCAGCCTTCCTGTAGGCCCCCCTCAGGTACTGGAAGGCCGCTATGAGGTCTCCCCGGAGCTTCCTTTTCTCCAAGCTAAACAACCCCAGCTCCCTCAGTCTGTCCTCATAGGAGAGGTGCTCCAGCCCCCTGATCATTTTGGTGGCCCTCCTCTGGACCCTCTCCATCAGGTCCATGTCCTTTCTATATTGAGGGCTCCAGACCTGCACACAGTACTCCAGGTGAGGTCTCACCAGAGCAGAGTAAAGTGGCAGAATCACCTCTCTGAGGTGATTTCAGGGCTGGTTGTACTACATACCTATCTTCAACAGGTGAATAGAGAAAAATGCTCTTTAATCTTAGCATAAGTCTTGTTACAGTATATTTTTCCTATATGCAGAACTCCTGAATGGGGTTTCATGGAGAGGTATAAGGAAATTGTAAAAGGACTGGGTAAATAGAAGTGCCTGTATCAAAACCTCTGTTGCTGAAGAGGTGAGGTGGGATATAAGTGGGGTGTTAATACCTTGAAATGCAAATGTCACAAACGTGGTGAACCAAGACTTTGTAGATGCAATTGCCTTCATCTCAGTTTAGGGCCTGAGATTCTATATTTTTTCCATGTCAAATACAGGTAAATGCTGTAATTTCTGTGTTAAAGTGTCTTTCAGTAAAAGTTACATTTTTAGTATTACACACTCTGTTTACTTAAGAGTTAGTTACGGAAGATCTGTGCAATATACTCTGCAATAATCTTTTTCAAATACTCAATTCAATCTTTCAGACAACTCTGAAAAACTCTTAAAAATGGATTCCAAGCAATTTTGTTTATTCTTACCCAGAAAAGCTGCTATTTAGATTATGTACACTGATGGCAAGATGGAAATGTACAGACATGAATATTTTTTGTTGTGTGTATATGCAGCTGTCACTTATCTTGGATATACATAATATATATTATTTGGAAAGTGATTTTAAAATATCTGCTTGCCTTCATGGTTTCTGAGGCCTTCTAAGCATTATTTAGTTTACTGCAGCCTAGGTAATGATATAATAGGTGCTGCTTGTTATTACTCATATTAGTTGAAGCAAACATTTTTGTTTTAATGGAGCAGTAATGCAAATGATGGAAGTTGCTAACAGAGCATGTAATAAAATAAAGCTTACCAAAACTTTTCTGACAGTCATATATACGATGAATGCTAAATAGCAACATGTTCCCTCTGCTTTCTTGAATCATGTAGAAATAATAGGGATTATGTATGAATTATTCACACTATTCACTTTTTCCTGTCTCCAGCAAGCAATAAACCATATGCATATTCTACACTTCGTAATCCAAGCATGGAGATAAAAAAATGTTCACTGAAGTTAAAGTTTGGGCTCCTGTTTACTATTAAACGTCTTTTACCTAAACAAACCAAGATTTTCATGCATTTAACACATTTTAAAATTTATAATTTGTTTATTTCTTTGGGAAACATTTTCTACCTTCCTCCTGTCCAGGAAAAAGAGAACAGTGAAGCAATGAGGGAGGGATTGACTTTTCTACAGTATCGCTGACTGCAACAGCAAGAGCTCTGTGCAGTTTACAGTTCTTTATTTCTTATTTTTTTTCCTTCCGCATGAAAATTTCATATGTCATTTTTTTAAATCTTTTTATGGCACATAATTTTCTACAAGTTAATTTCAACGTATAGGATTTTTGTGGGTGTGTGAGCTAGTGATTTTTGTGAAGGAAACAATACAAGAGTGAGTATGGTAGCCATTTTTTTTCCAGCTTGAAGCCTACCTAGAACACAGCACAAAGTAACAGAAACTGTGATAGTGTTCAAATTTATAAAACAAGATTATTGAATAACTTCAGCAGGATATTCTGGTATTTTATACATCTGTAAGAAAAAGAAAACTATTATTGTATGATTATGCAAATTGATTACTGAGTTCCTGCCAGTGGAAATGCCTATCAAATGCCTCTCCTTCGCCTTTTTATGTTAAATCAGTTTTCCCTTGGCTTTTTCACCTATTAAAATGTTAGGAAGAAGGAATAATTTATAGAAGAGGGCTTAAATATGATTCATTGCGTATCACATAGCTATTTTAGGAAAGAAAGGAAACTATGATCTGATCAGCTAAATGCTGACAGATAGTTTCTGTCAACAGCAAAAAGAGCATACAATGGAAGGAAATATAATTTATGTATGCATTACTGACAGGTTCAAGCTCATATATGGCAAATTTTTTTTCACATGTGGATAAAAGGTAAAAATCCTATTCCCAAAATTTTTAGCTTCCCAATTCAAAAACTTAAGCTTGCTAATTTTTTCGGCAAGCCTACGAAGTACAAAGTTTTAATGAAAATTTTATTAAAATATAAAGTTAAATAAGGAGTCTGCTTACTAACAACAAGCTACTCACCAAGAATTATAGGCCATATAGATTACATGTATTAGACTGATGCTAAATGATGGTTCCAAAAACCATGGAATACTGTTTGAACTCCCACCTAAGAAAATCCATTTCACATTTAAGGAACTATTATTTATCAAAAAACAAACAAACAAAAAAGATTAGATTCATTTAACACATCAAAGCAATGCAAGCATTTATATTGCAAATTTCTGCATCAGTTGCTTAAAGTTATTATAATGTAGTTGTTTAAGTCATCCCATTTTTCTTTAAAAATGAATGTGACACCATAATGAAAATGCAGCTGTGCTCAGTTTCTTTGTCTTCTGTGGAGGTAGATCCCCCCCTTTTTTTTTTTTTCATCTGAAACTGTCCATAGTACATCTTCAGATAATTTACAGAATTTACAGTCTTTGCCTCTGCTGTACTTTTCAAACTGGATCTTTATAAGTGACAGCAGTGATTTAGTGCATTTGTTTGGAGTGTTTCACCGTCAAATCTATTACTAGTAAAGGACTCAGAAGGCGAGAGCTGGGATGTAACTCCATAAAATGTTCATTTCTATAGTTTTAGAAACTTTAGCCCGTGTTCGGTAATCATAGCTATACAACCAAATTAGAAAAAAAAATTGGTGTATAAACACCTTTCTAAAAAAGTAGAGAAGCATTACTCAGTGTTCGAAGTAGTAGTATAAGTAGTATACTATATAACTAGTATACCATATAAGTAGTATAAGTATCATAGTAGCGTGCTGAGAAAGATAGATTATTCTTTATGAATAGCTTTTAAGTGTTTCACATGACAATCTTTCAGAGTAGATCTTTGATTTCATATGAGGTGCACATCATTTGCCTCCCCTGTAATTTTGATTTCATACTGATTTATTACAAATATTAATTATTTACCTTGAAACAATCATATTTATGGTCATACTAAGCCAAACACCCATACATTCCTCGATTAGTTATTTGACAAAATGGAACACTTTGGGTATCCATTATGCAGTATTTAAGCTACAAAATCACAGAAAATTGCAAGTTGTGAGTGTGGGTATGGATGTACATGTACCTGGGTTTTGAAGAGGTCAGTTTACATGTTTGCTTTACCTGAAATCTCAGAATAAGGTTATAATAAATGTTAACTCACTATTAGCCAAGTATAAGAAAATTGCCTTCACTGATATGATGTCTGCTTGAGGGAGCTCACTTGATCTACAATATTTTATGGAAAGCCTCTTCAATTGTGTCAGACTAATAATTTTGTAATCTGCAGAAGTACAAAAACTTTCAAGATTTTTTGAACACTACTCAGTACACAATTTGGCATTTCATGCTCTTTTGAGAGGGTTTTATTTTTTCATTTTCCCTTCATTTGTGTCAGCTTCTGAAGCTCCTAAAACCTCCACTATTTGGCATAGTAACAATAAATATACATTTTGACCCTTAAATATGATGAATTCCTGTAAGATCTCACATCCATTTTATTCTCAAAACTCCCTGGGAATAAGACACTAGAATCCATTAAGAATGCAGATAAACAGTTTGGGGAATTATAGGTCTTAAAACTTAAACACACTTTAAAAAGTCTTTTAGTTTATCTTGGTGATACAATTGACACCAAAAATTTCAGACAACTTTCCGACTAAACAGGTGACAACATTAACTCTATTGCTGGTTGTGCAATTAATTTTTGCTCTTAAATACATTAATTTTTGAGAGTGAGGGCAATTGTTTACTTTTGTTATCTGTCACCTAAACATATATTACACATACAGTATATATAAAGCAGTTTTATATCAGTCTTTCTGCATCTCCCATCATGCTCAAAAAGAGTCTCCTTTTTATTTTAGATGATACATGTTCAATTGATATAATTTTGTATAGAAGCCCTGCTGATCAGCATCGCTAAATGCTGTGCATAGAATGACTATTGCAACAGCTCTTGGTCAGAGAACAGTCAGTTCCCTTTGCTTATATTCTGGCTGCAAGCTAATAATTAAATTAAAGCCTTTAGAAAATTTGTAGCTGGAAACCTCAATGAGAAGAAAGTCCAGTTGTCAAAGTCTGGCCCCTTGATTTTTCAGAGTTTCTTTATCACTGTGATAGATAACTTCTTAATTAGTAAATAACCCGTATGCCATGGAGAAATTTTGTCTGCTTGTTTGTGTTAGAGTGGAAAAACTTATTTTAGCTGTTAACTGGCAAATTAAAGGGAAAAAAAATAATCTTTCTAAAATGTAATAACTGATTCATCATATTTCTGATGCATGTAATTAGGTTAAACTATGAATCATCTTTTCTTACTGTCATTTGGTGATTACCTGCCTGTCTTAACTGAGTCTTGTGGTTATTGACTGTATGATTAAAGTTTGGTTTTGGGTCACCCTGTGCTGGATCAGGATGTAGCGGTCATGGGGCACATAGAGGATCATAAATGTTCAGGTACTGGAGAGGAACTCTGCAGTGTCTCTGCTCTGAATTGAGTCAGTGGAAAATCGGCATCCTCTCCTCTGTGAGCCAGTCACACACAATCAATTCTGCTTGTAAAACAAATTTTATAGGCAAGTGTTCCCATAATCTTGCACCTCCCAATATTACTTAGAGACTTTCCTCAGTTTTCATCCTGTTTATATTCACGAGAGTATCTGCTGACATTACCAGGAGCATTGGGTTTTGACAGTGATGTTTTTTCTCACTTAATGGAGACTAAAATATACTTCTGCTGAAGTCCTGGGTTATTCCTGCACTCATACTTTCATTTCAGTGAAAACTATGTATTCTTAGCTCCATTTGACTCAATGAATTTAATAAGAAAACTACTAGTCTGGCTAACTGACTAGAAGCACATATAATGAGAATGACGCTGATCATAAGCGAAGTAAAGGCAAATTTTGATAATAGGCTCAATAACAACTTGTAAGGGAGCAGTGCCCTTAGAAGACTTTTAAGTCTCTACTGTCCACTCTTTTCACTGATTTATCGATGTTCTCTTCAATCTGAAGACCTCATTTATATGTTGTCGTCTTTCAGCAAAAAGAGAATTTAAAAAAAAAAGTTATTTGTTCATCTCGCCCCCGCACCAACACACACCTATGCGTTGTGGTTTTCTTTGCAGAATCTAGTGTGAACTGTGTCATGAAAGAGAAGCAAAATGGCAAAGAAAAGAAAATAAATAACAGATGCCAATATTAGGCTACATGTTTGTCTTAGCTATTAAGACAGGTTAGTTCTCTAGGCTTCTGAAGTTAAATATGCATAATAAGGCCATAAATAACAAAGTTATGATGAATTTTTATACAAATTGATATACACTATTTAAAAATCCATCTAATATTTTTAATTTATTGAGATAATTCTATAATTCATGAATTAGAGAAAGAAGTATGTTTTAGGACTAATTCATGAGTATAGTTAAGTCTAATAAAAAACACATAAAAACTGTTCCTAAAAACTTGTAACTTTTAAGTTACGTTTGAATGCTGAAGTCCCATAGTTATAATTTGTTTTTTAATTATAAATTTATATTTAAATAACAAGTAGCTTTAGCAGATTTTGTTTAGAGTATTGAATTACAGAACAGCAAAGCACTGCTTAATTTGATTATTAAAATAATGAAAAACAGGGGGCACACTAATCTCGTTGATCTAGAATAACTCTTATTTATAAAGGTTCTTTGAACTATACCTATAGGTATTAAAGTTTCCATTACTCAAAAGATAGCCTCCTAAATACTGCCCACAAAAATGTCCTTGAAGTATGTGTGCGCACCTGTGTTTATCTTTTGCAGAACTTTCAGCTGATCATAACTCTCTCAAAATAGTACAGCAAGAGTCGAAATTCTTTTATTTTTCCCATGGATTTTTAAAGCAACTTTCAGCACTTTCTGTGGCTTCCACTGTGTTATTTTGTTGAAAGTGAATTTTATCTCTCATTTTCCATGATAACAGAATGATATTAGGATTTTCTCAACCACCCTTTCCTCACCCCTGGAACTGAGCTGTGTTATTTGCTGTTTGGGCAAGGAAAACCTTTTATATGCATAGGGCTCACAGACAGAAGAGTGAGAACATTGCAGGGTGCATCAAGTGAGGAGGTGAGAACTGAGGAATAATGGGGAAAGGGAAGAGAAAGAAGGGGATGCCAGAAGAAATGTGTTACGATGTGTTATAGATTTGCTAAACCATACTATTAGGCACGTCCACCTAGTGTAACTCCTGCACTGAAAGGCTATACTTTAGTATAGAAATTTTTTCTCCACCATGCCTACTGTATGCGTCAAGTAGCTCAGGGCTGGTTTCCTCCTATGCCACTGCAGAATATATGGCTGAGCTATTAATTTTGATACAAACTGTATGAGCAAGGGAAATCTGGTTAAGAAGTCCTCATTTATAGTAGAGCAGACGTATTATCAATGTCAGGTAGGATTTTTTTTTTAATGTAAAATTGTTCATGGCAACTTATTTAAGTTTGATGCGTCTTTCAACTGAAATAGCTAGCAACAGGTAGGCTAGGGAATTCACTTGAGAGGTACGGAAATCCAGATTTAATCTCCTGAGTTGCCTGGCTGAAATAAAGGACTTGTTGGTAATGTTTATCTCAGTTTCAGTGTCTCCTTTTGGAGCTGTTCTACCTTATCCAAGTAATTAATCATTTATAGCATCAGAAAAAAAGCAGTGATTTGGTGCTGTATTCCACTGACTAAGGATTCTCTGGGTATGTGGGTGAGACTGATTGCTCCTATGCCTTTTTCAGGTAAAGTGGAGGCTTGAACCAGAGTAGGTGCCCTGACCACCAGGCTATAGACTACTTTATGGTTGGATTTGTCTTTGTTTTTTAAAGGATGACTGTGCAAGACCTGATGTGTAATGGTAAAATGGATTTAAATACTGCTGTTGTGGTTTTTCTGTGAGATGGAGAAACTCTTTTATGTTGTGTGATTACCTGCAAAACCTCCCAACTAAAATTTCTTTGATTGATACCTGGTCACTATGTATGAAGAGGTGGAAAGGAGTTTTTTCATATATTGTTAAAGAGGTTCCTATGTTCAGTTTATCTAACTTCAGATATTTACAATATTTTAAAACCCATATATTTATCTTCATGATAAAAAATATACAATCATAAATGTACTTCATTTACCATGCAGGAATTAGCTTATTTGTGGGAGGTCATAGCCCCTGAGTGGAATAGGCAGATGCAATGTGTTGGAAAGAAGTTCAGCTCCACACACTGTAGGTACTCTGAGGCATTTCTGAGGGAACCTCCACAAAAACATCTAGTGAGACTTTGTATAGCCTTAAAATAGAAGTTAATTTTTATGGCATGTACTGGATTTATTATAGATTTCCAAGAAAATGTTACCACCAGATCCAACCAGAGAAGATGAGTTTTGCAGTTAACAGTCAAATACAAAGATGCATACGATGTTCTTATTTTCTGTTTCTCTTCCTGGAGGCATTTTCCACCTTCACCAAGAGAGATCTGAGCAAGTGCAATCACTAGATAGTAGAGATCTTTATATATATTTTACATAAATAGCTGTGTTCATTACTGCTTGTTTTACCTTTGTGATACATTCCTTTTTAAAAAACTTACAGAAAAGTAAAGCAGGTGGCAACATAACCTTGGCATAACCCTGTTTTCTTCTTTTTCTGCATCTCACACTTACTCCATTACATTCATTATTACTTCAGTCAGGTGAAGCACATTCCTAACTTCCATCAAATTTTATTTATTTTATTTTATTTGAAAACTGTGTAAAAGTCAGTTAGGCCCTTTTCAGGAATGTTTGTGCCTCTTTTCATACCAGATCCACTGGTGCAGTCAAAATTAGATGAGCTTCTTAGGCCAAGAATCTTTTCTTCTGACATCTTTATTAAATGTTATGTCCACCTCCAGTACCTCATAATGGGTTTGATGAAGAAGAAACAGAAGATAGTTGGTTTAATATGAGACCACTGCTCTTATGTTTGGTGGGTTCATGTATGATAAAAGAGAGTTCTTGATAGATGGATATGCAAGTTTTGTCTCTGGTGAACTATTAACACACACCTGAGGCAATATCTGAGGGAGATACCAAGCATTTCATATCTCTTCTGTCCTTTACTATACTTAAAAATTGTAGCAGTTTGGTGTTATAATTTTGAAAGCTTCCCTCAGAACTTTTCTTAGAAAGGAAAGTGAGACAAGGTCCTTGCTTCATCTGTGGTGATGAAGTAATGAGGTAGGGATTCCCAAGAGAACCATGCAGGGATTTCCTTGGACTATGTGTCTGCAGATTTAAGGTAAAGAGGAGACACATCTTGTCTCATAGTTTGTAAATTAGCCATCATAATATTGATTAAACTTTCCAATTAAAAATAATGTTTTTTTTTCTTTACATTTAAGCTGCCATATGTCAGGAAATTAAACCAGGAATTCTTTAGTGACAATGAATGCAATCATTTGTATACTGCTTTTGAAAACGGGCCGTAGTTTTTTCACTAAATGGAAGATGGTTACATGCTATTTAACAACAGAAAATAGAAAAATTATTTACCTTATGGTGGAGGGGGAATAGTGTGGAAATAATTGATTAGTAGCGTAATTTCATGTAGCAAAAGATGAAGAATTATAGGGGTGTTATGGAAAACAATCATAGTTAAAATTTATAAAACAGAAAATAATTTTTAAAGGTTCCTTCTTTTTATTATGACAGAAGCACTGACTCAAGAAAATAGTGATATTAAATAAAAATAGGTTTTAAATAAAGTCCAAGGCATTATTACTTTGAGGAATTCGCTCTGCAGGGTTTTGGTTAGAGTAGATTACAACTCATATGTGCTATTAGATATGTGAGACTAACATGCAGCCAAGTTAGAAAATATCACGGGAAATGTTAAAGCAACCATAATTTCACAAAAGTTAGCCAAACCACAGTGTTGGGAAATAAAAATTTTAGTCCATTTGATTTTATATATCATGTCTTTCAAAGGCTGATGCCAGCCAGCAAATAAAGTAATAAATTAATTAGAATGCTAACTTTTGTTTGAAAATGTATTTCTAGGAAACGATGAAACCAAATAGTGGTGCTATTGTGCATATATCAAACATTACTTTGAGATATGTTTGATATCACTGCTATGCTGCACATCATTTTATTTACTAATTAGAATAGGAAATAATAAAAAAAATACCTTTTTCTTAGTTTAGCTTTTTCTTGAAAAAGGTCAAGTACTGAAAAACAGTTTTTAAAAAATTGTAAAGTAACCTTGAAATTTCAGATGCAGTCACTGAATAAGGATAGCATCTCTCTGTACAGTAAAAGAAGAATATATTGTTTGGGGGTTAAAAATTACAGCACGGAGTCCTTCAATAAATGTTCCACAGCACACAGAACATGAGGCATTGCCTGGCATCATGGAAGATAACTTCTCTCTCCCAGCCATAGCTTCATCCTTTTTTCCTGTAGAAATCATGGAAAATGGATGAAAATGAGAAAAGGCTCTCTTTCCTTACAAAGATAAAACACCAAGCCATCAAAATCTCCATTGTGTGCTACAAGCATGAGAGAGCAAATTGAGCATAACAAGTAAACACAAGGATCATGAGCAAGATTTTTTGTTTGTTTGTTTGTTTCTTTTTACTGTTTTAGGGCCTTTAGCCAAGTACTCTAATGTCATGCTGTGTGAAAAAGATGTTAGTCTCTCTGCTTGCTGTGAGATGTTCCATGTTTGGAACAGGTTGCCACTAAGAAAAAAAAAAATGATGAAAGAATACATTAGCATGAATAACTCAACATTCTCTAGTGAGGAAAGAAAAGCAAGTTATTTACATATAAAATAAAAAAATTACACTCCAGCAGTGAATGAGTATCTAATATCAGATTGAAAAGGGCCAATTTTAGGCTCGTGCATGGGAAGTTTGCATGTGAATTCCTTACAATGAAGGCAGCATTCAGTGCGCAGTGACCTACTATGCGCAGTGCATACATTGGCATCAGTGAATAGAAACAAAATCATGCAATTGTCTGGCAAATTGAATTTTAAATTTGATATCAGTTAAGCATCTTATTAATGAAGAATACGATAGTGGATATTCGGTGCCATTTTAGAAGAGGTATGAATAAGACCTTTTAATAAGAGCAGAAACTGTGGCTTGAAGGAAATGTTCCCAGTTCTGGTTTTGGATTGCACTAGTGGCTGCACAGCAGTGACCAAAGTCAGAACCGCTCAAAGAGCAGTGCCACTGTCTGCCCACCATCCAGGGGCTCCACAGTTAGTCTATATCTGGCTTTTAAAAAAAAAAAATCTAAGGTTTCCTGAAGCTTTTGTCTCCATCTACCTGAAGAAACTACTTTTGTCTCAACTAGATGGCCCCTTTTATGTTTCATCTATTTTTTTCCTGATCTTATTTCAGATTTCCCATCCGTGATCTTCCCACATCTTCCAAAATAAAACTTGCCTCATGCACGTATACTGATGTGTCATTTTTTGTTAAGAGAGAGCATCTTTGAAACATGAGTATTGTGAGTCAGCAATTGAGAAGATGCGGACCTGGAGAAAAACTGAAAGATAATGCATTTGGGTGGACACAAACTAGGTCTGTGAAACTCTGAGAATTGTAGACGACTATGCTCTTTTTTTTTTTTTTTTTAATTCCAAGACGACTAGGATTCAACAACCAAAAAGCAAAGAAACTCCATGGACATGCAGGAATCTTGCAAAGAGTTAGAGGAAAAAAATTATTTTATTCACAAACTAGGCTTTTAGAATTTACCTTTCTTCGAATACTTACTCCAGTTATGACACTTGGGAGGAAATGGAAAAAGCACAAAACACATAGAAAAGGGAAATTAAAAGTTAAAAAGTTAATGAAATAACATATTCAAATACATATTGATGTGGATCTTAGGGAAGGTCTATTTTAAAGTGCACAAAGCATTTAAATAATACTTTTTCTACACACACACACACAAAAAATATAATAGAAGGATTCTGTAAGTGAAATAGAAAGCCACGGCCAGGATTCTGAATCCCCCTTAAAACGTGGCTTCTGAAATCCTCATTTTCAAATGCTGTGCTTCTATCACTCTTAAGGTGAGGAAGAGCAAAGGAGCAGAAATATAGTATTAGTTGTCATAGGACTACATTGTACCACAGATCAGCAAAAATATACAATGCCAAAGAAACTAGGAAGAGGAGATGCAGTTCCTATGGATTTAAGTAAATTAGTGCAATTATTGAATTATATATTTTAAATTTTAAAATAAAACACTAATTTCTAACATTATCATAAGGAGCACAGTGATTTGTTTTATCAAAGGCAGTTTTCAAAGCTATTCAGCATATTTGGCAGCTTTTTACTAACTGTTCAAGCTTGCTTTCACAGTATAGTATTGTCCTCATTTATTTTTTGTTGCTGCAACCATTAATCATAGGTTCTCTCATTCTTTTCATAAAGGCTTTGCCAAAAGGAAAGCTTGTCAACTTCAGCATTTCAAGATATAGAGCACAGAAAGGAGAAGTTATTTTAATACTATACATTCTTTAGTTATTAGTACTGTTCCACTCTTTTCTCTTTGTCTGTGTTTCAAATCCTCTGTCTTGTCACTGATGGAGAGAGAGGATTTTTTTTGCACCCAGTCTGAATAAGTCTTTGCAAGCTTATAAGCACAAGATAGAGCTGATAGTATCTTCTTCTCGAGAGGAATACGTTAACACATTCTTGTCTATAAGCTTTATTTTCTTATGCTCAGTGATGTTGCTCGTGTAGGAAGACTCTGCCTAAAAAGAAGGATGAATATGCTTAGCTAAAGCTTTAACTAAAACTTTCTGTCTTGGTTCAAGGCATTGATATTTTAGGAATCAATGTATGACTTCAAAATTGCTTATTTTTCTTATTTTCCATATATAATATAACTACAGACATTTGACATGATGTTGTGGAAGTGAATTATAATGTATACTAATACAATATTGATATGAGCAGACGAAATTTGCATTATTGAATACCCGATTTGAGGTTTGATTATCATAAGGAATTTACATATTGATCTTACACTTGATTTTTCAAGTGAACAGCTATAAGGATGAATCCAATAAAACATCTTTGCCTATTTTAATGATCCTTACTGGCTGCATTTACATGCTATATTGATTAGTATGAAGATTTAATGAAGTTTATTCATTGCAGAATTGAATTAAAAAGACTTCACTTGTTATTGTATTACCTTTTTCAAATTTTATATTTGAAATCGCTTAATTGGTCAAGCATTTCAGTAGTTCATAGCACTGTATTTAATTTGAGATAAAAACGTGGAGAGAATAACTACATTACATGATGCAGGCTATGGTACATTACTTACTTAATGCACCTAAAAAGCTACATGTATCAGAAATCCAAATCTAAGTTACCTGAAATATACTTTGTTGGGGTCATTTTAACTCAATTTAACTCATTGTTTTCTTCAAAGAATGGAGATTTCATATTCATTCTGTCATAATTCACTGTGACCGAGTAGAAGTAAAAACCTGTCAGCCAGCCAGCTCTTGGAAGCAGGAGACTTCCTAAAAAATTTTCTACTTTTTAAAATATCACTTAATCTCTGTTTTATTGTTTGTGAAAAACAGAGTTTTCATTAGTAAGTGGTTTTCATTAGTAAGTGTTTTCTTGCTAAATGCTTTACTGTTTATTAGACTCTGAGGGGTCTTTGAATGAAAGCTGTAGAAATATAAAATATTATCAATACAGGCAAGTAAATTAATTTTACTGTTTCTGTATCAGGATTTCCATATCTATAAGAGGAAGCTGTTTTCCTTCTGCCAAAGTGCTCTGAGATCCTGTTTCCAGAGTGTTCACATTCCTTTGTTGTTTTCAGAAAAGTCTTTTCAAAATGCTATGTCTGCAAATCTGTATTTTCTGAGCATCTTTTAACTTTATTTATGCTTAAAGGTTTTTAGAGCCTTGGGACCATAATCCAAGGGAAGCAAGCTGCCAGCACATGTGGATCTTCCAAGGCTCAGCAGTAAGGCAGTCTAGCATGTGCTAAATCAAGTCTTTTGTTTGTAGTTGTAAAGACAGATCCAGTGAAAGCAGCTATACTAATGTGTCGTTTATGGGCAATAAAAGACACACTTTTGACGTAACACCTCTTGGATCTTTGAATGGGGGAAATAAAGTAGATATAGAGCAGTAAGTATATTACCTCACAGCAAACACACACATGCAGCAGAGGCATCAGGGCAGGCTACAATGCTAACTTGTGTATAGAATGATGAAGAGACAAGCGTGTCACTGGGGAATTTCTTCCCATTGCCTGGTAAGTCAGGAAAATGTTGTTCTGTCCTGCTACCTCCTAGCACTAGCAGTGCCCTGATACTACCAGAAGAAAGATTTCATAGCAGAGCCAAAGCTTCTCTCAGATTTTCTGAGGCCATTAAGAAAATAGGTGAATATTTGGATCTCGTGTTTCTCTTTTCCTCCACCACAACTACTTTGATTGTTTGTGCTTCTTACATCTCATCTGAATCAGCTTAGTAGAAATAGAGGTGCTTTGAGACTGAAGGAGCCCTCAGACACGCTGGATGTAACCTCACTGTCTTGGGATTGGCTCTATTTTTTCTATAAACCCAGAAAGGCAAAATCCTTATGTTTTAGTTAATAACATCAAGTTTATGCTGGAGTGAATTTCAGAGCCAAGTTCAGAGCAGAACTGCAAAGTCAGGTGATACAAATGAAGACAATGTGGATTTGTTGGAAACAGTTTTGAGGGAAACTTGGGAAGAAGCTGTCAGATCACCTTCTGTGAGCATAGGGCCAGGAAGGAAGCAATTACACGCAAAGCATGTGGTACGATGCTACCAAGGCTTTCAGTCTTATGCAATAAGCACATCAGATTCAGGGATTAATTTTTGGACTGCATTATTGTAAAGATTGAAATAAGTTCAAGATATAAGGTAGTTAAATCTCTCAAATTTCTGCTATTGGTGGTTAAGACTGTAAAATTCTAGTTTAAAAAATTTTGTGGATAGAGCCTTAAAGAAAGCAGAGTGCTTCCCCCGCCCCAAATAAAACAAGAAATCAGCAGCCCTAAGCCAAAAACCTTCTAAAAGAGATAAATATTGTTTGGTATTTTCTGTGTGGACTTTCTTTCAGCAAGGAGAAAGTGTAGCCTTATATTTCTTGCAGATCAAGATTATCTCCAGGCATTCTTTTATTGTTGGTAGGGGAGAGGAAGTCCAAGAGATAAGGGAGGAATACAGTGAAAATACAGGATTGGTCTACAGCAAAGTATTGGTGAACTCCTAACAACACCTGTTGCCTTGCTTGATTTACCTGATTACTGC